>NW_020955239.1:466671-556041 GCF_003031625.1 Empidonax traillii | reverse complement strand
CAGTCCAGCCGTGCCCTGGGTCTCCTGCCTTGGTAGCGCAGCCACAAGCGATGGGGCAAGAACTGCCTCACTAGTGCGTGCCAGCACACATCACACCCCATGGAGTAGCTCTGACTCCCTTCTCAGCAGGTAAGACAAAATAAGACACAGTCATCTCTAATGAGGGACTGAAAAGATTAATGTTCTGCACTGAAAGAGAAAAGGTTGGAAAAATAACTAGTTCTCTTCTCTCACCGCATTTGGTGTCTTGCCTGACTTTTTGGGCTATATTTATAATTAATGAATGCTGATGCTTTTTTCTGCATATCTGGAAGTTTCCTTCCTTTGACTAACCCATTCATCTTGTAAATGTGCAGCTCCTCAATGCAGATACACTATAGATTAGTCCACATCTTACTCGGCACAGCAGCATAAACACAAGGCCAAGGGGTAAGAACTGATTCCTGTAAGCAGCAGGAGGAATCTGCTGAACTGAATTGTCGATGGTGCAGAGTTTGCCTCAGGAACATTAATACCAGCAGTGTGAATGTTTTCTGTCTTTTGATATCAGCGCTGTTACATCCACATATTAAACTGGAGAAAGAATGGGCTCTCAATTTTTCCTATGGTTGCAGACCGATTGCAATTACTGTGAGGATTGTCTCTCCAAAGCAAAAACACACTGCTTTTAGCATTGGCAGAAGAAGCCCCGAGACAGCTGGCTCTGCTAATCAGAGGTAGCCCCTGGAGGAGCATCCCCTGGGACCCTATTGCCTGCAAGGTGACTGCCCACACTCCATTACACAGAGCTGGAGAGCCCATGGAGTGCACTGTGGCTTGGGGGGCTGGACCAGGAGGAGTCTGAGTCCTGACTGGAGACTGCCCAGAGTTACAGTGCAGAGGCTTCATCTGTTCTCCTGAGCATCTCTATACAACCAAAAGCTTTCAGGGGGTGAACTCAAGGATAAAGTTTCAGTAGTTTAAAGTGAACCAGCAGATAGGTAACAGATGGCAAAACACAGTTTATTTGTGGAGTTCTTCCTAGGACCAAAGAGGGACAATTAGCAATCTCCTTTGGGTGTTCGTGTTTGAATCTTTCTGGACATTGATGGGAGATGGGCCTCACAACAGCAGGCCTTTGCTCTGGGCAGTGCAAACTTATGAGCCAGGAATGGAATAAACAGAGCAAATAACAGAGCCATAAAAGTAGGAATAACTTCTCTGCTGCTCTCCTATGCCAGTCAGAGCATCAAGACAGACAAATGGCTTTTCATTGATCAGTGTAACAAAAGGCACTTGACTTAATATCATTTTGTTTTTCTCCTACGCCTAAGGTAGCAGAACTAGCATTTTTATTTCCTTATTTCTGCCTTTTGGAGTGAAAACATCATCACTCCACTCCAGAGGAGGAACTGAAATTTGACATGGGACTTGGGGTTGGAACTGGAGGATCCTTAATGCCCCTTCCAAGCATTCTATGATTTTATGACTGCCTGGGAGGGCTGGCTGATCTGCAGACTGCTAGGGAAAGTCAAGTGGACAAGGCTGTGGGATGAGCAGAACCTAAAATACCCTTCAGGCACCTCATGTTACAGAGTGGGCCTGTTCAGCAAGCACCAAAAATCTGAAGTTATGTACACCAGAGACCAAACCACAGCGAAAGTCAGTAAATAGCCAAACCAAAGCAGGAACATGCATCATGGCATGTGCTGGTTTTGGGTGGGGTAGAGTTAATTTTATTCACAGTAGCTGTGAAGGGTGCACTTTGGATTTGTGCTGGAGACAGCATTGATAATACAGAGATGATTAGGTTATTGCTGAGCAGCTCTTAAACCGAGTCAAGGCCTTTTCTGCCTCTCACGCCAGGGACTAGGCTGGGGGTGCAAAGAGGTTGGGAGAGGACACAGCCAGGACACAATTGACCACATGGATCTCCAGACCATATGTCATCATGTTTAACATATAAAGTGGGGGGAAGAAAAAGAAGAAAAGGAGGCTGTTAGAAGTGATGGCATTTGTCCTCCCAAGTCACAGTTATATGTGATGGAACCCTGTTTTCCTGGGAATGGCTGAACACTTGCCTGCCCATAGGAAGTGGGGAACTAATGCCTTCTTTTGCTTTGCTTGCATGGGCAGCTTTTGCTTTACCTATTAAACTGTCTTTATCTCAATGCATGAGTTTCCTTTCTTGCTTTTGTTCTTCTGATTCTCTCCTCCCTCCCACTTAGGGGAATTGAGCAAATGGCTGTGTGGGATTTAGTTACTGACTGGGGTAAAACCACAACATGGCAGTGTAAAAAGACCCCTCATACTGTAATCCAGTGATTACCTCTTAAGAGCTGTGCATACAGAGGCCATTCCTGAGCATTAATGACATTCAGTGTCATTAATCTTCACTCATAAGAAGGTAAGTAGTGAAACTAGAACAGAAAACCCTTCGCACTGACAAAGATTGTTTTTTAAATGCCATAATTATCCTGTGTGACTCACTGCCACACCATTATCACTGCCACCAAGAAGTTAGATATAGATTTTTTGGAAAAAAAAACACATGGTGTTTTTATGAGTCAGAAGAGTGTACACAGCTGTGTTAGACAGGGAAGCCAATGCAGGTTACCTCTTTCTTTCCTTGGAGCATCGGTCATGAGCAGGATTATGAAGCTCTTCTACAGTTCTACATTTTCTTTGAGTCGTCCCCTCTGGCTGAGCCACCAGGGTGCTCCACCCAAAAAGGCTGGAGTTTGGCTTAGTTCTGATGCCAGGATGCTGCAGTACCTCCAGCAGAGGCTGTTCCTGGGAGCGCAGCCCCAGGTGGGGCCGTGGGTGCTCAGACGCTCCCAGCATCCCGGCTTATAGCCACATGCTGCAGCTTTGCTCACCACCAGCAGGACTGGGCTCCAAGAGGGAATGGAGAGATGCTGCTCCAGTGCCACCCACTGCTGTGGGGCACATCCAGCCTTGCCACTGGCAGGAAGGATGAAGACAGGGGATGTATCAAACTCAACGGAGCACCTACTACATGAAAAACCTTTTTTCAACTACATTTGCAGAGCCAGTTGTGTATCCATTCTCACTCTGGGCAGCAACACCTTGTCCCCTCACATCCCACAGACAGGCCTGTGGGCTGCCATCACTGCTCTGTCACTGGCACCCCATGTGCCCTGTGGCAGCCTCCTGTGCTCCCTACCTCCCTCAACAGCCCTTGCACTGGCAGGAGTCAAGGCTCTGCGACTCCAGCTGCAGTCATCCCGTGATGTAGATCTTGCCTGTGCACAGGGAAATAGGTTCATCTTACTAGAGGTATGCCCAGCACCCAGCTTAGAGGCGTGTTCACCTCAGCCAGGTCTCCTAGATGCTGAAGTAATAAAAATATGCAGTCCAAGTAATAAAAAAAAAATAAATAAAAATCAGTACAAGTGATACAAGTAAGCAGAGCCCACGCACCCCCAGAGCACTGGTCAGAGTTGGTCAGAGTACTCAGAGCACTCAGACCAAACCTGTTCATGAGATATTACCTGTATGTGCAACCTCAAGTCTGGGTTGGGGCACATTAGACCAATCCCTATATAAGCAGAAAAGCTCCTGCAGCAATTCCCTGTCAAATTTTGAGCCTGTGCTCAAAACCACAGGAGATTACAATTTTAAGAGGTAGGGTTTCAACAAAGGCAAAACAGCATTTTATTCCCCTGTGTTCTACTTCTAATTTAACACTTTTGAAAACGTTCAGCAGGAATCAGGCCACTGGCATGGAAAATTGCTACGTGTAGCACAATTATAAGGAGTGAAGCAGAGGGTCACTGAGCCGCCTTCTGAAGTCATGTTGAGCAAGCATTGCTGCAGGAGTAGGACAGTGAAAGTATTACAGGCTTTCAGATGTTAAACAGAACATCTGTTCATCAGATCTAGCAAGCCAAATGCTATGGCATTTTGGCTTTTGGGCGTTTTCCATGGCAAGACATCCCCCCACAAAACCACTTCGTTCCCTGTCACCAGCCTCAGTGAACCACTCTGTGGCTCCAAGGAGCCGTGGTGGCCCAGCTCCCACACCACTCACAGTCCCGGGCCCACAGCACTTGCTCCACAATTCACTCTGGGGGAAAAGGGTCCCAAAGTTTAAAATAGGTGCATGCAGGAACTCCTGATTTCTGGCTCTCAGAGGTTTGGTTTAATAGAAAAAAAATAAATTAGCCTACAGCTCCATAACACTTGTACAACTGCAAGTGCCCTGCAGATGACTCTGATGGAGCTGTTGTTTGCATCTTCAGGAAAAAGCACTTAGAGCCAGGTTTTGAAACCTGAGCAGCATGCAAATAGCAGTGAGATAAGAAGATGCTGTTTTGAATTACACTTTAAACCACGGCTCATCTTCTAATGCGCTTCAGGGATGCAGAGTAGAAAACCAGTGTAGCAGTTCTCACCATTTTCTGTCCCAGCAGACAGCCCAGAATAGAGGTTTGCATTGAAAAGTTCACAAGAAACCATAGGTAAATCAGAGTTCACTGAGGCAAGTAGATGAGTAAGACTCAGGGCAGGTATTTGAGGGGATGCAGAAGAGAAAGGGGAGGTCTGTGAGGCAGTATGACTTCAAGGCAGACAGAAAGCAGAGAGAGATTTCAGTTCACAGCCAGGGAAATGCATAAATGCTGCATCCACCCCAGCAATTTTCACTTGATATCATTTCATGGTGTGCCTGTATATAGCATTTGAAGTACCTCTGAAAGCTATAATGGAGAGTACCAGAATGCAGCCTAATTTCTTGGCTCACTGTTCGGGCTATAATTTTGTGGGCCTTGCCTCAGCACAGTGTTCCAGTGCTTTTAAGTAAAAATGGTTCAGATGGTTTTAGCTTCATCGGTCTTTGAAGAAAACATGACTCGTACAATCACACCATCTCAATCATAGAGTAGCAAAAATTTTGAGCCCAGTGACCAAGTCTGACAGAGGGAGTAGGAGCAAGCCTAAAGAGGATGACACTATTCCAAGCTCCATGCAAACCAGCAGCATGAGGAGGAAAAAGGCAGCAGCCCAGGCTCTACTGCTGCCTGCTCTCCCTGTTGTGCTGCTGTGCTTGCTTGGACAACTCTGCCACTCAGCCAGGGAGTAAAAGAGGAACAGACAGGATTACAGTGGTGGGAGGAAAGCAAACTCATGGGAGGGCAGACCCTACTGCTCCCATTGCTCCTATAACAAAGAAGTGGAAGTGGGATCTTCTGTTGTCTTTCTTAAAGTAGAAACTAAGTGTCCTGAAACATTCTTGCTCTACTCATGGGTCATGCCTCAGGGCTAGAAAGTCAAAATTTAGCAGAGGTAACACTCCTGCATGACATTTAAGTGTTTGGTATGTGTTGTGGGGTACATGGGCATCTCAGTCAGTGGCAATTTGGATTGTCCAAGTCTATTTAGGAAGCGTGATATCACCCCAGTGAGCATCCTCCCTAGTGAAACGGATTTTTGCTGCTCAGTCACACCACAGTCTGGAAAGGAGAGGCATCCAAAGCCACTGCCTTGTGAAAACATTGTGTGTGCATGAAGTCTCTTACCTTGAACAGGAAAAGAGGATTATAAATGCCTGATAGTTGTGAGACAAGCTTATGGCTGTGACCAGCAGTGAGAACACAGAGCTGTGGGCCTCAGACAGTCAAATTGGAGCAGGAATCCCAGGTATAGGATAGAATGCCTCAGTACTATTACTGATGTCAAGACCCCAAAAGCCTTTCAGGATAGAGGAGGTGTGAGGGAAAAAGAGGGGTACAGGCACCGCAGAAAGAGCTGATGCCACAGCAGATCTTTTCTAAGAAGGGATCCTGTTTGCTGAGGTTCCTCAGGCTGAGGCGATGGGGAGAAATAGGAGAAGGAAGTGTATTATCTTGAGTAGAGAATGCAGCTTTAGCATTTGGCTTTGGCACGTAGAGCCCCTCCTCCAGTTCAAATTGAACATCTGTCCACACAAGCAGTCTTGCCTCCAGCAGTGCTTGCTCCCTTCCAGCAATGCAGAGCTGTCCCATGCAGAAGGAAAAAAAATTCCACCCCCTCCCTGCCCCCAGACATAGCTCTAGCAGGTGCTAAACCATAACCAGTCTTTCTGAGATTTAGGGCAACTTCAATAAATGACTTGACTGCCCCAGCTCCTGAAAGGCTGTGCCTCACGCGAGAACCCCAGCAGCAGAGTTTGTCACAGACCAAACAGGTTCGTTTTCCAAGGAACAAAAGAGGGACAGAGTAAAGAGAGTCCTGCTGTTCCATGGCTTCTTTGCATGAAAATGTGAACAGGTTTCCCTAAAGAGTATAATGATATTTTTGAACACTGATGCCCTTTTTCTCACATAGGTATTTTTCATCTTATCTCCTGCAACTGCTCCACTCGGATGAGTCCCTTGGGCTCCCCGTGCATATAGCATGAAGCTTGTGGGGAGACACCACGAGGTGAGGTATAAGTGGGATACCCTGACCCTCTCCACAGCCCTTCCTCTGTCAGGCATCCCTGCAGAGTCACCCTCTTCATTTTTAAAAGCTCCATCTGCTCTCCTCACAAGCAGCACCAATTGCCCACTACTGAATGCAGAAGAAAACTAACTGTGGCAGGATCCATCCTTTCACTTACACGCTGCAAAACATGTGTTCTAACATGACCAAATTATAATGAAAGGAAAACAGGATCAAAACAGTAATTTTAGAGAGGAGTTTGGCAGGATGCTGGCGTTATCCAATCATCCTGTTTTATGGGATGCAGTGCCTGAAGCCCCAGTTCTGCCTAATTAGAGAGAGCTCCTCTTCACCAGATTATGCCTGAGGTGAAGCAGAAGAAGGACTTGGACCTGAAAGTCCCAGCTTAATACCTAAGCAGCGGATGAGAAAGACATTTGTTCTGCTACCATCCACCCTTGAAGTAATATTGTTTAGCTGTGCAAAATCCATTGCAGATGTGATTTCCATGACAAACATTCCCTGCAGGCTAAGCTCATATCTCTGTGTGCTGTACAGGTTTGTACCACCTCTTTCCAGACTGCCAGAAGAGGAAACAGGAAAGGTAAATGTTGAGCAGAAGGGAATCAATATCGGCAGGATCTGAATCTCCTCTGAATCTTATCTGACATGAGCTGTGGTAGCTTCTTCAAGGAATCTGTCCTGCTTCTGCAAGCTGCTATGCATACATTATCCTGAAGCTGTCTGAGTTCCTTTTTGGTCACCACCGTGAAAACAGGTGAGTTTTGTAAAAAATTTAAAGCTATCGAGGCCAAATAGGCATATCCTGCTTAGATGGTATGGGTATGAACTTGAGTTTTATCTGAAGTTTGCAGGTTGTGCCAGCCAGGAAAGTTCTGTTTACTTTACTGCCATCAGGCAAGGTTGTTTTCATGGCAGCACAGGAAAACTCAGGTTGAGAAGGGTCCCCTAGAGCTGTCTAGTCCACCATCCCTCTCCAAAAAGGGATAGCCATGAGGTCAGATTAGGGCTTTATGTAGTCAGGTATTGAAAGCCCCCCTGGATGCAGAGTATTTTAGCAATACTCACTGTCAGGAAGGCATCCTTACTTGCAAAATGAATGATGGAAGATTTATTCCACCTGAGTGGCACATTTTAGACACTGCACATCAAATACTGGCTGTAGTGACAGCAACTGAGGTGTGAAAGCACAGCAAATACCATTTGCAAACAATCCTTTAAGCTGCAGGAGTGGAGGGGACTAGCAACACAGCCAGAGAGGGCAAGGTGAAGAGGAGCTCAGGAAGCAGAAGTATTAGCGAAGGACAAATAGGCTACATGAAGCTACCAGAGGTTTAGGAACTGGACAGGATGTTGAGACTGTGGATAGAAACCACAGGAAGAAACATGAGCACAGACTAGAGAGAGACATAAGGGAACAAAAGTGCAGCAACACTCACTGGATTAACTTAGTACAGAGGAATGATGGGACTAATGGGTAAAGAGGTGGGGACAATTAAGAGACAACACTGACAAGTTATCTGAAATCTTTACCAAAGAGTTTGTAGACATACAGGACTGAAAAGAAGAAGTAAAGAAGCTGGTGTTGGAGATGAAGGCAAAGAAACAGTTTGGAGGGGACCCAGAGGGAATGGACCAGGTTTAAGAACTATGGCCTCTCTCAGCTTTCTGCACATGGGGCAGAAAGCCTGTGCTGGAGCTGCAGAACCAGGAGTTTGAGCAGTGAAACCTGCTGGCCCATTCTCTCATTTTGAGGTTCTCACAACTCATGACTGACCTGTTTCTCTGCCATGCTCCAGTGATACCATGTTGTGACACACAAGGTCTGCAACCTGTCCAGTGTTTAACTGGGGCAAATATATACCACACACTTGATTTTGGGGAAGGAGGAAGGAGAAGAGTTATGAAAGAGACATTGCACTACACACTGTATTGAAGAAGTTGTACTATTAGAAAAAAATCATGGCAAATTGCACCACAAGATTGCTTATTCCATTTCAATCCAACCCTACCTCTGTGTGTGGTACAATCTCTTCTAGATTAAATGATCCCACAAATTATTATCTTGCTCCACAAGACCTCTTCTACAGAGCAAACACAACAAAGTCATTAAGTCCTTACCCCAAAAAGATTCCAGTCTCAGGAAAACTATACAAGGGGGCGTGAAGGGAGCCACGCTAAGAAGAAGATAGGGAGGGAGCACTGAGGAAAATGAGTTTCAATAGAGTAGCATCATTTCGAGCTAGATTATCTTTGGACAAGAGAAGGTTCCAGGAACACCTTAGAGAAGCCTTCTTGTGCCTATAGGGGCCTACAAGGAAAACAGAGAGAGACTTTTTGCAAGGGCACATAGTGACAGGACAAGGGGGAATGGCTTTAAACTGAAAGAGGGTAAGCTTAGAATAGATATTAGGAAGAAATTCTTTACAGTGAGGGTGGTGAAGCACTGGAACAGGTTGCCCAGAAAAGCTGTGGATGTCTTGCCTCTGGAAGTACTCAAGGCCAGGTTGGAACTAGATGATCTTTAAAGTCCTTTCCAACCCAAACCAGTCTACAATTCTGTGAGTCTCTGATTATTTCTTTTTCTGGAGTCAGAGTAATATCAAGAAATTAGGTAAAAATAATTAAAGCAAGAAACAAGTTTCATGAGAGGGCATCCACTGACACACAAGGCAAAGCAAAAAGGAAGGTTTCGGCACTGGAAGATAAAGATGTGAATCAGAACAGCAGTGCTTTTGTGGCTAAAGGAGTGAATTCCCCCTGCTGCACCCCGCTTATCTTAGAGGAGGGCAAGGAAACATGCCTTAACTGATCAGTGGTTAGCTGCTACACTGAACAGATAACAGCAGTAAAGGCTGTTGTGAGGTGCCTTGTGGTCCCATCATCCTGGAGCCGATGTGAGTACCTTGATGGCCACAATCCTTTGGGAACCGCCCACAACCAAACCGCATTTAAAAACTGCTGAAGCGAAGTTAAAATGCCTCCGCCTCTTTGCTAGCCCCACTGCGAGGGGTTGTGCTTACCGGCCATTCACACCCAGCCTGTGACTCGCACAGCCCTCACCAGTAAGAACAAGCATTACAGTGTGTGCTTTCCCCTGTGGTTTTAACCACACAAGTGTGGGTGTGTTGGACTCTTTCCAAGCTCACAGCTAAAAAGCCTCCACTGAGCATAGGCAGGAGGGCTTCCCCCCTTCCTCGACTGCTCCAGGCACAGTTAGCAAATGCATTTCCCCAAAGGTGAGCAGTACAGTACAGACGACAGCAGAAGTTCAACTGCGTGCATATAACATAAGCATGGTAAATGTAGTCCATGTCACACCATTTTGGAGCTCTCAAGGGAACAAAGGGGCTGTAGAGACCTTCGTGGGTCATTTGGTCTAATAGCCTAGCAGCTATATCCTCCAGCGAGGACACGTGTGAATGTGTTGCCCGTAGGGACTAGGCAATGACTCATCACACTCATCCAGCGCCATCCACCGACCTGCCTTAGGGTCGCAGCCTTAGTTAAAGGCATTGGTGCTGATTAGTCCCCATCAAATCCTATATGGGCACTTCCACCATCCCCAGCCAGGCTAAAGATGGCACACTCACACCCCTCACACCTGATGGTATGAGTGCACTCCTCTATCCTACCACCCTTGCCCACAGAAAGATTAGCTTGAATAGCTGCAGTCAGGGGAGATAATCCAGACAGCTGGAGTCCCAAGGCACACTTCTTAAGATAAGTAAATTCTTAAAGATAAACTCTACTCTCTACAGTACCTTCTCTTTTACTTGCTCACCTACAAGTTAACCTGTAGCCACCCTAACCAGTGGGTACATAAAGGGGAACAGCACCTTTACCTCTCGCTCCTGAGACTACAGCACTGCAGCTGAGCATCCTGCACCCTCATGACAACCTGCTGCATGCCTCACTTGCTGTGCCAGAGTGGACGGTGGGCACAACTCAACCTCAGGAGACAAAAGGCCCACAGGGATCACTTGTAGTCCACAGAGCTCTTCCAGTGCCCGCAGTCGGAGGAGAACTGTGCCTCAGATACTTGATCTCAGACCTCAGGGGAAGCCATATCTCAGAGACAGGGGTTGCAGCCATGCTCTGGCCATGGTAGATGTGGCGTGCTGTCCCTACTGGAGGTGGTCCCTGGACAAGGATACTTCCTAACATCACTCTCCTTTCCGATTACCTGCACTTTTTCATCTCGGGTTTAAGGCAGTTTATTTAAAGATAGATAGACAGATGGATAGATAGATAATCTCCCCATTCTTAAAACCATCTCTGCTTTGATAATTTTTTTTCAACTAGCTTTTTATAACTGACAACTTTCTATCCTCTGGGCGAGACATCTCCCCCCGCTCCGCCGCAGCACCGGCGCCTCGGCTTCCCAGCTCCCGCTTCGCCTCCAGCTCCTCAGCAAAGCCCCGCCGCTGGCTCCGAAATTCGCCCGGACCCGTTTCGCCAGGTCCCTCTGGGAGAAGGGCAATCTCTGGGGGCAGCGCGGGGTCCCGGGGCAGGGGGCGGGCGGAGAGGAGGTGGCCAGTCCAGTCCAGTCCCGCCCCGCAGCTCCGCAACGGGAAGGCGGCGGGAGGGAACGGGTCGGGCCGGGAGTCAACGGGACCGGGACCGAGCCCTGCTGGGCGGCGGCGGTGCCACGGCCCGACGGGCCGGGGGTAAGTCCTGATTGCTGCCCCCCCCTGCTCCCCTCCCGCCCGGTGCCGGAGGTCCCCTTTCCTGCAGCCCCTCCGCCTCCCTCTCTCCCCTCACTCCCCCCCCCGCCTCGGTTTTCCCCAGCCTCCCTCGCCCCTGCCGGGCTCACGCAGCCCGGGGCCGGGGGCAGGACGGGGAGCGGAGCCGCTGCTGCGGAGCAGCACCAGCAGCTGGAGACGGACCCAAAGACGTCTGGACCCTACGGTGGAACACCGGACCCTTCCCTGCACCTTGTATCCCGCGCTTGGACCTGCCATCCGCGCCGGGACCTACACCCGGAGCCCTCCGAGGCGGAGACCCACGGGAGGAGCATCCCTCTTTCTCCCTTTCCTCTCCCTCTGCGCGTCCCCACGGCTGCGACTCTTGTCCCCTGTTGCCCAGGGTGGTGGGTTTCCTACTACCCCCGTATGCGGGTATCCAGGTACGCTTGTACTTGCCTGGTTTGGCAGCACCCTGGCCCGGTGCGGACTGAGCAGGGCTGGGGGGCAGTTCAGGGACAGGCAAGGCTGGGGAGCTTGGTAGGGAGAGTTGGAAGTAGTGCTCAAGGATGTAAGAGGAAGACAGGACAGATATCCCACAGATTAACTATGTAATGTGGTACTTTAAGCCTTCTGGTTATATTATGCGTAATATCTTGTTTATTCCCTCTTGTGGCTTTGCTTATCAGTCAGCTGCTTAATGTAGGTTTTTTCCAGCACTACACAATCAGCCTTTCCTGGCCCCTGACAGTACAGAATTCCCAGAGCGAGAGCTGTGTCAGTGCAAGGGACACAACAAAATGATTCCTGTTTGAGGTGTCTGCAGCTCACCTGTTTTATGAACAAACAGTCCTGGACTCAGCTCATGCTATGAGAGATCCTTGTGATCCAGTGGAAGGCTTAACTTCTTTGTCAGGGGCAGGTGGAAGAAAGAGGAGAGACAAAAGCACAAGCACTTTCAAACAAAACACAAGCCATAAGAGGTATCCTGAGGATACCACAGGACAGAGGGAAGTTAAGTTTCTGTCTCGTTCAACCTTTGTCCTCTCCCAGCTAAAAAGCAGCAGGAGAGAGTGGCACCAGTTTCAAGGATGGGTATATCCCAAAGGACTGGAGCAATTTATACCTATTGCACAGCTACTCTTCCAAGAGTGTAGCTGTGTAGCAGCTATGCATCACAGATGCTGCTGTTCAAGAGGTGAGGAGAAACAGAGTAATATTTATACCACTGATATTGCAGTGTTTTGCCCTTGCCTTTCATACCTGTCACAATGATGATGAGTTCACCAACGGGAGCAGTAGCAAAGAAGAAAAAAATTAGATACAAGCAATTAAATGTCACAGAACAACCTTGGGACAGCAGCCTTCACATTTCTGGAAAAATTCATTCTCCTAAATCAAGAAAGGGTAGGTTCCTAAGCACAGTCTTGAATCTGTTGTAAGAAAAAGAAATGCAGAGTACCCTGCGAGTATCTTTCCATTATTTCATCCCAAACTTGAAGTTGGTTTGCTTTTCAGCACAGGAAGCACATCTCCGGGCCAGGCATGGAAAACACGGAGCACAGTATGCATGAAATAGGAACAGCACTGACAGTCAGGCTTTGGCAAGGCAGGCAGGGTCTGGGACAGAAACAAGCTGCAGGAAAAGGGAAATTCTGGAGATTGTGCTGCTGGAGAGCTAGGGATCAAAAGGCTATGTGAGCATTGCAGGTGCAGCCTCTCTGCCAGGATGCCGAGCACTCAAGTGCATGAAGCTATTGAAGATGTTTTTTTTATGAGGGAATGCAGAGGATACTTCCCAGAAAAAAAGATACAAGGTCTAAGCTTCTGCCTAAAGCCCTAGTTTGGGTAACTGCATTGGGTCTTCCTCAGCATTTCAAACCGTTGCCTTTCAGACTGCACTCTTGCCCAGCTGACTTGTACTGCGACTTTGGTGCATCTTAAAACAGTTGCCACATCCCATACAGCTGCCTTGGTTGGTAAGAAGCAGCTTTCTGGTGCACCCAGGAGGTGAAATCTTGCATTCCTCTCTTGGCTTAGATTCAATGAAAAACAAAACAGACCAAGCAAGTCTTTAAGCAAAGCTCTGCCTATATATGAGCAGAAAAAAGTCCTCCATGGTTGGCTTGAAGTAGCGTTCATAAAGGAAGTATGAAAGTCATACACCACCCATAGAGGGTACTGTTCTCCACAATTATTGTGGGGCTCTGATTTTCGGTCATCTCTCTCTTCTCTCTTTGCAGTGGCACCCCCATGGCCCTCTTCACAAGAGCTAGTCATCCTAACACCACTGACCCCATTCCGTGTGGGACAAACAACGCTACAGAGCCTGACCTGCCACACTCACATGCCTACTATGCGCTCTGCTACTGCATCTTGATTTTGGCCATCATCTTTGGGAATGTGCTGGTCTGCTTAGCTGTGCTGAGGGAACGCACCTTGCAAACCACAACAAACTACCTTGTGGTGAGCCTGGCAGTGGCAGATTTGCTGGTGGCTACTTTGGTGATGCCATGGATGGTGTACCTAGAGGTGAGTGCATCTTGGGAAAGATTAGCAGAATTTAACCACACCACTGCATGCATGATCATGTTCCTAACAAACTCAGTAGCAAAATTTAGACTAACCTCTACGGAGCAGTTCTGGAGTTGGCCTGCAGGATGTGTACAGCTTCAGTATGTTACATCAAATGATGAAAAGAAAGAAATAAGTGTGTGTGTGTGGGAAGCCATCCCACTGGACTCTGCAATTTGATTGCAACTAAAAAATATTATTAAAAGTGGAATTTTATTAAAAGCCTAATTTTATTTCAGACTGGAATAGTCTATCAGCTCTAGGGCATTAAAATCTTTAATGAAATCACATTATGCTTTGTATTAGAAAAGGTTTGGCACTCACTCTTGCTGTGGACAGGGTGAGACTGAGGCACATCTGCAGAGCAGCCTCTGCCCCATGCAGTGCCGTGGTCACAATTTGTGAGCACAGCAGTAGGTCTGTTCCCTAGTTGTGTTTGTAGACCCATTCAAGACTAATTTCCATCTGCGGAGCTTGGATAATTGAAGTAGCTGATGTAAGAGTCATCCAAACAACAAGGAAAGAACCCACACACATCCCAAACTACCACTCCTGGCACTGCACAGTGTCTCCTAGAGAGCGGGGCTGTAGGACTGCAGCAAGACTAAGATTTTAAAAAAACCGTCCAAAAAGCATCAAAGTTGTTTCAATATTTGCTGCTGTTTGTGGATCAGTGATGCTACTGATGAAGCAGAAATGGCATCATGCTTCAATACACTCTGATCTTGGAAATTGCCCCAAAATAAAAAAAGAATCATTGAGTCCCCAAAGCCATGTACAACATCTATTAATCTACCGAACATTTGCCAAACCAGGCGTTTGAGAACTGGCCATTATTTATGGAGAAGCTAAAGGTGGATGAATGCCTCTTGTGAACACTGTGCTTTACACTCCATTGTTAGGGTTGTCTCTGGCCATGAAATATGTTATTTCACCAGTCATGCAGACTAGAACTGCCTCTTTCTGAGAAATCTTTCAAGAAGGCTGTGACAAAGCAGCAATAGAAACGTTTTATAGCCTCAAAATCCTCCTCACCACCTAATGAAGTTTCTAGCACAAAAATGCTGTTCAGCATTGTGTCTACCAATCTTCTGGGGTCAACAGGTAGGTCTAATATACCAGTAGTGCTGCCCTGGTTCTTTACTGATCTCTGATGCTGCCGTGACTGCTGAAGCTCACCGAGGTTTCTCAGACAGTGGCATTAAGGTATCCTGCCCACAGAAGTTTGATGGCATTAGACACCATTGTGCCTTCCAGTCTTTGTATAAATGGAGAAGGACATGTGCAGCATGGCTGGGAACATCCTTCTTAGTCTTCTTGCAACATCCTGTTCTACCTCCAGAGGGGAAGAAAGTTTCAGAAGGTGGTTGTCATGAGATCCAGTCTGTTTAGAGTGTGAGACACTGTGAGTGTGTAACAGTGTCTCCTCCTTGCCTGTGTCTCTCTCCCACCTGAGCAGCAAGACCCACAACCGCTCTTTGAGTTCAAGGACTGGACTGCTGTCAATGGAGGGGACAGACAACTGAGTTACTGCAGCTCAGCAGTTCACCACTTGTCAGCAGTCCTGACCTCGTGCATGCTCTTCTGTGCAAAACCATGAGCAGCCATTTCACAGCTGCTGGAGCTAACAGCACCCCCAAGAAGCAGCTCTCCTAAACACAAAACCCTTCAGTGAGCATGCTTAGAGACACTGCTCCTTACATGCCAGTCATCACCTGATGCAACTTGGTTGTCTACTTTCCCATCTGAATTGTAGAGATTCTTTTGTTTATTTTAAGAATTCAGGAAAGTGATGGGTTGGCACAAGTTTAGGAAAAATGTCGTTGTGCGTTCATAAACTGGAAAACTTCCTACAGATTTGGGAAGGTGAAAATAATAACACCACAATTTTGTAGATAAAGCAGACTGGTTATCAAGAAAGATGAGGTGAGAACCTGACATGAATAGTCTATAGGATCTTTAGCATTTGGCAGAGCCAGGATTTCATCTGGACACTGTTCCCACTTCTGCTGCACAGTCACTGAGTGGTAATGAGAGATTGTATCAGCTCATCTCTCTGTGGTTTGCTATCATCAGCTGTAAGAGAATAATATTTGACCACCCACCTCACCCAGGCAGATGTGAGGATTCATTCAATTAATACCTGGGGATGTCCTTTGAGATTCCTGGACAAAAGGCACTAGAGGGATAAAGAACAGGTACCCTGCCAGCACATGAAAACCAGAAATGCACACTAGCAAGTTCTGGCTGCTGTAGCAAAGATGAGTGGAACAGAGCAACAGAAGGAAGAGCAGAAATAGAATTTTAAAAATTATGAGCTAGGCCTATAATATAAAGGCTTTTCTTCATTGTTAAATTCTGGAATAAATTCTGGGTTCACATACCCCGTGGGTAAATATTAACTACTTCACTGACTTCAGCAGAGCTACTCCCCATTTTAAAAGCTGTGGCTGGTGGAAGTCAGGATGGGTTTTAAGTCCAAACGTTTTGATCTGTTGAGCGTCCTCTTAACGTAAGCTAGTCTGTTATGCAGATGGTGTGATCTGAATGCATCATCCTGAGAGGGCTCACTTCAGAGCCATTCCCACCAGCACCTTCTTCAGTTTTAAGGGTTCACATTCTTGGGTTTAACAATTTAATGTGCTCAAGACCTTGGAAACTCCCTCAGTTAAGTGTTTGCACATCTGCTGGTCTAGCAGCAGCTGGCTTTCATGCAAACACCTGTCACTGACTCTTGGTGAAATATTCTTCAGATTCCACAGATCCCATAGAAACTGATTGCTTTTTGCCTCAGACTGCAGAAACATCCTTTACTGGGTTCCACTGCAAAGGTTTCCTGCATTTATTTTTTTAATATATATATTTTGAGGTGGTCAAGCAAATCTCAAAATCTGAAACTAAAGTAAAACCAGTGGGGGGGTTTCTTTGGAAGCTGAACCTACCTATTGAAATCCCTAATTTCAGAGGGATGGTCTTCAGTTTGCATGTCTTGTAGCTCAACTAACTGTGCAGAAAAGCTCAGTGGGTTTGGTTTGGCTTTTTTTCCTTTGCTTACTTTTTTTTTTAGAAGTAAACAAAGGAGCCCCACAAGTATCAGAGAACTGGAGAGGAAAGCACAGTTCCTTTCTTCATTCTGCAAGCCAATTCCCATTTCTCTCCCTGCCTTCATTCAGGGTCAGAGGGTCTAATGGAGGACTGCCTGGTTCAATACCTGACTTCTGAAATGTAGCAGCTGAGTCCAGCAGAGAAGAACACCCTAAAGACACAGCTCACCTCAGCAAGTTTCTGTACCCATGTGTGGAAATGCTGCTACTATCAAAGCCATTTAAATTTCTCAGGATTATTTCTTAAACAATTCTCACAGAGTGAATTCTATATTTATACAAGTGCTTCTCTCTGCAGGGACCTGCATCCTTCCTAGGCATCAACACTTGCTGCAGGGTTGATTCGCTGCCTTAGAAGCCAAGCCTACTTGTGGCACCCTCTCCATCCTGATCTGGGGTGGGTGATTTGAGTGGGTCTAAAAAAACCTCCAAGGATGGATCCTGCACAGACTTACTGAGCAACCGCCTCCACTGTCTCACTGTCCTTGTGGTCAGAAAAGTTACCTTCATGACCAGTTTGCACCTTTCCTCCAGCTCATTCCTGTTGCCTCTTGTCCTCCCACCACACACTGTTGTGAAAAACCTGGCTGCATCTTTTTAGTAACCTGCCTCCAACTTTCTCAATAACCTCCCACTAGGCACTAGAAGGCTGTTAGCCTCCCACCCCTCCAAGCCATCTCTTTTCCAGGCTGAACAAGTCCTGTTCCCTTAGCTAATCCTCACAGGGTAAGTGCTGCTCTAGCCCCTAAGGACTGTTTGGGTTGACTTCACTGGATTCACTCCTGTTTATCAATATTTCTCCTCTACTGGGGCCTCAAAACCAGATGCAGTATTCCAGATATTGTCTAAATGTAAGCAGAGAGACCAGGAACTAGTGCCAGTTTCTAATAGCTTCCCAGGATCCAGCTGAAACATCAGAATCTATGGGATTGCCGACTAAAATCCAAGCTCTCTACCAAGCATGGACTTTTCTCCCTATTTCTCTCCTACCACCTTCCCCACTCAGCACAGCACTAGGTGTGTTTGCAGTTGGAGGCCAGGCTGCCTCCTTGTTCATATCCTACAAGGAGTGGGTGCTGAGACAGACCACCTTGCTCAGTCAGGCTGTCATCCCAGCCCCAAGGAGAGCGGGGCCACATGGTGCTTGGAGGATATAATTTTCAACCAAAAAGGTAACTGTCAAGAATTTGATGGCTGGTCCAAAAAAAAAAAAAAAAAACAAACCCAAAACCCCCAACATTTTTCTCCATCACAAAGATTGGCTGCAGCTGAGCTTTCACCAACTACACACTTCAGATTAAAAATTCAAAACAAGCAGAACAACAGCTTAATGTAGTAGCAACCCAAGACCCTTTTTCTGAATAGCCTGTGAATTCTCACTCAGATCTAATAATCAAAATTTAACTGAGATAAGAATCCAAATAAGGTTTTAGAGAAGCCTCGGTCTCAGGTCTCTGTTTCATACATAAATGCATAAAATTTGCAGCGCTTTTCCAGCTCGCTGCCTGCAAAAGCACTCCGTCAGCTGAGAAACACTTTCAGCCCTTAGATTTTCTCAAATAATCCTTAATCAAGGGATATATACAGTGATATCAAATTTAAATCAATTTATCATGCTAGGCCTTGAGGGAAGGAATAGCTCCTGTTTTTTCACCCTCCCTCCCTCTGCAAGAGCAAATAAAGGAATGAAATTAAGGTGAGGATCATTTCCCATAACCTACTGCTGGGTGTTATATTGAACAAAACATGGGTGCCTCAGTTTCCCCGTGCACATGACTGTGGACATGAATTTATCCAGCTATTGAGATATCTGAAGGAGAGCACCTCCTTACATGTAACTATCAGGACTTGCTGCAGAACAAGGCTGACAGTTTTGTGGTTGCTGGTGCAGGTGACCGGAGGAGTCTGGACATTCAGCCGTATCTGTTGCGATATCTTCGTCACCATGGATGTGATGATGTGCACAGCCAGCATTTTGAACCTCTGTGCTATCAGCATTGACAGGTGAGAGACAATAACATCCAGGGATAGTCTGGGTAGAGGGGTCAACCCTGTACCCCGGTGTGGCAGGGACAAGGAAGTGGGGTGTGTGCAGACAGCAGTGGTGTCTTCAGGACCACAAACCTCTCTGCAAGTCTGTCCCTGCCCCTACTGCTGATAATGTCGGTCTGCCCACCGTGAGCTAGAACAGGTCTGCACTGGAGGGCAGAGAGACACAGGCAATGAGACATCCCTAGTAGGCAGTCAACCACATCCTTGTGCTTTTTGAAGGCAGGAACATCCAATTCCTATTGAGTCTCAAAAAGGGTTTCTCCTTCTGGAGATCTCACTTATGAAGTTTTAATAAAGAAAATCCTGCCATACACATAGGGAGAGGTGAAGATTATTGCACTGTAATCTTCAACTTTGCTCTTGGTTTATGCATATTAAGACTGAGCCTATTTTAAGCAATGCTGAGGGTTGGGAGCCAAGCTCTTGGTACATGCTGTGCTGTTAGGACCAAGGAGCAGGAGAAGGAAAAATACTGCATGCTGTACCTTTGTAGTATGTGGTTCAAGGGTAATAATGCAAGACAGCTGTCAATGCTGGGTTGGTCCAGTGCTCTTTCATGGGAGTCTTTATCCGCATTTCATTTTGGCTCTGTCTGCAAGGAACAGCCTTGCTATCCCAGGCTATCCTAAAGGTGAGACTCCTGGGCCTTCCAAATCTGAGACTTGCTGAGCTGCAGCCTCTGGGGCACCCCAGCAGCTGAAGGTCCTGGACACCCTTCCATGGGCAATCCCCTGTCAGTCAGGCTGACACCAGACAAAGCAGCTGAGACAAAGAATTTAGTAGGTTGTGGTTGCTTCAGAGCGTGTTCTTTCACAGCAGTGCACATATAAGTTTAGGGCCTTGAAGGATGTGGGTTTCCTGGGGTTTCTAGATCCATCTGGTATCCCAAACCTTGTAACTTTACATGCTGTCAGTTCTGCAGAGAGTTTCTCTGCAGTGCTGCCAACTAACTCTTAATTTCTTCTATTCCTCCCCGCAATGCCCCACTTTCCATTTCTGCAAACTGCTGATCCCATCACCTGATCTTCTCTTGTTTCCTCTTCCTTTTCTTCACCACATTCACCATCCTGTTCCCTATGTTGCTTTCATTTCTTCTCCTAAAAACCTGGTCCTTTTCCACCCTCCATTCTTACATCTTCTCTTCCTGGACCTGGTTCGGTCTGCAGATACACCGCAGTGGTGAAACCAGTTCAATACCAGTACAGCACTGGGCAGAGCTCCTGCAGGAGGGTCTCTCTCATGATCGTGATAGTCTGGATTCTGGCATTTGCAGTGTCATGTCCTCTCCTCTTTGGCTTCAATACTACAGGTAGGTGATGTCCTGGACAACAGCATGCAGGGAGGGGTTGGAAACGGAGCTGCCCTGGGTATCACCAGGTCATTTAATGTGGGCCCTGCAGACTTGCCAAGTTATAGGAGATTTTAAGGAACTGGAAACACACTATGAAGGGTGAGAAAAAAAATCTCCATGTGCTCTTGTCCATAAACTTGCCATTTGCTCAGAAAGACACTGACTATTGCTCTGAGGGCAGACCTACCTGCTTTACTGCCAAATCAATGCCCATCAAGGTGTCCAGGTCTACAGATTCCCATCAAACAACCACTTGGAGCACACAGAGCAAATCTCCAAATGTGCAGCACATACAACACACACACACACATCAGATTTAATGGCACCTTGCCTATATCAACACATCCAGACACACAGTTTTAAGTCTGATACAGGACACATCTCTAAACAGCAAGGGTTCCGTATTAGCACTGCTTGTGAGAAACCTCCTTCCCATCCAACTGGCTGTCTGCTTCCTCAACTAATCCCTTGAGGAGAGCAAACAATTTAGCCTCCACCTTGGAAACAGGTTGGTCTTTTTCTTTTCCCTCAGATAGGGCTAGAACCTGTTCTCCCTGGAGGCAGAGGAGCAGCAGAACCTTCCTTCCCACTGAGCCATGAGCAGAAGTCCTCTGCTCCCCACCCATCCTCTCTGCAGTGCTTGAGGCAAGAAGGGGATGGGAGTGGGAAATGCTGCTACTCCAGACAGATGGCGGGGAAGGCACATCTCTGCATCCAAACAGCTCAGAGGCTGTCAAGGAAATAGGAGAAAGGATAAAAGGAGATAGGATCCTATGAGAAAGGATGGGAATAGACATGAGAGGAAGAGAACAGAGCTGTTGGCCAGAAAAGCAGACAGATGCATGCTGGCTAATAATGCTAGATGGTCCTACGTAGAGTTAATTTTAAGTATCAATTAGGTGAGTGGGTAAGCCACAGCATAATCTGCACTCCTTGGACTGCCTTTGTCCCACCTTTTGATTCGCTTTGCCAACACATCAGACCTTCCTTGTACTAAACTGAATCAGCTCAGCCACTCCTCTCTCTCTCTCTCTCTTCTCCTCCCCAGGGGATCCCAGTGTCTGTTCCATATCCAACCCTAGTTTTGTCATCTACTCCTCTTTGGTGTCCTTCTACCTCCCCTTCATGGTGACCCTGCTGCTCTATGTCCGGATTTACCTCGTGCTAAGACAAAGGCAAAAGAAGAGAACCCTCACCCGGCAGGGCAGCCACAGCGCCAGCACCAAATCATGCAACGCACACAAAGTAAGATCCACATGGATGCAGTAGGAACTGCCAAAAAAGACAGGGCATGCATTATCTCTTCTCCTCAAAGGGTCAAAACACAGAACAGAAAGCATAAGGACATGACATGTTTTCATCCCATCCCTTGCTCATACACCATGATGTTTGAGATGCAGAAGCTGCAGTTAAATCCATTTCAGCCCTCTAGAAAGAGGATACTCCCTTGTGTATTTCTGCCCTGTAGAACTGGCAACTAGAAAAGAGCACAGCCTACTTCAATATTTCTTCAGAGCAGGGCTTTCATAGCCGTGCATAAGTCTGGTTAATTTCTTCATTTATTGATTTTAATGTCTTCATTTATTGATTTTTGTTCTATGAAGCTTCATTTTCAGGGCTTCACAGGCTTTAACCCACATTATTAAAACAGAAAACCCTCTTTATCTGACAGACTTAAGAGGTCAAGATGCTCACAGTGCATGGAGCATTTGTTCCACTGACCTTTCTAGATGAAATATCTGCAACCATGGGAACCAGCACGATGGTTTGAAAGGAATTGCCTGGTCACGCATATTCGCTCCTTTTACTCATTTTTGCACAGTGGAGCTACATTAAAAGGGTAGGGATACTGAGGGGAGCAGGGCCAACACAAAAATACAGATGAAAGGTTAGCAAGCATTTCTGATCTTACTGTTTTCATACTTCTCCTTGGTGGGAGTTCTCAAGTGCTGGTTCACCCCTCAGGGCAGTCCAGAGGATATGGTGGAAACCTAAGAGATAAGTGGGGCTAAGGATGACTCCTACAACTTTCTTCATAATCCTTTGACCCACTGAACAGTTTGGATGGTTTCCAGTTCCTCTATGGCATGCTTTTTTGCAGGAACACATGGAGAGAGAAGCTTTGCCAAACAGGTGCCAAGGCACCTTTTCCCCCTGTCTCCCACTGAAGTGCACAGGCCAGGAGATGTCTACCAAAAGGAAGTTACTGACTGTCTTCAGCCTGCAGCGGTACCAGAGCTTCTGCCGTGAGGCATCCCTCACCAAGATGCCAGGGACTACACAAAACAGCAGGCAGGAAGAGAGGAGAAAGTGTACGAAACCAGGAGTGGAGGTACAGAGGCTCAGCAATGGCAAAACCATCAGCTCTTTGAAGCTGGCACAGCAGCAGCCCCGACTGATCCAGCTCCGAGAGAGGAAGGCTACACAGATGCTAGCAATTGTCCTGGGTGAGTGAGAGCCACTCTGTCAGGTGGCATGCAAGGGGTGATGGTTTGGGACTTCCAGGAGCACAGAATCTCCTAACATAGTACTGAGATTTAAAAAAATGCAAGCCAGGCCTTGGCTTCAGCTGTCAGTGCTCCACAAACTCAGGAGAGACAGTGGTGGGACACCTAGGGATCTAGAGTACTGTTCCCAAATGTTGAAAGCCAAATCTGTTAGTGTATTATTTGCTATGTTTTGTTACCCTTGTGTTTTAAATCCATGGCCAACAAGCTCTGCTTGCAACAGCCAACACCTTTGCTTTCCCTTTTCCTTTATTTTACTATTATGAAGCTGTAACAATCCCAAGTTTCCATACATGCAGAAGCTATTAGGCTCAATTCCAGAAATGGAAACTGAAGCAAGAAGCTCCAGAGGAACCAGTTCATACAGCTGGATAGAGAAGCCAGGTGACTGGTGCCCCAGTCACCTGCTATGGTCACCACACTCACTATTTCCCCTCATTAACTCAGTAGTAGCAGGGAAATAACTCAGCCCTAATTGTAACAGATTAAAGCAGCTGAGGCATCAGTCTTTCCCTGAAAGTGGTGGCCATCTGCTTTTGCCTGTCACCAGGCCACTTCTTAAACCCCATCCACCCATTCACAAAGCTGGTCCCGAGGAGCCCAAGCTTTTGCCAAGTCCCTCTGTGTCAGGAATAAATGTTGCCTTCAGTGTTTGTGAAATACAGACACATGCATGGAAATAGTAAGGGGATGGAGGGAGAGGGCACAAGTGCAGGCCCTTTTCCAAGTAGTTGCTCCTCCGAACTCATGATTGTTTTCTTCCTCTCTCTAAACCCAGGCACATTCATAGTTTGCTGGCTGCCCTTCTTCTTGATTCACATCCTCAATGCCCACTGCCCATCCTGCCATGTGCCTCCAAGGCTTTACAGTGCCAGCACTTGGCTTGGTTACGTCAACAGCGCCCTCAACCCCATTATCTACACAACCTTCAACACTGACTTCCGCAAAGCCTTCCTCAAGATCCTGTGCTGCTGACTGCGGGGCCGGCACCAGGCTGCACGGGTTTGCAGCAGACTCCTGGGCACAGGGCCCTTCCCTCCCTCTGCTTTACACACACTGGAGAGGGATGTGCTCCCCTCGGCTGTGAGCAGTGGTGGTCAGCGTGACATGGTCATTTTTGACATCCAGGCACTTTCTGCACCAGAGTGAAGACCAGGAATACGCCCCACCTGCATGGCTGGCTTCCCACACCAAGCCTCGGTGCTCCTGCTTAAGAGAGTACAAGTTCTTCTTATTTCTGGGGAGGGAGGAAAGAGAAGAAGAAAAAGTGGTAAGCCAGTGAGTCCCTCAGCAGGGACAGTGGTGCTGAAAGATAGACCTGGCTGGGCAGCAGTAGATCAGCCCCCACAGTGCACTGCTCCTGGGACCTGCCAGGCTCACAGAGCACACAGGACCCAAATGCAGATGGCATCTCTCATCTCTGTTGCCTACATGCTGAAAACACATTTGTCCTCCCACAGCTGTAGCCTCAGCCTGCAGAAGGCACCCAGCTTATGCATAGCAGTCCTAGTAAGAGGGCAGAACATGACCTCTTCAATAAGGATCCTGATCCCTTTGATCAGGAGCCAAGAGCAAAAACTGGACAAGGAAATTTGGAAAAGGAACACTGATGGAGAATTGACAACTTTCCTGTTGTTTCAATCAAAAGGTTTGCCTGTAAAACTGGGTCAGTCTAAGTGCTTGAGAAAATTGCCCTAGTTGCAAATGAAATCTTCCCTTGTGCTGCCAGGTTGTATTTTCTTTCTCCTTGCAAGGTAGAGAGGTGGCTGCCATCCCACTGGTAGGTCAGATCGCCTGAGAAGGGCAGCATTATCCCACTCTCCCCTCTCTTCCTGACCCAAGGACCAGATAGATTGGCTGCTACTTAACTACCACACACCCCAGTGATCTACCAGGGCCACTAATTGAACAAGGCCTATCATAGCTCCAGTCATGCCCGCAGTAGATTAAAACCTGTTTTTTCAGCTGGGGGAGGTTGCATGCACCTCACCTCAAAACTTGTTCATGGTCTCTTTGGAACCAATCTTCACTTGTGCTCCTCTCCCTAACAGGAGCATTGCTAGATTAAGGGTTTGTACCACCTGGCTGCTGAAATAAATCCTGTTACAGCCCACACCTAGAAGAGAGCTGTTTCATAGCATCCCTTCCAGTAAGAACAGACAGGTGCCTCAGGATCAGCCCCAGGACTCTCCCTGCCTCCCCTTGCTAATGGTCTTGTCATCACATATGGCATCTGTATATCCCAGCACCCAGGAGCTGGACAAATACAGACCTGCCATGGTCTCCTTTTGCAGCAGCCATCTCCAGTAGTTACTGGATGAATGCTCATCTCCCTGTACAGACAAACCTGATGTGGGACAGACAGCCTCAACACACTTCTCTTGTTTTCCCCCCTTGCTCTACTGGATCAAGGCTTCAGCTCTCACTCCCAAGACTAGGCTTAGCTGTGCTGTTAGCCATGCTCCTTTGACAGCTTTGGGCACAACTCTGTGCTGACCCTGCCTGTGTCAATGCCCCAGCTTCTCCATCTGGGAAGGGCTTCCTCTATTTCCTAATATAAAGGCAAAGCCATTGTCCTCTGCCTCTGGAGCACATAGCAGAGCTCTAGCTGCTGCTGTGCTTTATCTGGGTTTTGGGAGGAGGATCTTGTGGACAGCATGTGTCATTTACGTGGGGAGATGCCCTCCATACTGCATTGTAACTGCGTAAATCCAATAAAACACAAGTGTAATTGAAAGTGTTGGTTTCTCTGTGGTGGACATACCCCCTTCCGTAAGCCTTTTCTCACCTGTAGGCTTCATAACACTTTCTTTGTAAAAAATTATCATCCACCTGGACACCCACGAGAGGTCTTTATTATTACTTGCACACTACTTGTGACTAGGAAAGAAATCAAGAGCCGCTGTAAGCACTTCCAACACATGAATTCTGACAATAAGTTCAAATAGTTTGCCAGCTAGGCCAGGCAGGCATGCGGCAGTGCTGCTCCATCTGCTCAAAGACACCAGACAGCACGGGAGGCACTCGGCACACAGGATGTTGGAGGTATCAGCTGAGTGAATCAACCTGTGGACAGGCGGCCGCTCAAGTAACTCCCATTTGGAAGCTTCATAACGGAGATCACCAGAGACCAGTTTCAGGTGCTTTATACACACAGTTGTCAAAAGGGAGGAAATGAGAAGAGAGATCTTTTAAAGGATGAGTAGGTCCATTTCAAGCCCTGGCCTAGCATCTCTCAGGGGTCATGTTTAGTTCGATTTTACTTGAATTTGAACCTGTCCTTCAAGCAGTGAGCCCCAAGGTGATTCCAAATAGAGGTAAGAACAGGAGGCGTGGCAGAAAACTAAGCAGTATTTTTGTATCCACACAGCTATAAAGGAAGAGGAAAAGTTCTATATCTAAACATATGGTCCTTTCTTTACTAATTAAGATTTGAACTTTCAGATCACAAAACTGACTGCAGCCTCTCAAACTATAACCTGCCATGGAACAAACAAACAAACAAAAACAAAACAAAAAAAAAGACACCGCAAACCCTTTACACACTTAAAAAAACTCAACTCCAAAACAAAACAATCTCTCTCCTGCTCCCTGAAGTGCTGCTATAAGGTGACCTGCCAGAGAAGTCCAAGGAACCAAAGCATTCAAAGGTGCAACAAGTTGATGCCACTCTGCCCTCTCCAGCAAGCCAGAGGGACTGCTGAGGACCCCCCCAAGACCTGTGTTTCACACATCCCCATTCATTATTTACAGTAGAATAATCTGCATTTTCCTCTTTCAGCTCCTCAGTGCCTCCTCCTAACCTTAATTTTCTACAATATTTTCCTCTTTTCTGTTTTGTTCCCCCTGGCTCCATGACTGGCTGAAAGAGGAGAGGTGAGCCATGACTCTTTGCTCTGCTGGAGAACCATAGGCGTTCTCCAGGGTTTCATTTACATGCTGATATTCACATTAGAAGAGCCTCTGGGGAATGCAGAAACCTGCTCCCCTGCAGAGAGGAAGAGAGAGCTCAGAGACAGCCACAGGCTGTAAATAATTCCTAATGTCAGGAGACTTGCTCTGACAGCACAGCTGGGCAGATGTGCAGGTGCAGCAAGGGGTCCTGCAGTGTCTGCTCACCTTCACTCCGCTTCACCAGGCAGCTGGAACAGGATACCTCAGGTGCCCTTTGCTGGCTGCTATTTGTAAACAAGCCAGCAGACAGAATAGCAGGAACCATCCCTACCGTAGCTAAGGAGAGTTAAGACCCTTTGGAGATGAAGGAGAGCTGGCAAAATCCACTGGGAAGAGCAGCCCCCTCTACAAGGTACAAGGCAACCATCCAAGTACTGCCTGTCTAGACGCATTTACAGCACGCCTGAGAAATGGACTGAAAAACACCATTTATCCCCTGCATCCACCTTCTCCAAGCTGAGTGTCCCAGTCCACAGAGCTATAGGCTCTGACTGAGTTGCAGGAGCACAGACAAATGAGCTACTGAGCCTGTATATCCCCACAGGTTGCTTCTGCACACATACCTGGGGCTCCCCAGGGGTACATCTGTGATAGGT
The DNA here is from genome assembly GCF_003031625.1 of Empidonax traillii. NCBI lineage: Eukaryota > Metazoa > Chordata > Aves > Passeriformes > Tyrannidae > Empidonax > Empidonax traillii. The sequence continues at coordinate 528,795 of NW_020955239.1, read as the reverse complement.
GTGCCACCCCTTGCACATGTTAGACCTCAGGTCTAGCAGCAAAACCACTGGTTACACAAGTTACTAAAACCTCAAATGGTACCAGGCACTGAACTGAAGCCATTTAGAACTAAAAACAACAGCTCTTATGTTGAGTTTTATATTGTAAAAATGTAAACAGAAAAGAAACCATAAAACACTCTACCTTGTCAGAGGCAGCAGCAAGCACGGGGTCATGAAGGAGTCTTTAAGCAGGAAAGCACAAAGGCCTGTGGGGCAGAAGGTAAAACAATCTTCCACAAGAGAAAGCTAGCTACTGGGAAAGCAAGGAAATTATAGAGGAGGTGGGTTTCACCTGCTATCACAGCCCAATGCTCTGCAGGTGACACTGCTCAACTAATATGCTCCAGTGTACCTTCCAGCAGCTGTTGAACATGCTGTTTCAACAATCCCAGCTGCAGCCAGACATTAAATTCCACATTTGTCAGCATACAACAAAGGCAAAGCAAAGCCTTGTGGAAAATCTCCTTCCCCAGGTGATCCTCTGTGGACTCCTTAGGAGATGGGCAGGCCAGATTATCAGCTGGACCCTGCTGTGGGGCTAAGCACAAGCAGCTTTCCCCTTGGGGAGAGAGTGGGGGGTACACCTGGAATCTGCTTCTCTGAGGGGGATTGGAGTGACCACAGCTGGGCAGTTCCTCTGGAAGGGGCAGCCTTATGGAAGACAGAGCTTGGCTGAAGCTTATTGCTGTTACTGATGTGATGTTTTCTGAAGAATGTCTAATCAATGACAACATTTCAAGGAAGGCTCAAGAGGCTGCAGGCTGCTGATATGGTGACACTTAAAAACTGCAAATGGGAATTGAGGACAACCCAGACGACATGGGTAGCAATCTGATTAGTTTCAGCCAAGCGTGTGATGGTTTGTTCATGAAGTGATGACACACCCTGGCAGCCATCAGCTTGCAAACACTCCTGGCTGTGAGATGTCTCATATCCCAAAAAAGAATGGGCACAGCAGTTCTTTCTCTGACCAATGCAAGTACCCCAAATCCGCATTAGCTTTTGAGAGAACCACTGAAGTGAATTTTTCCTTATCTAAAGGTAATAATGAATTAACATGTTTGTCATCTCCTGGCAGTATTATACCACCTGACCTGCTGCCCTAGGAGCAAAGGAAGGCTCATGAGGCTGAAGGCAATTCAAGGTGTGACGGATTCAAAACTGTATTTCTTCAAAGTCAGCATCAGCTGCTACATACCTCTTGCTGAATGACATTGAGCAGGATGTAGAAGACATATCCCAGACCAATACTGCTTTTCAGTCTCAAAAGCCACTGAACCAGATGTGCTCTGTTCCCCTCTCCAGTCAGTCAACCTCAAGACAGAGCAGTGACCTTTCTTGTTCTGCTTTCCCGGCATCACTCATGCCACTCTTCCTTGGTTTCACACTGCCTCAAGTGTCAGATCAGGAGCCCATCAGCTCTGATGCCAACCACACCTTTCTCCAAAAGGGATATGCTTTCCCCCAGGCATAGGAAGGGAATTCTCCTGAGCCTCCTTCATAATTCTGGCTACACATCAGTAAACTTCTTCCTGCCAGACACTGGTCTCATCTCATCCCTGAATGCCTCTGGAAATGTGAGGCAAAGAAAACCCCTAGAGCCAAAGACGAAAACGAACATAATTAAAAATTAATTTCAGCGGCATCTCAGCGAGACAAGCACCAGGCTGTTGCCTGTTTGGTGATGTGGGGAAGACCTTTCTGGTTCCCTGCCCTGGGGACTCTTGTCAGTTTTAGTAAGTTTTACCCTGCAGCTGTGAACATGGCAAATTGAATAGCCCAAATAAAGACTACTTTTCACTGGGCACAAGCACATTTACTATGGGACTTAACATTTCTTTCTGCCATGCTATGCCACGGCAGAAGGGCTGTAGTGCAGGTGGAATGCTCACCTTGCTGTGCCTCAGCTGACAGGCAGCAGCACTTCTGTCTCTCTCTGAGGAACTGGTCAAAGGAGATGAGCAGATCGTTAAGGCGACAGGATTTCCTCCAATATTTTTGATGGCACTGGCTGTGGGGAAGAGTGGAGCCACATACCAGTGTTGAGTCCAGCACTTAGTCCCCCTGTCAGCCTCAGATCTGAAGGACACAAGCATTACTCTGTAGCCTTTTGCCTTTGCAGCCATTGCTAAACTTCCTGAACAGTAGCAGAATGCTTCTTCCTCCTCAAGACACATGCAAAACAAGGGATGTAAAAAGGCACATTCCAGTAGCTTCTGCAACTTGATGTTGGCAGTGCTACCCATGAACATACTGCATAACTCCCACTCCTTTCCTTGCTGGCCTTGCCAAATTCTAATCATCCTGTTTGCCTATGCTCCTTCCTCCCAGATGCTCCGTCTCCTGTTCTTTCCTTGAAGATCCTGCATCTCTTTGAAGGCTTCGGCTGCCTGCCAGTCTCTGTGTTCTCTCCCATCCCAGTTCACTCAGCTTTGCCTGAGAAAAGCATCTGGCTTTCCTAAGGGCGGGTTTCTTCAGCTGTTTTTCGGCACATGGTACCATTAAAGTTGTCATTACATCATAGACAGTTCCATTCTGGTCTGGGAAGGGCAGTATAAAAAAGCTCAAGACAGATTTGCAGCCTCTGCTGACTTCCTGCAAGATGCTGGCTAATCAGTACCTCCCCTGATTACCTCATCAAAAGGCAAACCAGATGTTCTCCTGTGAAAGGAAGAAGCAATGAGCATAAAAGCATTGCTACAAAGCCACCTTCGTGTCACGTGTTGCAACGCATGTCCAACAGCCCAGAAAGGCAGTCAGCTCAAGAGCCCAAAGTGTCACACACAGAGCACATGAATGGGTCCAGGAACTCTGGCCAAGGATTTTGAAACCACTACTTTCTTTTGTGAAAATCTGTGCTGGGCCATTACATGTAAGAGCTGTAGTTTTTAGATCTTTCTGTGATCACCAACCTGCAAATCAATCTGCTCTGCAAGTGCAGGCAGGTGAGATACACCTTGTCCTGTGGATCTGCGGGCATGAACCACAGCCATTGTCCTTCACAGCGCTATGGTCATCCCCTTGGACCAGAAAATGCTTTACACTGTAGCAGAGGGAGAGGGAAGACAGAAGGCTGATTAATCTTGAGCTGCCTAGCAGATCCAGATGCCTTCAGGTATAATTTCTTTACTGTTGGCACTGTCCCCACTACACAGCTTCCTAAATTTTCAGGCCCAACTTTGAAGTAATTAGATAACCCTTTTTCATTCAAACCTCCTTCCTAAAGAGTTCTGCAAGATATTCAGACACACAAAAAGCTGCCAAACAGAGCAGGTTTTCTCCGAAGTTTTTGTAATGATGAGGAGTAAGTAAGGCCAGGAGCTGGAGGAGCTATGTCAGCCACATGACAGAACATCCCACTTTGTTGCACATTCACCTGAGCAGTGTAATTAAATCATACAGACAACAGATGTAGACATAACCAGGCAGTTCATCATCACCTCACTGTGAGGCAGGGAAGGTATTGCCTTTCCGAGACAATATGCCACTGGAGAGTGTCTGACAGACACCATCACACTGGCAACGTCAACAGGGAAGCACAAACATTTTGCTGCACCACTTTTGTGCCAGCACCAGCTCTGACAGTCTAGATCCAATTTCTCAAAGGAATTTAAATTAATTCTCTTTTTCTTTGAAAAGTCCTGTCATGCCTCCGGAAAGTGCATATGAAAGGATGGTAACATGCTTGAACATCTTTAATAGTCTGAAGAAGTGAGTGCTACATTACCAGAAAAGAGATGAGTCCCTAGTGAATTATGTAGTACAAATAAAACCATTAAACTGGCCTGCACCATCGTCTATTTTGTATATGCCTTCCACATCACAGAGGAAACATCTCTGAAATTACTGAGAGGAAGGTTTAATCATTTTATTGGGGGCTTTTGTCTGCCAACTCAGGTTATGAATCAAAACCCAACAGGATTCAGGATGAAAAAAAATAACTACCCAATGCTTAAAAGCATCTCTAAAACACACTGGGAACTGATTTTTCTATGCATAAAAATACCATGATCTGAAAGCCCTCTGAACCTTAGAGATGTAGAAATAAATTGAACACCCTGCTGGAACACTTCCAGTCTTGGGCAGCTCCTGCAATCCTTCAGAACCACAGTAGAGCAAACCTAGAAACTATCAGACAAGGCTTGATATGTCTCTTGGACACCATGTCCTAATAATTTAGAGGATAGATGGGGTGAGTGAATGTGTGTGGGGGAGAATTTACATACCTCAAAGAAAAAAGAAAACACTTTTGTGATAAACCAATTTGATTTTTTTTCCCTAAATATATTTTAAAGCATACCTTTGAAATTGCTAAAGAGTCAGCAATGTTAAAATAGCTCTGAAAGGAGAAAGTCACCTGGCAGAATAGTGATAAAGTGGTCAGAAAGGCACAGCACTTGGCCCTTAACATGAGGCCCTGCCAGTTATTCTCATCAGCATGAAAGATTTTTCTTTATCAAGGGGAAGGTTACACTAAAAGTTGCTAAGGGAAAGATTCTCAAGGGTCTAATCTTTTTGTAACGCACCATCTCTTTTGTATTCTGCTCTTCTTTTTTATATTCTGTCCTTTGGAGATGGATGGCACTCAAAGATGTTTTTGCAGTCTTCTGTGCTTAGTGAAGTTAATTTAGCACACACATTTTTCCACTCCTTACTAATTTTAATTTTCACTTCTCCATGAAAAGTTTAGTTTTGTCATGCAGTTTTCTTCCCCATATTAGGGCAAGAATTCTAGTTTTGAAAGAAAATACATCTCTACTTGGAAATGAATAAAAAACTTTCTAAGTTGGCATGAAAAATGTTGCTGAATTTTTACAATGTGAATGAAGAGGATTGACGTACTGAGAAGCTGTCTACATACAACACATTAAGGTTGTTCCAGACTTAGTGCAGTTTGTTACTGTGTTTGTTAGATAGCGAGTAGATGTAGCTGGTCAATTCTTGCACAAGAGAAAATGTGAAGCCAGGGCACACACATGTACACACATAAAAGCTAAGCAGAGAACCGTAACTGGAAAGCCTGATGGGTATGACTGGAAAAGGAACACAGCAGTAGAGAAAGACCAGAAGGCCAGGAGGAAGAACAGAAGGGTTACTGAGAATGTCACGTTACTGGCACTCAGCTTAGCAGGTCACTAAGATCCCAGTACAGCTACGCGCAGCTCCTGGGGACACCCAGGTTGGGAGACAAAGAGACATTAATGATTCCCAGAGGTGAGGCAGGACAGGGAGAATGATCAACCACAAGTATCTCCCAAAAGATACAAAATGGCACTTCCCCGACTAGCAGCGTGGTTACCAACCTCAGAAGCATGCAGGAGTATGTGCAAGGAGGACTCAATAGCTGGTATTCCTTATCTTCCCTCTCTTCACAGAGCATCCCGGACTGACCTTTTGGACATAAACATCTTGGTGCCAAGTGCTGGCCTTATTGTGGCATTTTGGTGATTGAGTGTACGGATAGAGCAGAACAATGAGTGAGAAAAAACCCTGGCCCCTCCCAAAAGGTTTAGCACAGACACTCGCAACTAGAAATAGACACTGCAGAGACAAGGTCAAACACTACCATCATATCCTGCATTCCTCTTGAAAACAGCATGAACAATTTTTGTTTCATTAGAATTCCCTGCCGTTCAAGTTAAGCAGACCTTCCATCTCATGCTGTGTATCCAGGACGCCATCTCCAAGTTTCCCAGTGCTGCATAAACTTTAACAAGCAAAAGGTACTACTTGGAGTGAGGATGATGATACCTGTATTTTATGTTGTTTCTGTGGCTGAATCATTCTCTGTAATTTCTGTTTGAAGACAACATTTGCACCATTTGTTTAGGATCCTGTGGAACAGAAGTGTAGTTAGTGCAACATGGTGACAACCTTATGTAGCTGCCCAAGGAGATAGGGGTTCTAAAAACTCCTCATACTCTATGGTGAAATCATTCTGATGGGAGATATTAAAATCTTAAAACATTACAGAAATTGTGAAGAGCAAACTACAGATTAATCCTTAATTGCTTTAAGGCCAGCAATTTTAACAGTAGTATTTTTTCAAGCTTAATTAAGGTAGTAGAATTCTTATGGAGAGAGGGATGGACAGGTGTCTTTAACACTTCAGGTCTATTCCAACACTCTTTTGAAGCAAATTATTTGGAACCCTGCTACATGACAGGATCCTACTCTTAGACAAGTCTCTGTCCTCCATCAGACTGCTAGGTGAGGTTTCCAGGAGACAGCTTCTTGAGTTCAAGCTCTCTGGTACATCACCTCTGTCACACACCGAGGAGCCAGTCTAACAAATAAGTTTCTTTTATTGTTGCTTTGTAACATAAAATAATTAAATTCATGATTCCAAAATAAGGGGCATTTAAAAAAACTGAGTCAGAGGAACGTGACATAACTGTCGCATTTTAAAACACAGAGCCACAAGAATGTTTTCTAAATGCCTTTTCCTGTGATACATTTCTTCCACAGCTCCATCTCACATAACACAGCTTGCTACATGACCAGTGCTAGGGGAGTTGGAAAGAATGATAAATTCATTATCATCCGTGTGCTAACATGGGAGTAAAATCTAGAATAACAGTACAAAATTTTAAACAAACAAACAAAACAAAACAAAAACAAAACAAACAAACAAACAAACAAAAAACCAAACCAAAAAAACCCCACAAATCTCTACAGCAGGACACGGATTAAACACTTTCTCTTCTTTCTGGCTTTAAGGTCACTGTCTGGGACTCCTCAGACAGGGGTTTTCAAGGCCAGGCCGAGGTGCAGGGCTTTCTCCAGGCCCAGAGAACACTCTGCACTGCAAGCAGCCTGAGGGAGAAACACACAGCAGCACCTCCAGTCAGTTCTTTTCAAGGACATAGATGATGGCAACGGCAACAAGGACAGTGTGTTAAACTGAGGTGGGACTTCTCATCAAGGAGCTACATGATAACCACACACTAGGTTTTTCTAGAAAGATAATTACTGTTGGGTATGGAGCAAGTGTCCCAAAACACTGCTGAGCCTCCAGGTAGCTCAATTAATTTTATGTATATGCCCAGCTTTATCTTCAAGCACAAGTTCAACTTTGTCCTTGCACATAGAAAACCAAAAGTGAGTATCTGAAAACAAAGCTATGCATACTGGTCTTGTGAGCGGTCCAAGGTTTTCCATACCCCAAGAACGTACCAAGCCAATTAACCAAAAGTGACATTTGGACATCATCCTTCCCCACCAGGAAGTGAGATCTTCTTGAAATGTCTCCTTCAGTTCCCTCCAGGAAGGTAAAAAGGCATTTTACTACTGACAGATCCAGGTGACCCCGCTGGAAGTCCAGCTTACACAGTTCCACTGGATAAGGATGTAGCCTGCAGTCTCCTGTATCCTCTCTGAACTCACTGGCTCAGCTTCACATTTACTGGGCCTTGAAGTGCCTGCCTGAAGACAAGGTTTTTCAGTTGATCCAGTTTATTGTCTCTTAAGGCATCCCGTATGGCACTGAAGAAACCGAAGTAGTGCTGGAAGTTGTGCATCATGAGCAGGACACCGGCCAGCAGCTCATTGGTCACGAGGAGGTGATGGATGTAGGCACAAGTGTGCCTCTGACAACAGTAACAGGTGCATCCTTCCAGCAAAGGACCAAAGTCATCTTGGTATCTAAGGAAGAAGCAATGTTGGATAACATCAAAGGTTAGAAGATCCATTCAAGTTATAAAGAGCACCCAATTACTACCTGGCCTTTTGCAGGGACCTGAGCCCAGCTGCTCTAAGATTTGTTGACAACTAAGACCAGCATCACTGGCACAAAGGACTTCAAATATCATAGCTGGTTTGGGTTGAAAGGGACCTCACCCAGCAGGCCATCTAGCTCCAACACCGTGCCATGGGCAGGGACATCTTCCACTAGACCAGGTTGCTCAAAAAGCCCCAAGCCTCATCTTGCCAGAACTCACTTTGGAGCCAAAGGCCACACATCTAAGTCAGGGTAACTCTGACTACATCACAGCTAACAACAGAGAGAGGCCCTATCTGTGCCTTTGCTGACAGAAAAACTACACTGCAAGACACTTCTCACTAGCCATCACATCGTTTATGAAGGAGAAAGCTATCAAAACTATGGATTTACTGATTTCTCTATTCACAAAACAATATTCCCCTCTACGTGAGATGCTGGAGAGCAAAGCAACACAATTGTCTGCTCAGACAGCCCAGAAGTACCTGTGACAAAGAGAAGGAAGAATCAGTGGCAACAGTGGTCTAAGTACTTGTGAAGTATCTAAAAATGGCAGAATTGCTCAGCAGCTGCCTAAACGGAGTCAGAGGGTCTCCATAGTTTAAATAAAATCTAGTATCTTGAGATGACCCAAGTTAGATGTGGAAGACAAAAATGATCCCCAGACAAGCTTTGTAACGTATTGTCTTTCAGCTGGGGCATAGTTATGACCACAGTATGTCTGCTGGATAAATGATCAGAAAGTCCCTGGCTTTAGGTCAGACGAGACAATACTTTCTGACATATGCTGTTGCCTGATAACAAGTTAGAATGCTCATCCAACACTCTCCACTAAATGTCCAGAAGTGCTGTCTTCAACAGCTTTATGTTTTATGAAGTCTCCCATCCAGCTGCTGACCACATGCAACCAAATACAGAAATCAAAAGTATCACATTCAGTGCTACAGCTGCAGGTACTCTCCTCACAAACTCACATACCTTTTGTCCTTCAGACATATCTCAAACGGTGTCATTTCTGGGTCAGCTTTGGAGATTTCATCCTGGTTTTCTTCAGCACCATTCTTCTCCATGTCCTGGGCCCCATTTTGTGTTAAAACTGCTTGAAATAAAAAAACAACAGCCTTTCACAAACAGAGCAAGGGCAAAGGAAGGACAGCAACTTTAGAGTAGGTATTTCTGCTACCCTCCTGCCACAAGTTTATGCCTCTTTCTTGTAGTAAGCAGCTATTTTCCTTAATTGCCCTAGGTTAGTTAACTCAAATACACTTTTAGATGAGTAAGAGACAACTGAAGACTAATCTACTAAAACTAATCAAAAGTTCAAGCTGAAACAACAGTATAACTTTGCTGCTCTACTGAGCTAAATTCTTAATAAAAATAAGAACTTTTCATCTGAACTGCATGCTGAATAGAGTGCAATCACCTGAACAAATTGATTTTATTGAGATTTTATTAGAGTAGACAGGCAACTCATCTGCATTCAATCATTCTACTTTCCATGCTGTGATCGAGACTCAGGCATACAGAGGCCTCTTTTTTTTTTCCTTCTTTTTTTTTAATCAACTGGAATCAAAAGAGGCTGGTAACACTAATTCAGAAGATGCAGATTCCACATCTGCTTTTTCTGCATCTATCTGAAAAATAAAGAATCATCCCATAACTTCGTAGCTTTGCAATTTTAAGTTTGTTCTTAAGGAGATGTATCTGAAAATGCCAGTATTACTGTTTGCAAAATCTGTGTCTACCGACTTTAATGCAGACACAGAACAAAACCACTCTCCTTACCCAGATTATGATTTAAGAATATGGTGAAATAAGACACCTTAACAAGACGAGGGTCAAAAAAATAACAGCACTACAAAGAAACAAAATGTTCTGTTCTATTCAGATGGTTTTAAATTATCCAGGCATGAAAAGCCACTAGGTTTTACCCAAGAGAAAAAAATGTAAAATGTTTCCCTGCATTAAAAACATCTAATAGGCCAAAACAAAACAGCTGCTTGAAACACATTTGATAGATGCTTTAATGGGTGACATGCATGTTCCCATCTCACAGTGTAATGAAGTAATGAGTTATGAACATCTCGTTTTTGTTTTGAAATGTACTGATGAATGCAAGGACAAAGAAAAAAGCTGCCCAAATGGGAAACTTCTGACAGCTAGAAAGAAAGAACTTCAAAAATACATTATTACTACAGATACATATTCAGTTAATTCTAGAATTTAAACATATTACATCTCCACTTAATAAGTCCAGCCTTCATTGCTAAAGGTAACAGAAAATTTTCCAAGGGTATCAAATTAAAACCTCTCTATTCAGTAGGTATTTAAGAAATATTTAATCATGTTTTGGCTAATCACACTATGAGTCCTCAAGTTTTACTCAAGAGGCTTCACACCAAAGTACCCCACCTTCAAAAGCAACAACTGACAGTGGAATACCAGTTTTTCCAGTGGTTACTGTACTTCAGGAACAAAACACTCAAATAGAGATTCCTCCAAAATAAGAATTCTCATTGACACAATGTGAACTATGAAAATTACAATGACCATCAAGAAGCTTACCTGCTGCTTCAGGATCTGAATGGCAGTCGTAACTGAAAACCAAGGCACAGCCTCGCTCTGTCACTTGGAAGGGAAAGAAGCTCTCAAAAATGTCCACTCCCCTTTCAACGCACTCAAGCACCTCATCTGGTTTGCCCACACCATGAATGACTCTGTAAGAGACCCACAGGAAGACAAATCTACAATATTCTGAGTAGAAGCAAGAAGGTACCTGAAGACCTTCAGGTCACATGCAGCTCATGTAGCTTATCTCCGCAACTGCTAACCAGAAGGCAAGTGGGGACAACAGTCATCGCTCAGAATCCTGTGTGCTTCCAGTTCTCCACCTCCAACCTAACCAGTACACAGCAGGCTTTTCATTATCTGCCATTTGGAAGACACAATAATCCCTCACTTATTGCGGAACAAACTCATTCTGTTCATTATGTTTGAAGTGATTTGGTTTCTTTCACATACACATAAATACACTTAGATTCAAAACATCTGTGCCATAGAAGAGATATTTTCCTTAGTCATGTTTGTGCCCCAGGGAACTACCAATTTCCAGACACATGGACCCTTTTGTTTGTTAACTGCTTAAAAGACAGTCTGAAAAGGCTTGATCAAGAGCAGCAGAGACAGCAGTAGATGGCTGGTCAAAGATACAACTCCTTCAGGAAACAGACACATCATATTGCATTTGGAAAACGTGCCTGGAGGAGAATGCAGTATTGAGAAATGTCATTAGAAAGAGAGAGCTTCCTTGCTTTAGTCTTCCCTCCTCTTTACACTCTACCTGCTCAAATGATTTACCCAAAAACCTGGCTGTAACATCTCCTGAGACACGGCATTAAGAGCCAGGAAGAGCCCGGCTGGATTGCCATCAATGGTAATAGAGATCCTGCTGTTAGCCAAATTTAGTTGGCAGTTTTGCTGATGGTGGGTGAAGCATAAGAGAGTAGAGCAGTGCAGGTGCATGGGCTGGGCTGACAGCAGTAGAAGTTAATGTAGGGCAAGGATCTAAACAGATAATTAGGAAAATACACAGGGGCTGATAAATGAAGTCAGAAGGTGCCATTTTTAGTCACTTTTCTAAGTACTCCAATTAAATTGATGAGCACAGAATAAGGATGGGAGAAGTTTACGGCATGAGTGTTTTATGTTTCAGGTTTCCATGGCAGGGAGAAAATGATGCACAGAAGTCAGAACAGTAGATCTGCACACATGATCAAAGCCCTTGCTGAAACTTCTCTCTGCACAGTTAAGGACAAACATTTCTTCTTGCAAGGGTTCCATTGCTACTATAAAGGAAAACAAATTTTACCAAGAGACTTCAGCATCTTTACACACATAAAAGGACTCTTAAAAAGGACATTGATACGGTCACACAAAAAAGCAGTCGCTTCTTGAGTGAAGCACAGAAAGTGTTTGTCTTCTAGAGAATTTCATATTGAATTTCATACTGGGGTAGAACACAGCTGCATAACTACTTCTCCAGCCAGAATGGCAAGGGTGATTCAGGAACAAGGACTGTCTGAAATTCACTTCAGGTACTTACAAGACCCCCTGGGGCTACCCAGCTTTCTTCCTACAGAGAGGTCAGAAACGCTTGTCTTAACCAGACAAGCAAACTATTTGATAGATGAGGCAGATGCACTGGTAGCCAGTAAGGTTAGCTGAGCAGATTGGACTCTAATGCTCCCAGGGGATCTTTAAAGTGGCTCAACCAGACAGGATGGCAACAACACAGCAAGCTTTCTAATTGTCAGGAAAATTCAAACCCCAGGCACCATTAAGCAAGAACAAGCTGCAACACCAGACACGTGCTTTTGCATTTAATTTCCTTTTGAACACCATTAGGCCAGAGCAATGCTCAGCTAGCAGAGGGAAGCAGGAAGACAATGGGGCCTCAGTCACTCTCTTTAGGAAATCATTAAAAAAGCACTCATTTTATTTCTGTTGCAGCTGCTCTCATAAGAGCAATGCAGCAAGCTCGACCCAATACTAAGAAACCCCTCCACTTCTGAACCACTAGCAAACATTGCACACATTTTTGGGAAGTCTTTAGTTACTCTTACTCATTGGTAAGCTGCCACCCCTGTCCACTCTCTGTCATGAATGTGATGGGCAAAAATAACTACTCCGATACACAATAAGCCCCACATTGTCTGAGAACAGAACACTATTGTTTTAGGTGAGGCTGTACCACCTCTGGTAGTTCACAGGCTCAGTGTTTCAGGTATTAGGTCAGAGCTGGCTGCCAAAAGATCACATAAACACTGGCTGGTTCTGTCAGCACCCCTCTCTGAAGCCATCCTCCAGGTGAGACCACAGAGAACTGGAAACATTACAGATTTTGATAAGGTCTTAATCATGAGATGAGGTCCCCTCATAAGATGAGGTCCCTGCATAATATCTTGATAATAACATTCTTGTTTGAGCTGAACTTTAAGTAAACCATGGCCTCAGATGATGAACGCAAGCACCCCAACATATCCTACCTGTAATTCTTCCTAAAAATGTAAATGTGACTACTGTGGAGAATACGAATATCCAGAGTGTGAGTACAGCTTGGTGCCAATTGCAGCTAAAAACTGAAGCAAGGGTTGAAGCCTGCAGCCTGACAGTGGTAAAATTTATGCAGCCTGGCACATTGAGAGCTGTGCAATACAGCGATTATTTCCTACAGGGATGCTGCACAGCAGCCTGTAGATGCTCCACATAATAGAACAGATGGATTTCTTGGGATGCTGCCCACACGACTTACCTTGGTTTATCCTCTGGCAGCTCTGCTGTGACAGAAGCTATCAGTTTCAACTTGGTCTCCATGGCCATGGAACATCCCTGGAAGCCATCTAGCAGAAAGCCACCCACAGGCCGCTTGGCAGTCTCCCTGGCTGATCTGAGCCTCTCTTCCAAGATATCTCCACCTTCAATGGCCCCAAACATTACACTTCCTTGTAGTTCCTGTCCCAGGAGAAAGCTACAAGTCTTAGAGCACGCTTTGCCAAAGACACGCAAGACATCTCACAGCCTACACTTCAGATGCCTGCTACTTAAGCCCCACATTTCCAGGAATTTGCCAGAACCACAGTGTTTTATCCCATGTAAGACTATTCCCCATGCAACACTGTGAAGTCCATGTGTGACTGTAAGAAATGGGATTAGGGGAGACAAGATTCTGCTCCTTACCTTGACTCTAACTCACTGAGAATTCTGATGCCATTCTTCCCACCTCCCTGTTACTGAAGGCAGTAACTACACACCACCTTTGGACATGGCTTTTTATGGATGGCCCCTCAGCAATACATGTGTCAGTGCAGAATACAAAGCAGGTGCCATTACCCTGGCTGTCAGAACTCATAATGATCAGACCAGATCTCACAATATTCCCTTTCAGAAGATACTGATATCAGCTCCTGTCACCCATTTTCTTTCCCTTGTAGTGCACACTCAAATATATATCTCCTTTCACAAAAAGGCAGGAAAGTTCCAAAGCTGCTGGAAGAAATGAAGCACTGACTAATTCTATCAAGTCATTCCTCACTTGGAACTGAGGGGACTTCAGAGCAAAAAGATAGGTTTTCTCAACCTGAATGACAAGATCCCACTTTGCCCATGCATATAGAAATAAGGCAAGTGAAAGAAATGCACTACAGTTCAAAACCAAGGAAAAAAAAAAATTAGAAGTAGTTCTCCTCAACTAGTAGCAATGAGTATTCTAGTGCAGGAGACAATTTACTAAAGGCAGAAAAGAAAAATCACTACACTACTGGTTATACCTCATCTAGGACTGTCACCTGGGCATTCTCTGATACATACATGTGACACGATTTCCTATTACATCACATCCTGGTATTGGCCCAGGATGCAACACAGACCAAAAAGCAGATGCAGTGCTACTCCCTCAGTATTTTAGGGACCTTACCGGTGATTTTTCTTGCAGCTCAAGACATACATCCAGGAAGGAAAGTGACCTATCCACAGACTTCTTTGCTCTTTTTCTACCAACTTCCCCAGAAATGGTGTCTCCATCAGAGATACACTGGAACCAGTCCGGCTGGATGGCCCGCTGTATGTCCATGAATTTGGAAGCTGACATTTCCATGCGCCCTGAGCTTCCCCACAGGGAGACTGTCTGTCAAGGAAAAATAGGGAAGAATGTTAGCTGCAAAAAATAAGCAGATCCTAAGGGTGAAAGGAGGGGAGGAATCGGTCTGGTGAAATACCAGATACTGGAATGATACCTCCTACCACATTTCAGCCTATTTTACAGAATCTGTAATTAACCTGTGAGTGCAGCTTGGCTGTATTTTGTTGTATTACTGTTAAGACTTGCAACACTGATGCTCCAAAATTTTAAACAGGTTTTCAAGTAGTTAACTGGTCTCAAGCCCTTTAGAAGATGTCTCTTTTCATCTACAATTCTGTCAGTGCTTTTTTAAATGAGGAAGTGTGTTCAGCTATCAGAAACAGCATATAACACGAAGTGTTATGGGGACTTTTTAGGGCCTGAGGGTTTAAACACATTCTGCTAGCCTATGCCAGCCAGCCAGATTAAGCAGTGCAGTTCTCATGCATACTAATTTGCAAATTGAATTCGATCAGCTGATGCAAAAAATATGAGAAGAACAATTTTTTTGTTTGGTGTCCACAAAGACCCAAAAGGATTGGTAGTACATCCACATGCCTGTTGCCTGTCCATCCATCCATCTCTCCTGATTACTTCTGGCCTCGTCAGCCAGTTTCACTAAATTTGAGTAACAAAGACAGAAGTCTCCAAAGTAATAATATTTCTGTAAAATTCCCACTTAAAAAAAAGGCAACTCCAAAGGAAGGAGATCCAAAATTAGTACCTGCAAAATAATGGGAAGACAGCAGCTGTATGTTGTTCTGAAACAGCATGTTGATCAGATAGTACCTGCTGCCTCTTATTGTGAGAGCATCGAGGAACAGCTGGTGAAGGCAGGCAGAGGAAAGTCAGAACTGTCTGAGCCAAAGGGCAGAGTGTAATCACATCTAGTTACCTTCATTCTGCTCCCAAGAGGAAAAAAGCAGCTTTAATAAATAAAATAACCATGCAGCTTAGAGGACTGAGCATTATCCTGTGATTATTTAAATCCAGCCCATGCTAGACTTTCTAGCACAGTATCCAGAGCTTTCTGTCCCATTGCTTTCAAAAAGCTTTCATAAGCATTTGTCAGTACAGATTCAGCTGCAGAAGGCCTTGTAACAAGGTGACAAATATCTTCACCAGTTTATTGGAAAAAAAAAAAGGTGAATCAAACCTGCAACATCCAGGCTTAGACTGCTGCTATCACCTCATAGCTGCACAATGGTAGGACAACCTTCAGATAATTCCTTCCCTGAAAAAAGGCAGGACTCAGCCTGGTTCCCAGTAGCAAAGAATATACATTGATAGCTGAATGGCAGTAGTTATCCTCTGTCATTCAGTCACCTTTCACCAAATGTGACCATACCCAAACAAGCCTTGAGACTGACTGGATCTGAGCAGGTGCCAGAAGTGGCCCCTCCAGGACAAAGCTGTGGCAGGTAGCGTGTGGATTGCATAGGGAATGTGTGTGTCTGTGGGATGGGACAGGAAAATGCCTGCAACGCTATGCACTCCTGGATTGCTGAGCAACTCTCCTGCAAAAATTCTAAGTTCTTCTCCTTTGTGGGCCTGTAGCAGACTAAATACACACACAGGGGTTCAGATTTATTGCTTATCAGTGGCATCACTGTAAGCTGGTACAGCAAATACACTAAAACAAACGTATTTTCTTTTACTACCATATTAACCACAACAACATGAGAGGCCAGAGCTCTCCTTTCTATCTGAATTGCAATTTAACTGCTCAGGAATTGTTCAGGGAACATGATGACAAGTAAGAACATGTACAGCTTTATTAAGTTGGAGGTATGAGCATGTAAATGACATTCCTCTTTGTGCGAAGATTAGAAAAATAACTCTTGTGGCTGTCTGAGCACACCCACAGAGATGAAGAGACTGGCAGGTTTCTCTTGGGAACTTTAGGTGGACCCTTTCAAGTCTTTACAGCTACTGTACCTTGTTGGTGTTGTAGCCAGATGGACAGGGACTGACTGGGTCGTGAAGGGAGCAGTACAGCACAGCATCTGGCATACCTGGGAGCACAGAGACAGACATGGAGTAGAGTTTTCATGAACTAAAGCAAAGTTAATGCAAATATGTGGCTTGTCAATTTGCAAAAGGGAACAGGGCATTCTCCCACACACAGATACATCCATTCTCACAAAGAAAATATCAATCACTTGATATCTCAGCATCAAAGAAGGCTGACTTCTTCCTCAGTTTTACTATCTGCAGGGACAAGAGTGCAGCATCAGTACAAACCATGAAATAATACCTTCTGGTTCTGCAACCTACATAGCTCTTTTGAGATTTATTTCTGTTTCTTCTTGATTAATACCTTACCTACTAAAATTTTCTAGACCAAACAGCTGACTCACTTGACCACTCAGTTGATACACTGGGGACATCTGACACAATCTAACCTGAGCAACAACCCCAAGCCTAGAACTTTTAAGGAAGGAAATATAGAATCACAGAATGGTTGAGGTTGGAAGGGACCTTAAAGACCCTGTCCTATGGGTAGGTACACTTTCTACTAGACCAGGTTGCTTAAAGCCCCATCCAACCTGGCCTTGAATACTTCCAGGGATGGGGCAGCCACAATTTCTTTGGGCAACCTCTTCCAGTGCCTCACCACACTCATAGTAAAGAACAGAATATTGAGAGAACATATCAGCTACACAAATGAGAAATGTATCATCCCTGCCAGACTGGAGGCTTCAAATGTCAGAAAGCAGACAGTAGGTCTCAATGACAGTCTCCTCTTCACAGACAGTCACTGAAATTGGTAAAGCCTCTAAGAAGTGTCACATAAAGAGATTCTTCAATTTTCTGTGAAGGAATAAGTTGCCCCAAAGCAGTCGAAGTTTACTGAGAGTTGGGTGCAAACTTCCTTTGGAAAGGCAAACCATAATTTTGTTTATATAATGAAATGAATGTCCCAAATTTTTATGCGCTTAAGAAAAAAAAGCGCGCACTATCAACACGGAATTTTTTCTTGCAAAGTCTGCTATATTCCATACACAAAGAATTGTCTGTAAATTACAGAAATTACAGACACATCATCACTTTCACAGGACTTACCCCATACCCAGTGTAACTTGGGATATCCAGAAAAAGCATCCCAGAGAAACTTGTTGACTTGGCAGATCATCCTCCAATCCTTTGAGCTGCCTCCCCAGACATAAATACAGGCTATAATACACATATTCACACAAGAGGCCAACCCTGCATTCACTGAGCATTCAGGGTTCCTTGCCACATGAGCCTGACACTAGTGATCTGAGCTGCACAATGCACGTGGTCAGACCTTTACTGATCTGTTGTGACAACCAGGGGGAAAAAAACAGGAGAGTCACAAACACAGGAACTGCTGCTTTACTCATCACCAAGGTGTTAAGGCAAAGATTCCGTTCAGGAGCTGCTCTAAGAATGGAGTACAGGGACTGATGAACATCACAAAGGCTTGGTGCAGTAGCCAAAGGATGTGGCAACATTGGCTGTTTTTCGTATGACTATCCATAAGTAAAATTCAGTTAATTCTTAAAACTGACTCTTTAAGATGGAAAAGTGGAAGAGAAAGACAGGGAGCAAGCACAGTCCAAATGCTAAACAGATAGGAACAAAGAACAGGGGGAAAATGAGCTTCTCCACCTGCTTCTTTAGTTCCTCAAAGCTCCCACAAATCCAGCGTGGCTCGTTCCCCTAACATATTATCAGAACAGAAACAGCTCAGAGATGGAAGTGCCCACCAGCTGAGACTGATTTGATGTAGGTGCTTTACCTGTTCATTCTTCATACTGCATAGAGATTTCTTGTTGGAAATCTTGAGCTGAAATTAACTATTTTAAGGGAACCAAAAAAGCCAGGAAATGTATTTGAGCAGCTGTGTGGGGAAAGCCCTTTTCATGAAAATTTCTCATTCTCCTCATAAAAGAAGTCAGACTCTGCACCTGACAAGACTCATTTGCAGCAGTGACTGGGGGGCTACAGTGAAACCTCTCTCAGTTCTAGTCTCAACTTTTGGGCTAAGCCCACCCCAGTCAGTGCTGCAGCCTGCAAGGAAAAGGCTGGGTGCAGAAAAAGAGGGGGAAAAAGCAAAACTACTTATTTTTGTAGGCTGATTGAAGGATTTTTGGCCATACAATTGGCCAAAAGGATTTCTGGCCATACCAATGTCAACACGCTATTTCAAGTCTTCCTTAGTGCCACTCTGAGTGAGAAAATGCCTAAATGTGGAAAGTCTGTACCTCCATCTTTCTGCCTACTGTACTGCCTGAATATGCTCTAGTGGGATCCACCTGTGTTATCTCTCCAGACATACAAGCAAACACACACACTTTACCTATAAATTTTGCAGCTCCTTCTTTATACTCTTCCAGGACATCATGAATTTCTGCCCTGCAACCAGATACAGAAACCCATTAACTTAGCAGACAACTATCAAAAAAATCACTGGTTTCATAACTAAGGCTTCTGTTTCCGTACTTATGCATTATCTGAAACTGGATTGGTTAAGCACTGATTTCTGCCATCCAGCTATCAGGCAGCAAGGCAGGGAGAGATGGAACTAAATTCCAGAGACACAGAGCTCAAGAATCATAGCCCACAACGCAGGGCACCCATAATTCTGTGTCAAACAGGCAGAGCTTTTACCTGCACTGCCCAGTGCCCACTGACTTGCTGGAGAACACGCAGCCCCAGTGTGACTTCTTGGGTAGCATCACTAATGTGCATCATTCAGCAAAGGCAGTACCAGGGAGGGGAGAGCTTCTAACAAGCTTTATGATGATTATCTTCCCTTTCAGTTGCCACTTACCTAACTAGTTTTGAGAGCCAACTGTTGGTCCAATCTTACCTCAGATGTTTCCAGGATGGGCCATCTACTACCTCTCCTGGGCAATCTGTTCCAGTGTTTAATTGTTCTCATCGTAAAAAATTCCTTCCTTATATCTAGTCTACCCTCTTATAGTTTAAACCCATTACGGGACAAGCCTTGCTAAAAAGTTTGTTCCCAATTTTCTTATAAGCTCCCTTTAGGTACAGGGAGGCTGATACTAAGGTCTCTCTGGAGTTTTGGCTTCTCCTGGCTGAACAGCCCCAGCTTTTCCCAGCTTGTCGTCACAGGAGAGGTGCTCCAGCCCTCTTATCATCTTCGTAGCTTTCCTCTGGACTCACTCCAACAGGTCCATGTCCTCCTTGTGTTGGGGACCCCACAGCTGGATGCAGTACTCCAGGTGGGGTCTCACCAGAGCAGAGCAGAGCAGAGGGGGAGAATCACCTCCCTCGACCTGCTGGCCGAGATGGGAAGACAGCTCTGAAATCACTCCCGCGGGTTCGGCCTAAACACGCTAAAAGCCACGCGGCCCTCCAGCTCCCTCACCTTCGCCTTTTCCCACCGCCTCCCTGCACCTCCCTTCCACGGGGAAGCAGCGGAGGGACCCCCCAGCTCGCCGCTTCCCCGCGCTTCCCTCCCCCCCCATCCCGCGGTACTCACATGGCGGGCAGGGGCAGCTGCGCCACGCCGGGCACGCCGCGCACCTCCCGCAGCGTGTCGTGGGTGAGGTGCGGCGCCGAGCCGGTCCGCGTGTACAGCAGGCAGCCCGGCAGCGCCAGCGCCCCGGACCCGCTCCTGCCCAGCCCCGACAGCGCGCCCAGCCGCCCGCAGCCCGCCCCGAGCAGCTGCAGCTGCATCTTCATCCCCGCTCCGGCAGCGCCAAGGGTTCAGAGGCACCGCGGAATTCCCTTCCCACGGCGGAGCTCCCTCCCCACCGCGCCGGGCGTCATCAGCGGGCGCCGCGGGCAGGCGCCGCCCTTCCGTTGCCATGGCCGGGCAGCGGCCGCCGCCGTCCCGCTGGCGGCGCCTCCCGGAGGTAACGGGGCACGGCTCGGGGGGAAGCGCCGGGGGCGGGACGGTCCCCTGGCATCCCGGCGTCAGGATCAGGGATGAGGTTTCCCCAAGCAGCGGCCGTGCGGTTTGCCGGCGGCGGTGGGGAAGGTCCGCGCAGGGCTGGAGCGAACGGCGCCAAAGCTGGCAGCGTTTGAACCTCGGGTTCAGGAAGGGAGGCGGGTGGTTGGAACGCTGCTGTGTTTCTTATTCCCCTGCCGAGGTTTGGATCTGGTAGCGTGGAACAGTGGTGGAGTCGAGGTGGGGTAACTTGCACAGTAACATTCGGTGTCAGGTTGGAAGGGGCTCTGAGCAACCTGGGGTGGTTGAAGATCACAGAGTCATTAATGCTGAAAAAGATCTCTTAAGATCATCAACTATTAACCCAGCACCTCCGTGTTCACTAAACCATGTCCCCAAGTGCCACATCCGCACGGTTTTTGAACTCTTCCAGGGATGGTGGCTCAAGCACTTCCCTGGGCAGCCTGTTCCAGTGCCTGTTCCTGCCTTTCAGTGAAGAGATTTTTCCTAATATCCAGTCTAAATCTCCCATAGCACAACTTGAGGCTATTTCCCCTTATCCTGTCATTTGTTTCCTGGGAGAAGAGGCTGACCCCAACTGGCTACAACCTCCTTTCAGGCAGTTGTAGAGTGATAAGGTCCCCCTGAGCCTGCTTTTCTCCAGGCTAAACAATTTCAGCTCATTCAGATGCTTCTCATAGGACTTACCCTCCAGATCCTTCATCAGCCTTGTTACCCTTCTCTGGGTATGCTCCAGCACCTCAATGCCTTTCCTGAATTTATGGGCCCAGAACTGGGACACAGGACTAGGGATGTGGCTTCCCCAGTGCTGAGCACAGAGGAACAGGCACTGCCCTGGTCCTCATGCCCACATTATTTCTGATACAGCCCAGGATGGCACTGGCCTTCTTGCCCACCTGGGCACACTGCTGGCTCATGTTCAGCCATCTGTCAAGCAGCACCCCCAGGACCTTTTTTGCTGGGCTGCTTTCCAGCCCCTCTTCCCCCAAGGCTGTAGCAATGCCTAGGGTGGTTGAGACTCAAGAACAGGGCCCAGCATTTGGCTGTGTCGACTTCATACCATTGGCCTCAGCCAATCGATCCAGCCTGTCCAGACTCCTCCGCAGAGCCTTCCTACCCTCAAGTAGAGCAACACCCCCATCCAGCTTGGTGTTATCAAAGATGTCCTGCCCGTGGCAGGAAGGTTGGACTAGATGACCTTTAAAGGTCCCTTCCAACCCAAACTCTATGAAGAGTAAGGTGTCTTGTTGCCATGCAAAAAACTCATGGGTCAGCACACAGAATGTGCTGTTGAGCAGTACTGCTGATTGTATGGGCAAGTAATACAAGAGATTTACCCTAAAGCACCATCTCCTACATCTACAAACACCTGACGTCAGAAAAAGTGAAATTCTAGGGTGAACTTCCCTTTGTTTTGCTTTCTTCAGCACACCCATGCTCCCACCCTCAGCCTGCTTCTTATGGCAGGTAGGAGTGTGCATCTGCCTCCTCAGGCAGCATCCCAGGCCTCTGGCAACCACACAAAGGGACGGAGTTCTGCAGAAGTACAGACTGTCCAGGGTACTGGTGTTGCATGTAAAAACACAGTGACATGTCAGGACCATTTACATCTCAGAGAGATGAATATTGGACAGGAAGTCTCTCAGAGTATTTGCACAGTGGCCAGCCTGGCTATGACAAAAGGCTGGTATCACATTTCATAGTTGCTGGTTGTTGGGGACTAGCTCAGCAAGTCTCCATCCAGTCTCCGGGCGCTGGGTGTTTGCGTTCTCCCTATGTGTTCTCCAACCTCTACGACACACTAATTGCCAAATGAGTGTTTATTGCTTAATGACTTCTACGTCAAATTTATCCAGTCAATCGAGCAATCAGAGAAACATGTTTCAAAAGAAATCTATTTCATAGCACAGCCGTGCTGTCTTGTGTTGCATTCCCACTGATGTTTGCTCTCTCTGGGGGAGAAACGTGGATATAGGAAGTGTCAAAATTAATCTGCAGCAATCCTTAGAAACGTTTTCCTTTCTTTAATTTAAAGAGAGTGGACTAAGCTGTCTCTGAAGCTTTTTCCCGTCAAAAGTCAAGCTATCCACAGGGGCCTTGTGGTCCTGTAACAAGTTTGGAAACCATGGAACAGCTGCAAGATCATGATGAGGCCCATGAGGAAGGTGAGCTAAAATTCCACTTGCCACAAGTTGTCTAAGATAAACTGTTCTTGATCCAGCCTTGTGGTTTTGGTGTGAACAGGCTCTTATAAATCTTGAGATCATAAGAAGCAGTTCCTAGTAGGCTGTCATTCATCTAATGGAGAAAGGCAGAAGAAGGACCAATTCCTGGAGTTCAAGGTAGATCTTAAGTAGCATGCCTAAGAGAAGGATCAACTCCTTCTCTCCTGGAGATATCAGGTCAAGACAAGGATAAATTCTGCCGTTAAAGATGCACTATACGGTCAAATACGAGTTGGTGGGCTATAGGAAACCAGGTAAAATTACCTGACATATTTTTGATAGCAGGCCAGATGTGGAAATGGAGTTGCTCTGTGTAACTTTCACATCTATGAATAACTGTGGGTTTGCTTTGATTCCCAAGCAACATTTTTCTCACTAATTAGCTAAATATTCCTTTTGTAATGCCTGCAGCCACAACCTGAAGTTTGAAAATAAAGCTGTGGTAGATTTAAAAAACAAAAAGGAGGGAAATTACCTTCCATCAGTGCTAGAAGTGTGTCTGCAGTGTAAAATGCTGATAGGAGACAGGATTTTAAAAACTGAGTTAACCATTATTTTTAGAGTCAAAAGTCAGCCATAAAGAACAGAACACTGACACATGTCAAGAGTATCCATTTCAATACAGGAACTCAGCTTTTTCACTTGTAATCATCAAGGTATCAACTAATAGCAAGGCATACACCTGTCTATTTACAGTGCACTGTGTGAATGCATTATATGGCACAGTGGCTCCAAAGGAGCTGTCTTTTGCTGTGGTGGAAAAGTTGCTTGCTTTCCTCACGTTTTTTATTTTTGTTTGTCCTTCTCTGCTAGGGTTTTCCTAATTGTAGCTACCAATCCCTCAGATTCTTTTCTCTGGAATATGTTATTAGAATACTTAATGGTATTAACTGTACATAGCCCACTTTACAAAGAAAGGTATCAATAAGAGGAGTGCCAGAACCCCTCTACTCCAGTTATGATAAGATACCCACAAATCCCAGTCAAAAGAGTAACCCTTCCCCAAGTGACAAGTTGTTTTTCTCTCTGCTTTCTGTTATCAGATATATTTCCCTGTTCCTGAGCTGGCCTGAGAGATTATAAAAGCGATTTGCAGGACAATAAACACTAGATGTATGTTTTCTTTAAAAAAACCCCATCCCTTTTTAAGAAAATTTGAAAAAGGCTTTGTTGCCTAATACCAGGGAGCATCTTCACTTTGCTTTAGAGCTGGAGATTTGGAGCTGCTGCTTCCTCCTGTCTGTTGTCTGTGTGCCTTTACAGGGAGTGACTTGCACTCCAGCAGCTGCTGAGATGAGATGAGATGAGATCCCGGCTCTTTGCCCATCCTCACCACGTGGATGGCTCAGGATGGCTTCACTTCTTGGGGGGCTGCCCCAGATGCCTTGCAGTTTACAGCCCAGTGTTCTGCTTCAGGAGCAGCTTGGCCACCCGTGCAGCAAGGCCAGGTGGTTTATTGAGGCAGCAGGCAGGCAGCTGTCCTTGCTTTTGAGTAAGGAACTCTGAAAAAGGAATACTGTGTTTTCCCACAGAAGAGTGGAGATGCAAGTAGTCCATAGAAGAATTTTATACCCAGTTGTTCATTAGGCAGCATTTGAGCTCACTGAGAAGTACCACATGTAGTATCATGGGTGCATTCCTGTAGTGGCAGTCTTAATTCTGAGTACAGGTAGTCCCAGGTGAAGCTTGCCACCTGACAGATTTGTAATCTAGACTCACCAGTTGGTCCTCGAGCTGTGGTACTTGCAAAGGTTAACTTATACACAGGAAGCAAATGCTTGCCCAAACAGTGGTTCTTTTGTATTTAAGGTATGACAAACGTGGTTGTACATGAGGAAAATAGATCTAAGCGTCTGCAAGTGCAGCAGTAAAACACATGAAAGCTATCCAAGTTATGAATTAACCTCATGTGAATTCCATCTCCTTGATAAATGCTGTAATTATCACACGAGTGATCTAAATGTCCACAGAGTCTTGAAGGAAAAATGAAGTGGAGAAGAATTCATATGTGACGTGTGACAGGCAAAAAGTTTGCCACCTTCTCTTCCTGTTCCTTTACAGATCAAGATGAGAGCAGACTATTAGCCTTATTCCATTTTCTGTTGCAGATCAGCTTTCAGTCATTCTCAGCATGTGATATAACTATCCCAGAGACAGTCTTACTAGTTTACACTTATCCATGTATTTTTTAAGCAAGTGAAGTCATCAGTCTCTTTCTTCATGATAGCCCAAGAGCTGCTCAGTAACTGGATGAAGTCCAAACTGCAACTGGAGCTGAGTGACAGAGAAGAAGAAGTTGATTCTGTCCTCCTGGAAGACCCTTCTGCAGCCCCTCCAAAGTCTGAGCAGTTTGATGGTGAGAGCATTTCAAAGCAGTTCCTGTTTCCTCTCTGAGGATGTGCTGGGGAGGGGGGCCGGATCTCCTCGCTTGTCACACTGAGAGGTAATAGTTGTTTTGAGGCCAAGATAGTGGACTTGGTAGAAATAAGATTAGATGTGGTGATTTTCCTACCCCATTTATTACAGCAGCTTGCTGTAAGGCTGCACAAATTCACCTCATAAACATCCAGTGTCTCCCTTTGTAAAAGAATTTTTTTTCTTTTTTGAATGGGTATTTTTGAGGCCTGTCAAGTTTATAGGGCCGTTCGAGATGCTCAGAGGCAAGGCAGTGAAAAATGGATGAAACAATTTTACTGCTCTAGCCTGTTCAATGGGAGCCTGATTGTGACTGGGGATAAATGGAGTGCAGTCAGTGTGTCCGTGTTCATCAGAAGTGCATTCACAGTCTGGGGAAGTGATCCCTTTAATTACATTAGGCTTTGTGATCTGAGACAGAGGGGTTTATTCATTTCAGACTAGCCTGAGATAATCTGAACTTCTCATTTCAGACTTGTGCAGCTACCTGGAACGTGAAATGGAAAGTTCTTCTGTCCAGAAATACCTACAGCATCTTTTGCAGAGTGAAGATGTGAACTGTGGGATAATGAAACATCTTAGACTTGAAGACATCAAAGAAAAACAAAAACTTGCAGATCCACGAATAGTCATGGAGCTCAGACACAAGCAGGTGAGCAGGCAAGGCAGCGCAGTTAAAAGGAATAAGATGGAAGGTTATAGGATTAGAGTAAATGCTCAGTAATACCTGCCCAGCATTCTCTCCCAGCCTGCAGTAATCTCTGACTTGGAGGCAAATACCCAAGGATACTGTTCCACAGTTCAGCTGAAACATTACTGCATTTCCATGGGCATATTAGCTTGCACAGTCATCTTCTACTACATCTGTTCAGGTTACCTCCTTCCTGAAGACTGACAGGAAAAGCTGCCACAGCAGTTAGTTTGCTCCCATCAATTAATATTGGTTAAACGTCACTCTCTGGAACGGATTGTTTTCTGGTCTGAGAGCAGCATCTCTTCAGTCAGTGCCAGCTACGGATAGGTTTGCTTGCTTCATGTGAAAGGTGGATTGTGACCCACCCTGTCAGTGTACAATGAGCTTCAAATTCTTCAGCCTTTGGTGTTTGCTTTTGTCATCTTCCTCCTTCCTAGGTGAAAGAAAACCGAATGAGGCATCAGAAGGCATTAGAGCTTCAGAGACAAGAAGAGTCCCTGAAGAAAGCAATGCTGTCTGAGGCCAAGCTCCGAGCACAGGAGGAGGCTAGAAGGAAGGCCCTGAAAGCCAAGAAGGAGGAGGAAGAGATCCAGAGGGAAATGGTGAAGCTGCGAAAGGAAATGGCTGAGAAGAGGCTCACTGTGGCAGAATCATGGAGAATGTAAGAAGGAGAGGGAGGCAGGGAAAGAATGAAGAACACTTATCAGCTCCTTTTGTGTAAATGTAAGAGGAGTGGTGGTACCAAAGGAAACAGCTGTTATTCCTCTTGTCAAAAACCTCTCTCAAAACCTTTTAGTCCTTTGTTACCAACATCCGTGGCAGAGTTTATCACAGTGGGAAGACGGGCTAAAGATACTGTTATCCTCCCCTCAGCCATTACCAGTGTGTGCACTGAATCACAAAGCAGGAGTGTTTGCACCACTGTGCATTCTCTCCATCAACTCCATGGCCACATCCAGCCTTGTTAGTGTCTAATGCAGCATGAAAGCCAGTACACAGAAAAAAATAAAAGAATAAATTAGTCTGTTCAAAGTCTAGCACTTGCAATATTTCCTCTGCTATGAGAGAATAAAGAGCATTCTTAGTTGAGAATTCTGCAGAGACATAAATTTTTTCCTTTGCTGAGCTTAGATTGTCACAGAGATGTTAGTTTTAGGGATGCCATTTATTTACTTAGGCAGCCCTGAGATCCTAAATCTTCTCATATAAGTGCTTTATTGAAATCTTTACTGAAATGCTTTACTGTTTTCTTCTGCCTGCTATATTTTGGAAATCCTCACACTCTTTAATCTCTGGGACCCCAAACCATTACAAAGGCAGTTTTTAAGAAGGCCGAGTTAAATAATCAGCAACTTTCTAAGCTGTAGAGGTCTCTTAGGATTGGCCAAAAAGAGAATGTATTAGATTGTATATAATTGCATTAGTTCTGTATGTTTGTTCACTTTCCAGGGAGGGAAAGAGCCAAGAGAAAATTCAGAAGCTGTCAATGCAGGAGGTACCTGTTACTGTGTCACCACCCCTGGTCCTGAGGAAAGAAGAGCAAGGAGTAGAGAAACAGAGAAAGGCTGAGGAGCTGCTGCACATGATTCACACCAGTAAGCAGAGAGTGAGCATCACCTCTCTTTATCTGAGACTCTGCGCTACCTGCCCTTGGCTACCCTTGGCAAAACTCAAGTTAAAAGTCCTGGTTTTCCCTTAAGGAAGGAATTAAAAGGGGAAAGTGGCAGAAAAGAGGCCTGGGAAGCATTTATTTTGTATGTGTAAAGGCATTTTAAAGATTGCCTTGCCAGACCCTGGTGCAGGAGCAGGGAGAAGAAAGAGAAGTGCTGCAGCCTGGGATGAGTTTTGAGCTGTGTCTCTGGCAGTTGAAGCATGTCAGCACATCCGCAGTAATGGGTTCCTCAGGGATCCACTCCCGCTGGGTGCAGTAGAATATTCTGTGTTATTGCAACAGCTCTTTTAATAATTCCCAGTAGGAATCTCTTTCCTTTACTTTCATTGTTTCGATATCATGGTCAGCTCTGGGTTAATCACAGTGTATCAAGTACTTGCAATTAAAGACTGATCTCTTTGTACTGAATAATTTTATATGGGCAGACAGCAAAGGGAATAAATTTTCTGAATGGTATGAATACTATCCGTCACATAATGTTTTTAATTAATAGAACAGTCACCATCATTAATGTCTGCATATCTATATCTAGATTTCTAGAATCCCTTAGCTTTTATGGTGGTTATTCTCATGGCCTACTCCATCTGTGCCCATCTGCTGGATTTGAGCTTGGCTGCTCTTAAGCAGTACACAACCTCTCTCCACGCGCAGTCTAAGCTGTGAAGATAAGCCTGAATGAAACCACAGAACAATTTAGGACTGGCGTACTGTGAGAAGCCACAGTTTAGCTGAGCTAAGCAATCGTGACATTTTGATTACTTTCCCAAAGCAGAAAGAAGTAGCTAATGCACTGACTTTTTGTAAGTCTCCATTTGAAGATTTCGGTGAGGGAGAGGAATGCAGTTAACACAAGGCACTATGACAAAAGGGGAACAGCAGAGTCCTGTGAGTTGACCCACTTTGAGGATCAAAATGAACAGTGTCTGCAGTGACAGGGCTAGAATTATGGGGTAGATTAGATAGCAAATTGCTGTTCTGTACAATGTAAATCACTCCCAAAGTCAGCAAGTCTAATTACACAATAGGGGAAAGTTTTGGCTTCCTCCTGGAACAAGGATGAGCTGAGGCCATGCCATGTCTTGATTTTTGTCTAAGTTTAAAAAAAAATTTAAAAAAGCAACACTTCTTCATAGAAGCACTCTTACCTGTAGCATCTTAGACGTTATCTAGATTTTGAAACATCTTCCCTGTCTCTAGAAATTCTATGTTTCTCACCCATTTTATTCCTTTACACTTGGTGAACTAAGTGTATTTCACTCCAAAGCATAGAGCCACATGATATGATGTGTCTTTTTAGACCCTTTCTGCTTTTTGTAGAAGACCTGCACATGCTCTGCATTACTTTTCTTTTACCCTCAAGGTAATTGTTGAAAGTGAGGATTCCAAAAAGAATCTCAAAAAGGAAAGTCAGATAAGGGGAAGGGCAGAGAGGATCAGCATTTGTGTGACAGGCTGTATCTTGCTCATTGGTTTTCTGAAACTCTTCCATGCAGTGCCTGCAACAACATTTTTCTGCTTGGCTGAAAGTCATTCTGGAGCAGAGAATCAAAATGGGAAAAGCCAGAGCCCTTGCTGACTGGAGATGCCAACTGAAGGCCCTGAGAGCCTGGAGAAATTATACTTGGGCCCAAAAAGTAGAGCAGGCAACACAGCAATTGGAAGTTCGTCTCAAAGATCAAAACAGGTAGCGACCCTATACTGTGGAATTCCTCCTACTGCAGCAGTATTTGGGCAGAGCAGTGATCAGGGGCTGTAAAAGGAGCTTGTCAGTTAGCCAGCAGGGGGGAAACAGCAGCTTTTGGAGAAAATTGCTACATTGCCTGCAGTCTGCCAGAGGCGTTGTGGCACAGATGAAAAGGAGGACAGATATAAACAAGAGCTTTAGCACTTCCAACGAGCCTGTGTCTCATTCTCTCTGTAGGTATTTTTCCTGGAAATCTCACCCTGGCTTGCTCTGAAGTCTGGAGAACATGAGTTGCCAAATTTATTCCTGATTAATATACTTACTTGCCATTTCAGTAGTAGTATAGCAATGATCATTTTGGATAGTGCCTTTCATTAAGGAGGCTGTTGGATGAATTCCCTATCATCCAGAGAAAATTTTGCCATTGCAGGTGTCTGGCAGGCTTCACTGGTGAGACACTGTCGCTTCCTCTATGCTGGCCAGGGAACATGATACCTCTTTTGCAACTATCCTACAGCCCGGGATTGGCACAGGAATGGCAAAATGTGAACTAGGGAAACTTAATTCAAAATAGCGGGCATCCTTTCTGCCCTCCCACTCCTCCTTGGAGTAAGCCTGTACAGCTTCAGAGGGCCTTCAGAGTTAAGCAACAAAAAGGCTCAGGAAATTATGGGGCTTTGTGCCTGGGCAGAAGCCTCACTCCTGTCATAACACAAGCTCTTTCTCGTTCAGGAAGAACCAACTGGCTGCAGAGCATAACCAGCAACGGCTCCTGCGCTGCTGCTTCCTGGCCTGGCAGTGCTGGAGCCGGGCGGAGACGGAAAAGCGAGAGCTGCAGATCAAGAGGGAGGAGACAAAGAGAAAGATGGCACAGCTGCTAGAAGCCGTGTCACAGGGGAAGGGTGGTCTGCACAAGCCACTGGAGGTTAACCAGCCTGGGACAGCAGTAGTAATCCATCATCAAGGATTGCAGCAAGACAAGGTAAATCCTTCCCATGTAGTTTTGTCTGTTGGCATCCCAGGACTCTTACAAGGTACTTCTTTTGTGCAGTCTGAAATAAAGAGCACGTTGTCCCAGAGTAAGGCTTCTTTCCCAGAGCAATCCCCAAATACCTGCCTGCAACTGTTCAGGAGAGAAGTCTAAAAGTCAGAGGCACATGAGAAGGGCAATGGATGAGTTTTAAAAATAATCTCTAGTGCTGCCAGAGAACAGCCCTTCATATACTGTGAGATGCAATGAGCATCCCACCCCCAGATCACTTTTACTGAGAGATTAGTTACATCTTACAGCTTAGACTTAAAAAGAGGAACTTGACTGCATGACAAGAGAGTTTTTTCATGCCGTGGAGCTCTCCAGTATTTAAGCATGGGGAAAAAAAAAAAAAAAAGGTTGTCACTGGCTGTTTTAGGATAATGCACATCACAAGCAGGTAGGAGAGGAGAATCAGAGGTTGCTTCCTTGTCGTTTCTCAGGTTGGATCCTGACCTTTCTTTCTGTCTCTAAAACTTGTACTACAGCAGTATCCCGATCTAAGCATGAGAGCTCACACGCATATTTCAGGTGAAGCTTTTCATTTGCTTAAGTGTCAGCAAAAGTTTTCCTTCAGTGCTTATATTATCCTAGTAGGCCCATATTTTTCTTTTGATAAAACTTGTGCTGGAAGAATGGGACTGAATTTGGGGTTTGACCTAGAAACCAGAAAGCAGACATTATATCTGATGCTGCTTCATGGAATGACCATGTCAGGAAAGGCTTAGCCTCATTCCCCACTGTGCATCTGTTTCATGGTATTATTTATCAAGGCTGGAGAAGAGGCACGAGGAAGCAGCACTGTGTAGACTTCTCTTGCATTTGAAAAGGGACCATTCAGTCACATAGATCAGTTCAACAACTGTTTGTCCTTTATTCTCCATCTGAGCGCAGAGTAGAGACAACATAGTACAAAAAGGAGTGTGCTAATCCCCCAGAAATAAGCTGTCCTAAGATGTGCTCCCTAACAAAATATTCAGGATATATTCCTGCCAAAGCTCTTGCCTGATCAAGATTTCTTCCTCACAGTGAAATGGCACACAGCTCCTTAACAGTTCTTTCCCACAGCCTCACATTTTGTGCATAATGGGGCCCCTCTGGCCTGACTAGGAACTGAATAAAGACTGCATAGCTGAGATTACCCTACTTCTCAGGCATCTCACTAGATTTGCATTAAAAAACCCGCTGTGTAGTAAGGGCAGAAGAGTGCTTCCTTTTAATCAATGCCAAATTTTCCTCTTTTTTTTTCCCCAGCCAGCTGAAACTTGCCACTTACAGAAAGAGCCTGATCAGACCAGAGACCACTCTTGTTGGGATACTGTTCACACATCTAATTTCTGCAGAAAACACAAATTTGCCTGGGAGATTACTGTAAAACATGCAGCCTTGAGTGTCCAGGACCAGGCTGTGTGCAGGAATCAAGTAGCCACTGCCCTCCAACAGTTTCAGGCACATGGTCCAAAGACATCTCCTGCTTATGGCAGCCGTTTTGAGCACCGTCACGCCTTCCAGCAACGTCTGATTGAGGAGCAGAGGCAGCAGCTTCAGAAACAGCAAGAGCTGATCCTTAAGCTGCAGGAAAATCAGAGGCTGAGCAGAGATAAGGAAGAGGCAGCACAAGCCACAGATGTAACCCAGCTGATTGACAATTCTGTTTCTCAAACCAGAGAGGAAAAACAATCCAGATGCAAGAATACAACCCCTTTGAGGTATGTGCCCTCAATAAATCAGGGTCAGTTAGTCAGCATGTCTCATTCCCACTCAAGATGAGCCAGAATGTGCCGGCCACATTTCAGTCATACTAGTGCTATCTGCTCTTCCTCTCAGCTGTGTCTTAGCCTCAAGGATAGTATCAGGCTAGCCACAGTTCTCCCCTTTTTGCAATGGCTTGACACCCCATGTTCCATACGGGATCCACTTAGAGATAGCAATGCCAATGTCACACATAGCAGCAGCAGGGATTTATTTTAGTTAGGAAAAATGAGAGCATCATCCTCAGTATTTCAGAGCATACAGCATCCCTGGAACTCAGTTCCTTTACAAGGATGCATCATTAATCCCATTTCAAGCAGAAGGAAGTTGTATCAGGGATTCAGAATGAAAATGCAGCAAAATGGAGAACAGAAATTACAAGGCCATAGGTGGTAGGTGTGAGACATCATTTTACCACATTAGTTGATAAATTTCTTAACTCTTTCCTTTCATAGTTCACCTGATTCTCATGGGCCAGAAAACACAGGGGTAGCGATGCAAGGCAGGAGGCCCTCCAGCCGTCTGACCTCACCTCATCCAATACTGAAAGGTATTGTTCTAGATAGCAAAAACCATTTCAGACCACTTTTCTCAACAGTTTGTCTTGAAGTGTCTCTCTTCCTTTGCCTCAGCTTTGCTGGTTGATGATAGTATGGAAGTAAAACTCAGCACTCTCTTTCCCAGCCTGACCAGTGCTGTTTTCACGCCCAAGTCATGTAAAACATGGGACACTGCAAGACCCTCATGCCCACACTTTGTACACCGTTGTAGCAGTTACTCCAAACACTTGTGATCATTTCTGGTGTGACAAGACCCAGAGAGATAAGCTCTACAGGTTTTTTTCTCATCAGTCTCCCTTCATTATGCATCCAAGAGATGCTTAAACTCACCAGTCATTTTCATCTGACTTTGACAGAGGTGTTGAGATTTTAAATGGAATTAAGTACCTATCCAAGGTTTTCTGAGACAACAGTAGCCAGGCTGGGGAAGGAGGTCCAGATCCCTTCCTTTTGTGAGCTATCTCCCTTTCTCTGGCCACACTGGAACAGCATATTCACGATAAACATACAACACTAGTTGTCATGGTCTGTGTTAAAGGTTGTCTGGAATATGACCGTTGCGATATTTTAACAGTTTTGGGATCAGAGCTGGTAGTTTGGCATTAGAAGTTGCCTTTCTTTGCCTGTGTTGAGCTCCAATGCTACCTAGTCCAAGCCATCACTCACTCTGATTTGCCTGAACTCTGTACACCTTAGAGACAGCAAGCATATTTTTCAGAGCCCTCAAGTGCTTTTGTTTAAAGATCCCCAAAACTTCAGTGAGTAAGTTACCACTGGATGATTTTCCTTGGTAGAGGATCCTGGGACAACTGAAGGATGTGAAGAAAGCTGTTCAAAACACTTTGATGCCCCCAGTTATTGATTTCTCCAGCCTGTGCATTGTGACTGCAGAGGAAGCAAGTACAGGTTCCCAACTCCACTGTGTGTTCTGAGTGGTCACATCAGCACTGTAACAGCTTTGCTGATGGCCAGTAAGATCATTGCATTGCAATTTATCTCCCAAAAGAAGCATTAAGCAGTAGTTTCTCACTAGTGGGACCAAATACCCCTATGTCACTGTGACAAGGATGCTTTCTGTCACAAGCAGTTAGAGCTTACTGGAGACCTCATAGCAATCGCTGCTAAATCATGTGCCATGAGCCTCAGCCCTCAATCAGGAAGGACAGGGACAAACCCTTTGAACACAGCTTATTTCATAACTGAGCCTCATGGCTGTGACTGTCAACCAAGGAGGGTGGAGTGAATGGAATTGCAGGAGTCCTGAGTGATCTCATAAGCATTTAGAAGTTCCTTGTTCATGACACTGATAGCTGTAAGAGGCAGCAGAAAGCAAGTCCCTTTGCCTGGGAAGTGCCAGGGCCATGGGGGCCTGGCAGTAGAGTGATGCGGTCATCCTTGAGCACCAAACTTGTGTCACTGTCCCATAGCTTATTTTCACTAAGCCTTATGTCCTGTGTTTCTATAGGGATGGAGGAGAGAGCAATTCAGCGGGCAGAACAGAGGAGGAAACTAGAGGAAGCCAAACAAAGAAAAACAGAGGAAAAACTGGTAAGGGAAGTGGAAAATGAATACATTGTCTTTCACACCATTCCAGTTACAAGAAGTCATAGAATCCTAGAAGCTTAGAGGTCTGTGTTCACTGTAAAGGTCATATGAATCAAATTAAATTTCACCTTTCTCCATTTTAAGGCCCAGCTGAAGGCTGAAGAGGAAGCACGACAGAGGAAGAAGGCCGAGGAAAAGGAAGCTCAGCGGGAAAAACGACGGGAGGAGAGAAGGCAGCAGAAGCTGGTGACTAAACACCTCACTTGTTTCTCTCTCTTTAGCAGGGATAAGGAAGAGCCATTACTAGTACTCAGACAGCAGCCAGAGTAACGTGACGTGAAGGTCTGCATTAGTAGAGCAGAGTTCCACAAGAACTCAGAGACGGTAGAGCACAGCACCTACTCCACAGACTCACCACCTTCCCCTTTTTGGCAACATAAGGGGCAGGGCTGTGTACCAGACACTCTGTGAAGTGCCATATCTGTCTCAAAAGCTGGACTAGAGGCCCCAGCAGGTGGACATTCTGTGTGAGATACAGTTACATCAGCCTCCACAGGGTCAGCGTGTTTTGTCTCCTTTCAGACTGCTCCTTTCACTTGTGTTCCCCTTCCAGTGTACCCAATGATACTAGTCACAAATACACAATTTAAAAGTAAATGAGCCTGACAGTTATATTAAGGTCGACTTTCCACCTGAAGAATAGAACCATCCTCTCACTGGGGCTAGCCTAGGAATAGCTGCACTTCATTACTGTTACTTGGAAATGAGCTGTCCTAATAACTCAAATAGCACATTTTAAATCCTATAGGAATTTGATCTGCAACTACTGTTCTGCTTGGATTGAGTGTTTTAGAATGTTTGGCCTAAATCCCTAAATATCAGTCAAAAGTAATATTATACAGTTAGACAATACCCACATTTTTCCCCTACTATTTAGGCTAGATTAAGTGGTAGGGTCCATGCGTAAATTCTGAACATTTTTGGAAACATTTTCTATCTAGTTTTATAAGCACAGAAAGCTGCACTCCCTCCCCAAGCTCACTAAATCACCCTGCCCCACATGGAGGTGGTCCATAAAAGGAGGTTCCTGCTACATCAGCCCTCCTGGTAGCCACAGATGACATGTCTGCTACAGTATTACCAAACTGCAGTGCTGATACATGGTCCAAGGAAGGGTTCAGAAACACCATCATCTCCCAGGAGAATTTTCAAGACAAGTTTGCTTTCAAACACAGGTTCTAGTACATGGGGTCATCTCTGGTCTGCACTCCTAAAGATGATGCAGATCCCCATTTCCTGTCAGGTCAGAACCTCCAGCTCCAATATGATAATCTATTGTAATTGCTTAACGTCCTCTTCATCCTGAGGGAATTAAAACTACTGCTTTTTGTACTGCAGAAGGAACTGGAGAAGCAGAGGAGGCTGGAGAAAGAGCATCAGCTCCAGAAAAAGGCTAAAGATCATTATGAGAAGGTCCTGCTCAGAAAGCTGGGAATAGTGCCATGGAAAAGGCTGAGGGAGCAAGCCAAGGAAAACCTGATGGTAAGTGCTGAGGATAAAGGAAACGACTGGTGCCACGGAAGGAAGGGGAAGAGTGCTGCTTCCTCGATGCAGCACTTAGCAGAAGCCTTAATAGGCTTTTAAGCCAGGTAGAGACAGAAAAAGCAAAAATTCTCCCTGCACACCCTATCCTATATTAGCTCTTTAAATCAGCCCATCTGACAATAATCATGAAAAGTCATCAAAAACCCACAAGGGTGGAATCCTCATTTATAGCTGAATAAACAGGAACCGAAAGGACAGAGAAAGCAAAGCATTTCAATCTATTGAGAAATCATCTTTTGTTAGCCTCCACTTGTCTGCAGTACTAACTGCCATATGATTTGATGCCAATAACACAGGGTAAGTTAGTGTGATATGGCCAAAAAATTAAATTGAAGTCATATGACAAGAGCCTCTCAGTTCTCTTACTCCACAACGAAACTAATCAGTAAGACACCACCAAGCCACTGTAGTTACAGTTGCTGACCCCAGCCTATCATCAGGGCTTTCTTTCCCTCTCTCTGGAGTTGCTGCTGGTGCAGAGTTGGCCACTGCTAGTGGCAGGACACTACAGGTGATGATCCAGCAATCTGTTCTATGCTGTCCATATCCTTCAGTGCAGAACAGCTTCTGAGACCTTGATGCAAATAAAACATTTTTGTACGGGACTGGATCGATGTGCCTTATCAGGGACACACTAACACTCATTCGTATCCTGAAGATTTAGCCAGAGCCCAGGGCTAAGCTGGCAAGCTTCCATTGAAGTCACTGGAACTGGAGCTACTCACAGTAGTTCACCAAATGCACACGGGCCTCCAGCTGGGAAGAAGTAGATGGATACAAGCTGCTCCGTATGTCCACCCTGCGGGTCAGCATTATGGACAGGGTTGGCCTAAACTGCTACAGGCCCTGCCTCTGCTCCATTTACAATACATTAAACTGAGCATCTAATTCGAAAGGGTATTCTCTAGAAGTGACACAGCAGTGGCCTGATAGACTGGATTTGTTCCTTATGCTTACCTCAGTTTGTGTGGGTCAGACACTACCAGCTGTCAGACATCTGCATTTTGGGGGCCCCAGAAACCTGAGGTGATTTTCTAGTGCACCCAGTTTTCTGTAGCTTTATACTTACGTAGTCACTAGTCCAAGTAACCAGCTGCTTTCTGTGTCTGCTGTCTTCACACAGGTGGCACAAAGGCACTACTGCTTGAGCCTGCAGAGGAAATGCCTGATGACCTGGCTTCAGGACACCCAGCAGAGTCTCATGAAGAAGATGTCTCAGGCTGAGGGCTTCTATTCCCATATGTTACTGAGACGGGGCTTCAGGAACTGGCTAAAGGTTGGCCTGCACCACAGCAGAGAAATGATACTAAGAGAGCTGGCTGCTGCCACAGTTTCCCCTCACCACATTCTCCTCTCACTTTACACACCCGTAGTACAACTTTTGCTGAGTTATACTGTCCCCATTCCAGCAACATTATTCCCTTCTCCAGAGTCCTTCTTTCAGCTCTTTACTCTCCATCCTTCTCTTCCACCCAGAATTTTCTCCTACACACTACTCCTCCACCTTTGCGCTCTTTCACCTTGCTGATTTTCCTCCTCTCCTGTGCCCATGACCCTTCACTGCCACAGTCTCACCACTGCTCTGTCTCTGTTTATTGGGCCAAAGGTTGGGAGAGAGAGGAGGGTTAAAAAAAAAAAAAAAAAAAGCTATTCTTACCTGTTTCTCTGTCCTCCTTCCCCAGTACAAGGATTATCTCTCCACTCAGGAGGAGAGAGCGAGTACCTTCCATGCAGCCTGCCTCAGGAGGAAGTACTTGCAGGCATGGCTTGATCTTATCATGGAGGAAAAAAGGATATTATGGGAGAAGCTAAAGATTGCCACTGAACACAGTAACAAGTAAGCATACACCCTCAGCAGCAGTTCTTTTTACTTAGGTGTAATATACCCTGTAGACTAATTTTAGGGATTACTTTTGACAGGTCAGTCATCTGCTCCCCAGGAGCACACGAAACAGGTTCTATACTGCTGGTATTTTGCTTCTGTTATATGGACAAACATCAGCAGAGGTTTATGCTAAGTTTCCATGCAGCCTGGAAAAGAAAATGTAGTGGTACCCTTCACAGGACTTTTAAATCTGCTGAAAAAGAATACAGTGAAAGCAGATAAGTAGCTGAAACTTTCTAAGCTGATTAGCAGATCTGGCCATGCAGCTTCTGCTAAAAGCTGCCTTAGGAAAATCTTTAAGTACAATTATAGCAAGCCAAATGATTGTGTAGGAATTACACAGTACTGTTTTGTCCACAGCAGATGATTTAGTTCACAAATCCAAAGTTGATCAACTATAAATCCTACTTAAGGAGTCTTTCGATTTGTGCTGTCGTCAGCCTGACTTGGCAGGGAGAACTAGAACAGACAGTTCTACCAGTCATGACTGGAGTTGGACACACCCTTGTCCCATAAAATGCATTTTAACAGGAAGAAAAAGCTATTGTCAAAGTTCAGCAGAAAAGTGAAGTGTGTTCACCTGCCTCACTGTGAAAGCATGTTAGCTGCATGCAGTCATGAATAAGCTCTGTACATACAAACCAAACAGGATCTGCAACAACTTGGAGAAAAAATTAAATTAAACTCACCTCTGATGTGGTAAAGCAAACCTGTTCTAGCTTGCTGTGTCAGTAAGGTTTGAACAGTGCATGATTTAACATTAACAAGCCAGCAAACTGGAGGAACCAGGAGAAATTCAGGCACGGGAAGAGACTGGGTTCATTCTACATATGACCTCCTATTAGGAGGTAATCGCCTGTTGTTCCTCATGTTCTCTTCCCCCACTCCCTGGTAAAAGGCTGTTCAGACATTGTCGTAGCAAACTATTCTTTAGACAGGACAGTTATTCGCTATCACCTGTATGGGAAACCAGCGCAAGGCACCTTTGGTGGGGTGATTAAATTCAGGTACAAATAGGAGCCCAGCTGCCTGTACTCTCAAAGGGTTGGTCTGGACTTAAATGAGCCTGCATTTTTCCTGAAGAAACTTCTTCCAGAGGCTCTGTTTATTCTTCTAGAAACACCTTTCCTCTTCAGAGTGCTAAGCAAACAGCAGCTAATGAATTCTGTCAGGGGGAGGAGCAAAATTCTTGGTGGAGAGGAGTAGAAAAGGGCAACACATTATTTTTCCCCAGCATGATTGACATATCAATGTAGTGATCTGCACGTAGATGCTTAACATGTCACAGCCCTGACTAACAGCAGAAGGACCATATCCCACAGCTATTTTAGGGTAGTTCCCTCATCAAATAGAAGTCATCTTTTTACTACCTCTTAAGTACACATCTGCATATTGTCACTTTGTTCCTTGTGTCCCTAATTTCTTTAAGGAGACTTATACTGAATGCATTCAAGGCATGGAGTCAGTACCCACTGCTGATGAAAAAGGAAAGGGAGAGAGAAGAAAGGAGAAACCAGCTACGCAGGAGAGTAGCTGAAATTCTCCCCAACTTCCAAATGTGACAAAACAGAGTCAAAGGAGATGGATGGGAGAGGAATGACCAGTTCTGTTCAATGCTGTCTCCCTGCTGACTGACACAAGTCCAAGGGGAAGGCCTGCCAAGAAGGACTGCAGGCAGCCCAAGGAAGCTCCCTGCAGTCACTGTTGTTGTGAACTAAGCATGTATGGAAGCTTATCTGACAGTTTCACTTTGCACTTCACGGAGTCATTCCCCACAAGGTCCTCACGTGAAGCCTCTGTAGGGTTGTCTCTTCTGGTGGCTGTGAAGCCTCAGTAACCAAAGCCTAGCACAGGGTGTGTTTGAGGCCAAGGCCGTTTCCACACACGGAGCTGCAGCACTGACATGAGCCCTCCGCCAAAGGAAGTACACAGGACTGACCTGCACACCTTTTCCTTAAGCAGTAACCTGCTGCTTTTCTGTTGCCAGTGACAGCTCGTTCAGAGAGCCAACCGACCTGACTGTCAGCTGACACCCGACCACTGCTGCAAACTTGGCCACCCAGGGCACAGTTTCTGGCTGTGCCAGAAAAGTGCCACACTGTGCCACAAAAGTTTGGATGGGAGGAGGAGAGGGAAGAGCTGCTTATGCAAACCATATTTGCTAATGAACCAGATCATTGTATGGCATATGGATAATCTAAAACCTGGATTCTTCTTTGAGGGACTACCTTGCTGGCAGCACTGGTCAGTTCACAAGCATGGTGCTTTGACGTGGCGATCCCAAGTTTATGAGCCTCATTATCTTGTCATTTAAACACTTCCCAAACTGTTTAACTGTAGTATTTCAGGGTGTATTGTGCAAGTCTGTCTGGGACGTTTCACTACATCCAGTACTTCAAAGAAAAAAAAGACAAAAATCCAAGAAAAAGGCAGATTGTATTTTTTATATAAGCTAAAGCTGAAATGATTAAAATGAAGGTTTCTTACTTAACCTGCAGCGTAATGCAGACAGGGTAATGCTGTTAAGGTACAGAATGTCTTAGCAACAGCATAAGGGCAGGAAGATGGAATCACTT
Source organism: Empidonax traillii (assembly GCF_003031625.1). Classification (NCBI taxonomy): domain Eukaryota; kingdom Metazoa; phylum Chordata; class Aves; order Passeriformes; family Tyrannidae; genus Empidonax; species Empidonax traillii. The sequence goes on along the minus strand of NW_020955239.1, from coordinate 488,803 downwards.
CCCCCTCACAAGATAGGCAAAGCTCTCTCCAAAAGCATTTGGCAGTACCTTGAGTAACACCAAGAAGACAGCAGTTTACTGTTACGTTGTATTAGATCATTTGTAAAACCCTTATAAGCACTGAAAATTTCCAATAAACCCAAATCTGAAATGAACACAACTGAGCTGGTAATGCACATTCTGTGTCAGAAGTTGGCTGAAAGGCTCTAGACAGAAGTCCAGGATTGGGAACCTAAACCAGCACTAAGCACTGCAGATGAAGATGACCTGCATAGGACAGGTCAGGTGCCCAAGCGAATCAACAGGCTCCAGAGCTTTAGCTTTAGGAATTTGTCCACGCAGAGAGCTCACAGGGATGTGGCCAGAAACCCTCCCTGCCCAAAAAAGCCAGACTGCCAAGCAGGCTCTTGGTGCAGGTCTGAAAACAACTGTCACTCCCAGGTTCCCTCCCACATCCATCCTCTACAACACATGAACATTTACCGTCTCCTAAAGGCTCTTTACAAACCTGACCGCCAGCAGGTCAGACAAGCACATTATCCAAGTGCAGAGAGCTGAAGGTGCCTGCGTGGAGAGTGGGCGGGTACAGACCATCTGGCTACATTAAAAGGCAGATTGTGAGAGGAAGCGGCAAGCTGAGAGAGGGCTGAATAACTTCTCTTGCAGGGAAGAACAGGCACTGCAGAAGGGTACTGTTTTTTGCAGAGGACTGAGCCAAACAGGCAGGGAGAAGCAGAGCTGAGGGCTGAGCTACCCAAATAATGCCCTAGTGGAGCCAGCAGCTACACCTGGTGCTAACAGCAGCATGCTGTGGCAGCACAGCGACAGCTATCCACTTTCTCTTGTACAAGTCTTGGAAGCCTCTGCCATGTAGAGCCTAATGAGCTCCTGGAATACCTCTGAACCAGCCCTTATGCTCCCACTTCTGGCCTTTTCCAAAGCTGAATTCCTCCTTCGTGAGGCTTGACGACAAACACAGCAAGGAAAGTTCCCAGCCCACCTTCCATCTGGATTCATGGCATAAGCACGATGGTGACCCAGAGGACAAAAGGCAAGGTCACATCTTTCCTCCACTGGAGGAGGGAAGGCTGGAAACAGGACATGCTACAGCTGTAAGGGAATATGGAGTGGTGAAGTAGATGGACCCACACGCTTCCTGGTCTTGACTCCAGCAACAGGCTGAGCAGGGATTGAATCTACATCTCTCACAGCTAAAAGGGTGCCCCAAACCATTGGCTACTCAGGGGTACATCCAGTCTTCTAAACTGCAGATTCTTTCCCCAGCAAAGCACATTTTGTCCTCAAGGCCCACAGCTTCCACTCATCTCAGTGCCCACTCACCATGCAAGAAAGTAATGCTGATTACGTGGAGCAGAGTTCCTCCCTAAGAACTTGAAGTACAGTCAACACTTTTGCAACTGGCCTTAGTCTCTAGTACTCTCATCTTCCAGGGTTTTCTTATATTCCTAGTAGCTTTGAAAGATTCTCCTGGCAAGATGTTCCCTGGTTGGGCAGTTCCAGAAGCAAGAAGCCAGAAGAAGATTCAGGAGGAGCTGTGATTTGACAACCCTTTGCCCTTGCCTACTGCCAGTGTGAGCATTGAGCTGAAGCCTCAGTTGGATCCAGCTATGGAAGAGAGATGTTGAGGAATCAGGCACATTCATGCTGAACATGGTCTGAATCAAAGGGGAGATAAGAAGCCACTTGACTTTATCCATTCAATCCACACATGGCTGAAACAACTCGTACCTCCTTGGAAGGCTGTGCCAGATGATGCCGTTGAGATACTGCACAGGATACCCCTAGAATCCCTGGCACAATGATAGTGTTTTGCAAACTGAAGCTCCAGGAGGAGGTTGACACGTGAGAGGGTTTATCAGACCAAGGAAATAGCTTCATCCAGCAGCTGTGCCAGAGCATTCCTCCTGCTCCAGCACTTGGAGAGATGCAGATGTCAGTGCCTTAATGCTGGTCATCAGCCCACACTCTCACAGCTCAGGCACACTCCTGCCTGTCAGCTCCTTGCTTTTCTTAGCAAGAGAGGGAGGTGGCTGCAAAGCCAGACTTTCCTTCTGCACAGGGAGAGGGGGGGAAGATTTTCACTTTGATACAAGAGCAACTGCAGAACCTTGAAGTAATTTCAAACTCCCCATCCTCTGCTGACACCTGCCCTCCAGGGTTTACACAGTTTCCCAAAAACCTTGACCACAGGTTCTTATTAAATCTGTATACCACTCTCTTCAAAGTCTCCCAGGCCCAGCTCAAACTGGATTTGGAACAGTGCCTGAAGTATTAACTCCCTCCGCTCCCCTCAGACGGAGGGGGACAATGAAGGGTCTGGGAAGGGTCCATGAACCACTGCAGTGGGATCCACAGCTCACATCCCTGCAGACCTGTTATGCATTATGGACAACAGCCACAACAGCACAGGAGCTGCCACTCCAGACATGGCCCTGCTCTGCAGGGACAACATGACAAGCCATGAGGGGAAAAACTCATGAAAAAAGCTGGGAGAAACAGAAGTTTCACATGTCCTCATCAACAGCACTGGAGTTAAAGGAGCTCAGCACTGCTTGGGTGTCAGAAGTTTGACACTGCTGCACACACCACTCTCACCTAACTAAAATCCTGAGTCACTGCTAGTGCAAGGTCCTTGTTGTCAGCAAGCACAAAGTAATCTTCAAAGAGGAACAGCTGAACAGCAAAGAGAAGTGCTACACAGGCAAATCAAAGCAGAGCTCTGGAACAATCAAAGGCACCTGTGATTCTACTCATTAAAAGTCATCTTGCCTTTCAGCAGCTGTCCCAAGATACCAGCAGAATCAAAGGCTACATCTCTTCCCACTATCTGTACGGAGAATATCCATGTCATTTCCAAATACAGCTTAGAAAAGGGTTTAAAGTAAGAGACTGTTCATTTTGGGGGTTCTGGATCGGATAATGATAATGGATTGCTCACAGGATGAAAGATCCCCATTCAAATTCCTACTGCAGGGGAATATGCCTGGTTTCCGGCATGGTGAGAACTGCCAGCAGGTCTGTTTCATCCCAACACCAAAAAACCCAAAGGTCAGCTTCTGCAGAACTGGAAGAACACCTGCTTCCTAACTTTTCCTTAGCCTGTTGCTCCCTTATTCCCAAGTCACAGCTAAATAGCCATGAGATGATAGCAGCTTTTGGTCATTTGTCTTGGCTGAGTGTGTGGGCATAAATCAACAGGCCACTCCACGGATAATTTCCAATAATTTATTTTGAGTCATAACTGTATCCATTTGGAAACACTGAATATGATGGACAAACACATACACACACACATCAGTCCTTTCAAAAAAAGCTCACAAATGTTTCACAGTTTCTTCCTCAAGCTTAGGTTAAAAAAAAGCCCCCAAACACCCCACTCTCCAGAGCCCATTGCTTCATATTAACATTAGAGGAGTTCCATAAAGACAAGATCTTGGGAGGCTGAATTCCCGCATTTCAGAAAGAACCTCACCTGTCCACAGAAAGATTTTTGCTATCCAAACATCTTGGTAGTGGGGGAAAAAAGTCCTAGGTAACTGTAAAATTTTTCACTGAAAGGAATACATGAAAACACATCCATAATCACACACGCTTCCTGCCCTAATGAGGCAATATACATTCATATAGAAGGAAAAAACCAAGCACATTATTAAGACATTAGGCAGTGAGGCAGTATCCATTTTAACTTCAGAAGAAATTTTACAGCAAATGGTTTCATTAAGACACTTGAAAGCAACCTACTTTGAAAGGAAAAAAAAGCACCATCATAGCATGAAGGCTGAAATGTGATTAGGAGTCACAAGCAGCACCAGCTTGGGCTCACCAGTGACTTCTGTCATTTAAGGACAAGTTAAATGGAGAAACAGTCGATGTGGGGACCTGTGACTTGCCTACAAAAAACCACAATGCAGGAAGACACAGTTAAAGAGTGCCAAGCCACTGTTTACAGGGTGTATCTAATGGTGCACAGTTCTTACTATAGTCACCAAACAGTAGGGTGCTGGCATTTGGACATGGAGGGTTTAACACTACAACAGTAGCAACATCAGAACCCTGGCCCTTTAAAAGCTGCCTGGTCTGCCAAGTCCACACTATTTGTGAAACAACAAACGCCTCTTAAAAGGTCACGGTTAAAGCAGGATAAACTAATTTCCAAGTATGGGCTAGCTATTACCAAAATCCTTCCCTGCTGCTGATCAGCTCTGGGTCCTCTCTTACACAGGGAAAAACTTTTCAAGGGTCAGCAGGGTACAGTTTTCTGCACTGCCAGGCACGAAGTTTTACAGGTGAGACACTGGTCCTCCCCTCAAGAATGCCACACACATGACCCACAAGTCACTTGTCAAATGCAGGCTGTTCCCACTGCTCCAACCCGCAGGCAGCACAGATCTAGGCAGCTACTAACATAGTGAGACCCAGGACTGACTATGCCCAGATTTTAACATTTTTCTACCAGCATGGTCACTAACAAGCTCAGCAAAAAGTTACTCAGAAAAAAAAACCTGTCCTTTAGTGCACCAGATCACAACAGTTTGCCCTTGCTATAACTGCAAAAGGGAGAGTTATCCTTCAAGGGTTCCCTGCTAATTCTCAGGGCTATTAAAAGGACAGCTCCCAAGTATCCGTTCTTTTAAGATGCCTCTTAGATATATCCTGTTTATGCTTCCCATCTCCCAAGGCATTCACAAGGTAAATCCTCTCAGGAAGAAGAGGTAAACAAAAGTCACGCCGTTTAAGTCACCATTGCTATGCAGACTACAGCCATCTGAACTTCCTGTTCACTGGGGAATCAGCACTGCATTCTCCTCCTAGAAAAACCCCAGCCTTGCAGCCTTTTAAGTGTCCTGAATGGTTTCAGTTCCCCCTGGAGTGAGTGAAAAAATAAAACTTACTTTAGCACTTAGCCCTCACTATACTTGAGCGGGCTTGACCAAGGGATGGAATGGTTACATTAGTCCCAGGTTCTTCATTCCTAATCTGCACTCCAAAATCCATGCTGCCTGAAACAACAGCACAGAGAGTCTCGGTGCCAGCAGTTCAAGTGAAACCTCCCACTCTTACTAAGAGTTCACTAAGAGAAAAGGGACAAGGCTATACTGACACACAGGCTGCAGAGTAGCAAGGAACCTCTGCCTGTAGGAGAAGGTGAGCACCACAGGGTCAGCACTGCCAGGGAAATGATCTGCGATCTGCTCTGTTTCCTTCGAGCCAGGAGTAGTAGGACTCTGAGAAACCACTTATCTCAAGCCTGCAAATGCTCCCAGAGCCTGTTCAGTTTGTGGGCACACGACTGATTTCTGTGCACACGGGGACAGAGAAGTTGGCTGTCTCCATTGCAGGGCTTCATTTAGCCCAGGTCATTCTGCCTTTTATCCCCCAGCATGAGCAGGATGAAATCTAAGATCACAAACCTGCTGGCCCACAGCATCCTTGTCTCCAGGGTTGCCAAGCTCCAGTTCATCTCAGCAGGCCAAAATGCATACATGCCATGGAAACATTTACAGAAAATTCATGTGAAAACAAGGACTTTGTGTCAATTTGTACTCCTAGGGATAAGCTCCAACATCCAAACAGAGGGTTGTAGAGGAACAGTCTGCACAGTCTACCTGGGCGTCTCTTTATTCACATTAGGGCCAGGGAAGCAGTCAGAAACCTCTTAGTGTGTTTGGTTAGAGGCAGCAAGCAAGAGAGGTGTCCCTTTACCTACTTAGAAAGGATTGCTCACTGGATGAACAGGGGGCAAGAGGAAATAAGGGAAACTCAGTAACTGTCAGTAACTCCGCACAGCCACATTCCAAGTGCAGCTGCTCATCCATTCAATCTGCTGGTTATGGAAAGTGCCACTTAAGGAAACCAAACAGTGCAAAGACAGACACGGTCTTTACATTAAAATCAAGAGCACACACACCAAATACAGCAGAGATCTTGAGGGACACCCTCAACCCTGCTTTCTTTTGGCACCATGTACCATCTGTCCATTCTTCAAAGCTAATGCACAGTAGCACACAGAGAATTTGCATCACTCTGCCAACATCCCCCAGCTGCCTGCCATGCAAATGGAGTCAGGGGCAGGCATGATCTCTGCCTGCTGCACACACATCAAAAAAACATCAGTAGCCAGGAGAAGGCTTTTATCTCTGCTTCTGCATCTTAGTTCCAACATGTAACTCTTGTGCTGTGGTCCCCAGCTCTTCCCCAGCCCCACCTTTCACTGCAGGGCCTACAGCACACATAAAGGGTTTAAAACAAAAAGGAATAATAAACTCCAGCCACAAAAAACCAGAAACCATTTCCATCAAAACTTGTTATTTCAGCTGAAGCTCAAATCAAGGCAATAATACAGTTCTAGGGTAATAAGGAACAAATGGCACTCTTGCAGAGCACATTCAACATGCTAACATTCACCTGCCAGTACAGGTCATATATCCCCAAAACAAAGACCTCCAACACATCCTCTTCCTCTCCCTACGTACACAGAGGCTGATATATTCCATGGCTTCTTAGCTTGAGAAAACAGATCTACAGTCAGGCAGCTTCACAATAACCAGGTTGAGAGCAGATGGGATCACTATGTTATTAGCAACACAACTGACCAATATGCTACCTACCAAAAACAGTAGAACTGCCTACTCTCCCACAGACTGCCTTCTCCCATGATGGAGGGGGATGGTAATTTCCATAAAGCTACAGTAACACCAGGCAGGCAGCACTCTTGTTTTGCCCTCAGAGTTCACTGTTACATGTTGCTTCAAAAGATCTCCTCCTTGGTATATTTACTTGCTGTCTCAAATCACAATCCATAATCAGAGCAGAAACACTTCGAGGGAGATGAGCCAAGACTTCAAACTAGCACAGACCCAGCCCTACAGGAATGTAGCTCACAAAGGCACTTAATGGAAGCATGTACACAGCTGGATGGAATAAGAGAGAGTAAAAATAAATAAATGCACCAGAGAGGAGAGCAATGCCCAGTGACTGCCCAGACAGTCTCTTTTGGCCAAACAGCCTGGCTCCTGCAGGGGTCCATCTGTTATCTGCATCCAAAGTTCATCCTCTGGACAGCTCCAAAATGCTGCATGTTAAGTACAAACCAGGGATTCCTCAACCTTTGCAGGAACCAGTGCATACTCTGAAGCCCAGCAGTGCATTCCTCTTGATGCCAGGGTTCACGCCTAAAGAAAACTCAAGTTCTCACAAAATCTTGTGCTCTTCTTCCTGTTTCCCATGGTGGAAAAAGGCAGCAGGCTCCTTCTCTCCACATTTGTGCATATGGCTTACTGCTTTGTGCATCCTATTGCTGGCTGACAGCACACAAAGAACCACTCTGCCTGGAAAAACCTCTGATGTTGTCAGTAGGGGGACAGGCAGCCCGTACACCGACCACGAAGGAAGGGAGTGCGAAGAAGGAGTCCCAGTGGAAGGGGCTGCTCCCCTCCTAAAAAGAGTCAGTCAACATCATCTGCAGAAAGAGGGCTGTCACACAATGTCTTCGGCAGAGCGCTGTGGAGGAGAAGACCCCAGGCTCAGGAAATGGCCCCAGTTGCACAGGAACCCCCTGTTATACTGGCCAGTGTCTATCACCAACCCACCCAGGAGTCTGCGCCCAGTGTTGTCCCGCAGAGCCAGCCGAGCTTCCCTCTCAGTCACGTTGTAGCTGATGTTCAACAGCTGGATGAGGAGGATGTATCCCATGCCAGCTGTTACAATGGCACAGTACCACACACAGGTGAACGACAGAGCAGAGCTGGCAGCAGGGAAAAAGATGGGAAGGAAGCCATTTAGTTTTGGAACAGCTGTTTTGGAGTGACTTTCCCTGGTAATCACTATCCTTTCAAATCCCTGTCTACATCTGCCACAGTGATATCACTTTGCTGCTTTCATCAGATAATCCTTAAAGGCTTTCTCAAAATTAAAGCTTCAGGACTCACTTAATGAGGAATTTCAGTGCTACCAGAGCTACTCCCGCACATTGCTACCTCACAGCCTAGCTCTTTACTCTTCCTGTTGTAAAGAACACAAGGATGCTCACACTCGAAAGGTCACGAGATGGAATACAGAGGAAGGTAAGAGTCACTTGTTCACCAGCCCTATGCTCTGCTCATCAGTGGTAGTGCTGGTCTCTGAACTCGTGTCCAACAGTTCTCAGCACCTTCCCTGCCAGACAATGCAAGTTGATGCCGACTATTCTAAACAGACAACTTGGAGGGACATTCACTTGATAAACAGGGAGGAATGAGAGGGAGAGACAGCTCATGGATTCCTGACTGTCCTTACCTGCATCTGGGTGCACACATTTAAAGATGTATCTACAGAAGACACAATAAATAAATAAATACCTCAAATCACAGCTTCTCCAACAACTTTTTCCAAATAAATGGTGAGTTCTTTTCAAGTTTCAGGCTGCCCACCTTGGCAAGAGCAGTGAGGCACCTTTGCTTTCCAGAGCTTTTCAGGGAGCACTTTTTGGTCAGGTTTGACAGCCAACAGGAGCTAAGTTGCCTGACCCAATCCTGTTCCCACCCCAGCTCTCTCCCAGACATCTCACCTGTAGTCAGAATAGGCCCCAGGGCAGTAGAACAACGCCACAAATGGAGTTCGGCCCCTACAGATGGTGTGCAGGGTCAGTGTAATCCCGTACACAGAGGTGAGCATGAAGAAGGAGAGTGCAAGGATGAACGCTTGATGGTTCTGCTCCCCTACGCAGCTGTTAATCCTCCAAAAGGAAAGAAGACATTACTTTGCTTAAAAAAGAAAAGAAACTGGCTTCTCTTTCTTCCTCCCTCCCCCAGATGTCAGAGAAACTAATTTCCAAGGTGCTTCCACAAAACACAGACTAAGAACTTTGAAATATGTTCAAAGAAGCTTTGGAGCTTTTTATAGAAAAGTTATAAGCACAAGTCAATAGACTGGCAGCAGATTGTTTGCCTCAAATTTTTAGCAAGTTTATCCTTTGCTGAGACACATCATACCCTACTGCTCCTTGCAGGGTATGATCATACCATCATACCCTTGCTCCAGTGCTCCTTCCAGCACTGCCTGCACATAGGCAGTTTTGGGTTCCTTTCCTCCAGGAGAGTACTAATAACCAAAAAAAAAAAAAAAAACGAGCGATGAAAGCCAGTAGAAAAGTAAAGGCAATTCTGAAGTATGCTATAGAAATTATTAGCTATCAGGTCAACCCATTTAGAATAAACAGTGCTTCCAACTGTTCTTTAAAAGGGGAAATACAAAAGCTTTCTATATTTAAAGAATGTTCCCAGGTCTTGCACACAGCAAAAGCAAACCTGTTTGACAGGGACTGTAAAAAAAGAAGTTCACTTTAAAAAGGGGGAACTCAGAGACAGAGAGAACACATGTAGCCTAAGCAGTGCAAAACCTACCAGACACAGTGATGGTCCAACCTTCTTACACACCTGCCACAAAGCCGGCAGTGCCCTGCTCGGGCTGGCCTGACCAGCTGGCATTTGGTGCACCAGTCCTTTTTCACACCTTCTGGCTCATCAGCTGCCATCCTGGAATAGCTTTTGGCCTCCCCATTCACAGCTCGACTGCTGGCAGCACCATGGAGCCCGCTGGAGCTCCCTCTAACATTCCTGCTGGGCAAGCCCTGGTGCGATGGCTTCTCATTGCCTGTCGGGATAGGAAGGTAGCCAGGGTCTTTCTTGGCTCGAGACAGGGCTGCGAGCATAAGAATTAACCCGCAGGTGAGAGCGACCACTTGGGAATGCTGCACGTGGCCCCGGGGAACCACCTCCTGGAGGAACACATAATACATGTAGCCCAGGGAGAAGAGCCCCAGGCTCAAGAAGAAGAGGGTCCGCTCCTTCCTCCGGTGGGTGAGATAGTAGTACCAGAGCAGCACCACGGGCAGGGACGTCAGGATGAGGAGCCCCAGCAGGAAGTGCAGGGCGGCAACGTGGAGCAGCACGGGCAGCAGGACGAGAGGCGGCACGAGGCTCACGTTGATCTTCACGGCCCCCGAGAACCACGGGACCCGCAGCCGGTCCGCGATGGTGTCGGCGATGCTCTCCAGCGCTCCCGGGGGCAGGGATTTACACGCCAGCCACCTACGGAGCGGGGAAGCACAGCGCCGGCTGGCACCGGGACACCGCGCTCCCCGTGCCCTTCCCCTGCCCTCCCTCCCGACAAGTTCCCCGGGAAGCGGGGCGCAGTCCCGCCGCCTCGAGGGCAGGGACACCGCCGCGGGAAGGGATCCCGCAGCCGGGCGGCCCCGGGGGGGTCGCGGCGCCGGTACCTGTCGCAGCCCTCGTCCAGCTCCTGGCAGTCGCAGCAGCACGCCGCCAGGTGGCTGCGCCGGCCCCGCCGGTCCACGTACTCGCAGCAGCAGAGCGGCTCGTCCATCGCGCCCGCCCGGGCGCTCCCGGGGCCGGACGCGCCTCCCGCCCGCCAGCGCCGCCGCAGGTGCCGCGCGCCCGCCGCGCCCCCGCCCAGCGTGGCCCCGCCCCCCAGCAGTGCCCGCCCGCCATTGGCCGGCCGCGCCCGAGGTGTGCGGGGGGCGGAGCCCGGCGAGGGAACGGCCCAATGGCGACACGGGGGGCGGGGCCGCACGTGACGCGGGGGCACCTGCCTTAAAGAGGCAGCGCAACAGGTGGCGGCCGGAGGGGCCGCGGGGGCAGCGTGGGGGCCCGGCCCGGCCTGGCCTGGCCCCGCTCACGAGGCTGGGAAAAGTTTTCCACCTCCCCCCAACGGAGGGCTGTGGCCCCAGGACTCTGTGGGACCCACACGTGCAACCCACACCCTGCACCTCCCTGGGCTCGCCCAAGCACACACAGGCTGAGCACCACGCAGCCAGTCCTGTCCCACAACCGCGGGCCAGCCCGTGGGCAGGCAGGCGTTCCACAGGCTTTGGGGGTTTCATATTCATCTTCTTCCCCTCAGCCTGCCTCGAAAAAGCAGGTTTCATCTGCTCCAAGGTGTTTAATCATCAGTGGGCACACCGCACTCCAGAGCTGAAGCGCAGCCCTCGACGGAGGGAAAATACCGAGGGCTGAAATTTCTCTGGGAGAGCTGGAAACATATGGCAAAAGGCAGACTGCCAAAGCTTGCAGTGTGCAAGAGATATCAAGCCTTTTCCTGTTAATTAATCTTAGGCATATTCATCCTTAGGATGGTGAGTTGTTTTACAAGGTCCCCATGGCTAAAAAAAGGCATATGAAGATCCAGTGGCTGAGGAACCATCACCATTCTTTTGCTCCAGAAGACTCTTCACTGGTGGTCATTTTCTAAGTTGGCATAAAAAGATGTGATTTTCTCAAGACAAGCCCTGCTCTCTGCTGAGGGTGTTCTCCCCCCTCTGGAATTTGCAGATCCATTAACCAGCAGTACAACTGCCCTCATTCACTCACCACAGGATCCAAGAGCTCTGCACTGGTCATAAGCAAGACTCCCCAGGGTAGAGGGCTGGCAGGACAGACAAAGCTGCCAAGCTATGGGAATGCAGAACCCAACTTACTTCTTCCACAAACCTTTATTCTGTATAGCTTTTGAGCCAAACAGTGAAGAGTCCAAAGGTGACAGTTATATTCACTACCCCACAAGTCCTCACACACACATCTCTTCTTCCCACATCTTGAACAAAAAGCTGAAGTGGTATTAACTCTCAGTCCTGCTGCTCTGTGTCCTGTTCAAGTGGTCAAAGCTTCTTTGGAGCATGGAAAGGGAAGTCTTCAGCTGTAAAGACACAACCATCACAACACCCACCCCCCCCCAATTACTGAAGTTAATTTCCTGCATGGGTGAGTGATATCAGGAAAATAATGTCTCCCTACTCCTTTTTTTTTTTTTCCCCCAAGACTTCATGTGATTTCCTCCTCCCTGTTTCCATAAACAGTTGGCTTACTGTGCTCTCTTAACAGCTATATCCTGTACAGTTTATAAATACCAACAGTCCAGGATGATAAAGTCTTAACACCTCACCAGACAACATTGCATAAGATAAGCCACCCCACTCAGTTTTAGTCACAGATAATGTTCATAGCAAATACTAAGGAACATGGCAGCAAAACATGAATTTCCTTTTAATACCTGGCCCTCCTAATATATTCTGGTGCACAAACTGCTTTAGATTATTGACAACCCTCAGAAAACACAAGGTACCAGTCATTGTGTTAGAACTCCCAGGCAAAAAGTGTTATTTGGGATGAAAAAGGTGGTGAAATTCCCACTTTTCTTTTTTACACCGTGTGTTCAAAAGGCACTTAACACTTCAGAATTAGGAATTGTTTAGACAGTAAGGAGAGAAAACGAAAAGGGCACAGAAACCATGCTGTGATCAAAGTGGTTAATTAATAGATTAATGGCACTTTTGTGTGCAGAGACACCTCTAAACAAGGAATACAAAAATGTTTTCTTTTTCTACCCACTCTTAGTGCATGGAAGAACCCAGAGAAAACTGGTGATGGATAGAGGTACATGTGAACTCCCCTTGCAGCTTCCCTAATCTAGTAATTTATTCCATCACATTTTAAGGTTTAATAGAAGAACTTAAAATCAGAACATTCATGGGTTGCAAGTTAAAACTAAAGCATGAATTACTGCCCCTCACTGAGTTGAAATTTCAGCCAGGGATTTACCAGTCAGAGACTTCAGGATCAGAGAGACAACAGCATTCAGCAAGTTACTGTAAAGAAGGATTAATTCTATAGCTATGGAGCCTCTCAGAAACATTTGGTCTGAAGTTATTTATTTTTCACTGGAGATTACGTGGGCCATTGATACCAAGGCTAAGTGAAGCTCTAGGCACTATCTATAAGAATAGTGGGGAGCAAAAGCCAGGATAAACAAAGACACCCCATAATGAGGTGGGAAAATACTTAAGACGTCTCAACATGAGTCTTAGAAAGCAAAGTGTTTTGAAACACTCCAGTCTTTGCTTTGTCATGATTCAGAACTGCATCAACATCTCTCATCAATACAGGTACTTGGCAAGTTTTAAGAAAATTGAAGTTAATACTTATATCTTAGTCAAATCAAACAAACAAAACAAACCAAAACGAAACCTATCAAAAACATCAGAAATGTTAAGCACTGCCTACTTACTAAATTCAAGACTAGGGCAAAACAGATCAAGGAATCACGAAAACTTTAGTTAGCACCAGAGGACATCAAACAAAAGGTATGACAGCATATGAGAGAAAACTTGAGTTGAGAAACAAGAACATCAGAGAAAGACTGTCAGACCTACCTGCTCAAGCATTTCAATTGAGTCTCTTAAGACTCCCTTTACACGTTGAACCTGTTCCTTGTCATACTGAGGGATCTCTTCTTTTGATACCATTTCTGGGGATATGCTGAAAAAGATTGAGATTACATCAGAAATATGAAACAGAACCCTGACACCTTTTAAAAACAACTGCTCTCTGCCACCCTTGCTGTGCCATTACTAAAGCCATCCTTTTACAAAAGCCACACAAAAAGCTCCCTGCAGTTGAATTCCAGTCCCTGCTGCCTTGAAGATATTGTTTCAGACCTTTGCAGACAACAGCCACCAACAAGAAATGTGCTCACATTACATCTACAACAAGTTCTCACACTTCAGTGAGCAAAATCTTTCTTATAAATAAAGTTGTTCTAATCAGTTCTGAGATGGTCACTATGGGAGGTCACCACACCATTTCCAGACTCAACATCAGGTTATGGTTTTTAACTTAATTGTTGATACTGTATTCAACAGAGGAAGCAACATCTTCCCATGTCTGAATACAAAAGGCATGCAACATGGAAGCTGTTGAGGGAGAGATTTACCAGGAGACTCACAGAAAGAAGCCAACAAGTTAAATGGATCTTAAACATTACATTTGAGATCATGCTGGTTCACACAGGATGAACACTTCGGTTCTGTGATATTCACAGAAGATGAGTCACAGTGGGGTGATAAATGCAAATTAAGGTTAAGGTTCCCCAAAAACCAGCTTGTCAAAGGAGAAACTTATTACTGCAAGATGCAGTCAGACATATCACTGGATCTCAGCACAGACCACAGAAGCGCAGCAAGCCCCAGCAACTTATGATAACTTGCCACTGAGTTTCATTGTCTGAAATTTATTTCCTTAGATCAGATTCTCACATAAGCTAAGGAAGAAAGCAAACAAAGATTGTTAATTTGACTTACTTCAAAGAGCTTTCTTCCTGAAGTTGGACATGATAGAGGGACTGAGCTGCATGTTCTATCTTTGACAGTTTGAGAAACAGTGTTATATTCAGCAAGACCAAGAGCAGCAAACTGTAAAGACAACAAAAATCCAAGTCCTGTAAGAATTTCACCTGCAATGCTACAAAAGCAAGATCTAGGCTAAAAACAGCTAAGGAAACAGAATCCTTCTGGAAGAAAAAAGGTGTGGGGCAGAACTATACTGAAAACAGATCTATCCAAACAATTCTTAGCAGTTAACGTTAAGCTGTGCAATAGGAACAAATGGAGCAACAGTATCTCCTCTTGGAACTTTTAAAACTAAGAATTAGTAAATTCTAGACTTTTTAAAAATATGATCAGATCTAAGAAAATCTGGAAGGTAGAGTAGTTTGACAAATCAGAATTTTCATTCCAAGTGTCATTTCTAAGTCAATGCATTCCCCTCCTATACCCATGTGTTCCACTCAAATTAGGTTAAGATCTATTATGCTACATGCAATGTTAACATGCAAAAGAGGAATAGACAAAAACAGATAAAGACTAAGATGAGCTTGAGTCAAGCCACATTTTAATGCAAGTGAGTACTTACAAGACACTCATTACTACAATGATGGTGGTGGTCCTACTTACTGCATCTCTTTTCCTTCCTATAGGGCATGGAAGAGAAGGAGGTTAAAAAGTACTGAAGAACATTCCTAAAGGATGCCTGCAGATATATGTCAGTGCCCAGCACTTCACAGAGCTTCTGATGGAAAAAAATAACAGATCATGCGGGTGCACAAGATCATCTCCAACATTCACCAAGGCATTTTTGCAGTCATCTCCAACAAGTCAAGCTGAACAGTCAGGCTCTCCCATCAGAATTCCCCCTACCCCATATGCTGGGGAGAACACAGCACTGGGGTATGGTCCCACTAAATGCAGACAGAAGGCTACACACTCCATCCCTTACTAACATGCCTTCACCACATGTACTGGTGGTCACACATGAGCAGAGACAGGCTGCAAAGTGGTTCTTTGCTGCTTGTTCTCACGCTCACATTAATCTTTCTGACAATCAGTGCCAATCAAGTTCTCCTGTGACCTGTCCCATCATTACTGGCTTGGTTTATCTATAGTTTTGAAGACAGCCTTTCAAAAGGCAGTCTGCTATTCATCAGGCAACAGGGACCAGACACTTGCAGGGAGAAGAAGTGTGCATGTCCTCTCCAAACTGAAAAGCAATCACCTACCCTCTGTAGGCAGGCTAATCTTTAAATGTAACTACAGTTTAATACACTCACACTTCCTGCTTTGGATAGAAGGACATACATGAAAGTTGTAGTGTATACAGAGACAGACACACTCATGTGAAAAGGTGGAGCAGCAGTAGCAAAATCAAGTAATCAAGAAGCAATTTCAGATAGGTAAACAGTCCTTTACACGTGCTGCTGATTCAAATATTCTCTCAGTGCTATACTCAGTGTTGCCTCCCCCTTCAGAGAAGTGTACTTGTTCCAACTTCAGTGTTTACAATTCAACTTCTGTCATGGAATCCACCATTCTCTGCTACACATTAGTGCATGGATGCTTCTGATCTCTCTAGGTATAGCTAGTACTGTATGTGCTAGTGGCCAAGTCTGTCAGGCCTTAGGGCAATGGAACTGCAAGAAGTGCTTCAGTGACCCAGAAAATACAAAAGCAGATGGGAAACAGACTTCTTAACATTAAAAATAAAAAAATTAAAAAAAAAAAAAAAATGAGGTGACAGGCCAAGATGCAATTGACAAAGTTTAATCAACTCATGACTTGGGTATGCTGTTAATTGAAGAAACAAAGCAATTTTTCTGAAACTGTACAGTAGTCAGGTTAACATTTTTTTTTTGATCCAGTCTCATTTTCAATCTTATGCACATTCAGAGCAGCATTTTAAGTTTTTAAATCTGAAGGTGATATTAAGCTTTATTTCATGAGATAATCATGCTAAAAGTGACTATGCATGCTCCAAATCTGATTTATGCAAACTTGAACATGTTAAAGTATTTGCTATCACACTGATTAGATAAAGACATGAGTAATATATACACAAGTGCTACTCTTGCACTATTTTAAGAGTTGTGCTTCCTTGAACACACCTTTTGGAAAACACTTAATATAAAAATTCCTACCTATTATGCTGCCCTGGGACTCTACTCCCATGTCACCAGAGGAATGTTGGGAAGAGCGTTTGGGAAGTGACTCTGCCAGACCCCGGTGTAAAGTGCGTCGTCTTCGTCTCAGAGCAACTAATTTTCCAGAGTCTTCTATGGACTGATTAATTGCATATTCCTCCATTAGGAGATCTGATTCTACAGTGGAAAAAATAAAGTTACTGAACTGTCAAAAGCAAAGCTGAAAAGCTTAGCACTGAAGACTTAAAATGTGAGTTATGGAGGGCGGCAGTGAGAGTAACAAGTGCACCTTCTAGTAAATAAATTTAAAGCAGGTTCTAAAACTACATCTTGACCTGTACCACCTGTCCTCTTTGCTAGAGGGCACTTGGAACACTTTTCAGAGATGGGTGAATATTCAGCCTAGGCAGGATTGTTTAATGATATGCAAGACAGCAGCTGGAAGAGCACTGCAGAACACTGTTAGACTGAGACTAAGAATTGTGTTAGACTGCAAGCCTGAAGCTGTGGCTGGTCAGACTGTTAACAGACATATCCATGGAGTCTGCCAAGTGCCACTGCTTCTCTTTTCATGTGCACAATCAAGAAAATACTTAGAGATAAGCACATGCAGTTGAGAGTAACAGCTTTCCTGCTGCTCTTCATGTTTCCTTCAGAAAGCAATTACGACAAAGTATACAAGAGCTCCTTGTTAGCCACAAGGCTTCTTTCATACCCTGGAACTGGCAGATATATTGATGACAGGAAATTTTGTCTTCGAGACTTGCTTAGGTGTTGCCTTTTTTCAATCCATTCTTTAAGGAACCAAGTTTGACAGATGTGAAAGCATACAGAGCAAAGGTAGCCTCCTAACTCCAGCACAAAGAAGAAAATGCCTCACCAAGTTGTTTGAAGTTTTCCTGTATTCCTCCCCATGTATTCTTCTCGATTACAGACTTGACAAGGCCCCAAGGCTGTTTTTTGTACTTCACTTCTGCAGAAACCCTAGTAAACAGAATGCAATAATGAAAGAGTGCTCTTCCAGGCATCACAGTGATAACAAAAATCTCTTACCAGAAGTAGGCCTCTAACTAATGTCTATTATCTGAAACACCAACTGGAACTGCCCTGGCTTTACATCTGGGAAGCACTTTCACTGAAGAAAGGCAAGAAATAGACAGTAGTAAAGACAACATCTCTAGCTAAAGCCTCAAAATCTGAATGTCCAAATTATGGGAAACATTTTGAACTGTTTTCCTTCAGACTCAGACTAGCAGACCATTTTTACCCACTGAAGCATTCTCATTTTAGCATACATTTAAAATAAGATTCAGGCTTTCAGATCATAAAGTCCTGATTTTTACTTTGTATGTGTACACTTAGAAAGTAAAAATCAGGACTTTATGATCTGAAATTATTTTAAATATATATATAAATTATATATATTGCATGGGCACTTCAAAAGCAGCAAGGAAAATTCATTATCACCACTCACACATCAAGTGCTCAGACCCCACCCTGAGTAGACAGAAATTAAAACATGTCTTTCTGTGAGCATGAGAGAGGGGAAATGGCATTCCTGGCTTCCATTCCCCAGGTCAAGTTAATCAATAACACTTCCACAATAAAAATGAACTGGAGTAGAATCCTTCAGAGGGATGTATATAGCAACTGAGTGAATCCCAAAGCTCTCCATAAAGGACAAAAAATATAGGCTGTGACTTCAGTTTCAGTCAAGAACACTGACCATCCTAGAATATACTTTTTTCAACTTTTCAAATAATCTTCCAAATCAATGTAAGCTCACTGCATTTCTAGTCTCTACAGAATAAAATCTTTCAAGTAGAGGTTTTGAGCCATTTTAAACACAGTACAATAAGGCTAGCCGTAATATCACCATGTGCCTTCCATTCTATACATGCCTGCTCTGTGCACCATATTGAAACCTAGGTTTTTACTCTTACCCTAGGGTTGTCATGTGTCTCAGATAAAACAAATCTAGCTCTCAAAGAGGAAGTGATTCACTTTAAAAAATCATCCAGAACAGTTGTTCAAGGACTTTTCTTCCATCCTCCTCCCAGTGGAGGGGGAGTCTTCAGTACTTTTATAGCCTGAAATAAGCCAGAACAGAATCCAGGCTTGCTTACTTTTCCTGCTGAAGTTTGAGATACAAGGTGACTGCACAAGAACTGCCAAGGATTACATAATCAGAGAGCCATGCAAATGCACTGAACATGGAACTTGATCTCTTCAAATGTTTTCAAGAAATGAGAGAGGAACTCTCCTATCTAGGTATAGTTTAGTTGAGTACCATCCCAGGAAAGCTGAGTATGTTCCATCTTTCCTACACCTTTTGGTGAAACCACCCTCCTCTGCAGGCCCTTAGCAAGGATATCTAGGAAACTCTGTAATAAAACATCTCCATTTGTTCCAACCTATCCCACTCACACAGCTGCACTCCAAAACCCACGGCTGGTCAGAACCCAGCTGGAGATGAGTTCTGTACCTCAGAGTCAACACGAGTTCATTTCTCACTGCATTAATGAGATCCAAATACAGCATACATGTGACAAGGAATAAACCAAGCTTATGTTTCAGAAGATATCTCCAACTTAAAGAGAAACTGACAATCTCTATGTTGCTGGCAGGCAGATTTTTTTTAATAAGCACACATCACCAACTTGTAAGACCTGTGCCTTGGCTTCTCCCCTCCCACTGTGCCCCACCCAGGCTCACCGCAATCGACACTTGTGACTGGACGTGCGGCTGATACAGTATCTGTTCACAGTGTAGAAATAATCGTGGTAGGGGACATCATGGGTCAGTACCTCAGCATCCACCTGATAAGACTGACCTTTCTGGCTCTGCTTATGCAGGATCTATCATAAGAGAAAGTAAAAATAAGAAGGTATATTCATGGTACACAATTTTTTTTCCCCTCTTTCAGCCTGAGTTCCTTAGGCTAGATCAAGGAAGCCTGAAGAACCACCATAAAAATCAGTTAAGAGTGTCAAATATAGATGGGATGAGGAAAGAGAAGATGCCTCCTGCTAGAACCAGCCTAGGCAGCAGCAGTACTCCTCCACTGCCACTTCAAGTACCAGATGCAAGGCTGGCCACTGACTCACTACCACAGCTCTTCTTTGAGACCTGCACCTTTTCCAAAGCAGAATTTCAGAATGGTTGAGAAGGCATCTTTGGTGGTCATCTTGTCCAAAAAACTGTTCCCAGGCAGGGCCATCTAGAGCGAGTTGCCCAGGACCATGTCCAGGTGGTTTTCTGGTATCTCCAAGGAAGGACGTGCCACAACCTTTGTGGACAACCTGTTCCAGTACTCATTCACTCTCATAGTAAAAAAGCGTTTCCTGATATTCAGAAGGAATCACCTGTGTTTCAGTTTGTATCCATCACCTTGGTCCTGTCACTGGGCACCACTGAAAGCTGTGGCCCCTAGTGGTGAAAGCCTGGCTCAGACTTCTTTGCACCTCCCTCCAGATACTTCTATACGTTGTAAGATCCCCCGAGCTTTCTCTTCTCCACCTGAACATTCCCGGCTCTCAGCTGTTTCTCCTATGAGATGCTCCAGTCCCTTCCATCATCTTAGTGGCCCTTTGTTGGACTCTTCACCTCTCGTACTGGGAAGCCCAGAAATGAACACTGAAAGCATTTAATGGCATTTTTTCATCCACAATTCCTAAGAGGCGTTAATACTTTCCCCCACAAACTCTGTGGGAGTTTACAGCCATCTGCAAAGGTAGAAATCTGCTCTGTAATTTCATGACCATTTGCTCACTAATGTTGAGAGGGGCTGCAAGCCACCCTTAGAGATGCCATGTTTTAACTACAGATCCCTATTCAGCTCCCTGAACTTTAATCTATGGTCAGAACTCTGACAGACCATAGAGCTGACCTCTCCCTTGCTTTAAAGGGCACCAGACAGACACACACATGCACACAGTACCTGCTTTTCAGTTGCAGTTGTGAACTTCCCACAAAGTGGATTGTTAATGGTTACAGTGTACGTCAAAGTCCTCAACTGATTGCCATTGGAATCTCTATTCCAAGGGGTTGATACAGCATCTAGATGAGAAGTTATGCAAAATCTCACACACAAGTTACCTAAAATGCATTATCTCTGCCCAGACATATGTTAACAGCTCGAGAAAAGCAGTGGGGAGAAAGACAGAAAACTGATTCCAAATAGTTGTGGTTTTCTTCAGGAAAGGGGAAATTGTAGCTCACTGATGAACAAAGGGAAAGCACTAAGTAGCTGAACCTGAGCCTACTCAAAGAGACTTGAGGGTATAGAAAAGTATATGCAATTAAATGAAAATATGTAATTTCCCATCTGCTTAAAGTTGATTCACTTAGCATTATCAAATGCTTTTGCCACTTCGCCTTCCAAGCTGACACTGAATAAATATTACCCTTTTTGACTTAATTTTCTGTTCTTATGATCTCAGTGAATAAAATTTACTCATCCAGAAAATTAAAGCCTGTGAGTATCATTTAAGAGGATGCAATGATTGTGCTAGCCATACAAATGTCACTATTTCTGGGACACAATGTAATGAAAAATACCCCACAGAATGCATCAACTTAATAGCCTACCCAAAATTCAGGCATTAAGGTGCAGCTTTGCATTAAGGTACATTGAAATAAGGTTTTTACTCCAAAATATGACTGATCTACATATCTATGGAAGCAACAGTCTAGCTTTAAGTGTCCTCTCTCATAGTGCAACTTTAATGCTTCAAAATTCTTTTAAAGCAAGAACAAACTTAAAATTCAACTTAGCCATATTTAGCAATTCTTAGCGGTCAAAATTTTCAGGGTAGTTTGTAACAGAGAAGGCAGAAGAGTTTATTACCTACTATACTCCTGGAATTGAGAAACCTCTGCATGAAGTGAGAATTGGTGAAAAGGATTTCAAACATCTTGTCTGCAGTGATGTGGAAAACTCTGTTTATAAAAAGTCTCCCATAGAGTTCATTCTCAGAGACTGTCTCCTTCACTGCTAAGAAAGGCAGAGAGATTAGGTTAAGAACAGTATTATGAACCACCTTTATATTATTCTAAGCTTTATTACAGCTCAAATACTTCCCAAGCTTGCATCAACATTTGTTTCTCACTCTCAGAAACCCAGTAATGATAGTGGCACGTGATTTTGTAGATTGGTTGCCTTAAGGAACAAAGTCCAGAGCTGATTTTCAAACACAAACCACTACCACCACCTCCACCATTTCCCTGTGCAAATTCATAAATCAGCATTAAAAGGTTCCATCTCTTTAGTTTTGCCTTCAGTATTCTACTAATCCTACAAGAAACACTGGGAGAAGACAAAAAGTTAACATAATCTTTATTAATATGTGAGCCTGTTGTACAAAGGACAAGCAAGCAGGAAAGTGAAACCATAATAGTTTTCTTCTTAGTTGTGGCTAGTTTCAGAATTCTGCTTTCAACATTTGAAACGCTGGTAGTGTCCACAGCCTAAGACTCACAAACAGTTCCTCAAACCCTTCCTCCCTCCATACCTATTTAACAGGAACACAGGAGGTACCCCGCTCCATTTTGCAGTCCCAAAACTGCACCAAGGGGCTCAACTGCAGCACCCATTTCAAAGCCACCAAGCACCCCAGTGGTGGTGTGTGGCTGCAGTAGTGATCTTTGCTATTTCTGCTTCTTAGTGGTTGCTGGCATGACTCAGCTTTGTGGTTGTCTCAGCCACTCTTGCAAGAGATAAGGGACAGAATTATAATCCTGGAGGGCAAGCAGTCTCCTGTGCCAACCCCAACTCAATCTGCTTATACGGAATTACCAAAACCAAACA
>NW_020955239.1:420802-466555 GCF_003031625.1 Empidonax traillii | reverse complement strand
CGCAAATGAAGCAACTAAACACCACAGCAGTCCCCATCGAAACCCAATTCTGACTGAGCAGACTTCCTCTCCAGTGCTGCTTCTAGCCTGCTAAAAATCCCCATTACACATCTGCCTCAAAAAAAAGTTCTTTTTGATCTAATCAGGTTTCAATGTAGGACCCCAAAAGTGAAGCATGAGTGCCTTATTTTTGTGCTTGCATAAGAGACTGACTTCCTTCCCGTGCCATGTTCTGCTTATGCAATTGTAATTCTACACAATTACAAGATGGGACAGAAAGCAAACACACATTTCAAGAGGCCTATTTAACCAGTCAATATGCAGTTATTATGTGCAGAATACAAATTCTGCTGTGCTGAAACGTTCTGTGGGAAGCCAGAAATTCTGCCTGAGTTTTCAGCTTATGCTCACTATATTTCCTCTCCCAGCCAAATCTAACTCTAACAAAATGCAGGTCAAGTGAACTGTAAATTTGACCTCAGTTAAAAAGATGAACATTACAGACCTCTCCTTTCAGAATGCACCTACCACTTCCTCTCTTTCACTAAGAGACAGGAAGCTTCAGATATTGGTGTTGGCATACCCTTTGCCTACTGTGCACCAGCTAACATGCGTGGAGTCAGACACCAGGCCATTCAAACCTGGTTACTCCAGCTGGGCATTACTCAGCTGGACCTTGACATGCCCAAGGAATCTGCTACCACTTAAAAACCAAAAATACGAAGGCCCAGACACATGATCAAGTCACCATGCATCAGATAAGCTTTGTCAGTTGTTTGTATATGTCTTAGCAAATACATGATAATATAAGTTACCTCTGCCCCAGTGGGCCTTAGCTAAACAGCACAACTTCACAATCACCTGAAATGCCCGAGGACAGCTACTATTTTTCTGCTGATGCAAGGTAATTTGGTAAGCTACAGATTTTGATACGCACAAAGCCGATGCATTAATACCTTAGGGTGCAGACTTTGCTACTGAGCTATTTTATGCTTCGTCCATGAAGCCTGTCCTCCTTCTAGTGAGTCTTAAGCAAGAGCACAAGGAGATCTAAACAATCCTGTTAGTTGATTTAACTACACTCTATTTTTCTCTAATCATGTCTTTAACAAGGAATAGTTAATGAAGTACCAAGTGCATGACAGTGTCTATCGAGAAATACATTTTTACCTTAGTCCCTCTCAGTTCTCAGAACAAACAAAGAAAAAAATTTTAAAAATGTTGTCAGCACATAAAGCAGCATTTTCAGAAACTCCTATCTGAAACTAGTTTTATATATCAGGCCCATCAGCTACTTTAGATGCTAGCACTCAAAGAGCTGCTCTCCAGAAAGCCTGGAAATCTTTTATATGATGGATCTGGAAGGTGCACATATGTATAAATACTACTCTGAGTTCCACTTTCACTCAGGTTTCTCAAAATTTATCTGTAGAAATCCTAGACAAAGCAGCAAGCACAACCAGTAGCACAGCCAAGAATAAATGTACAATTTATATGCTTGCAATTCAAATAGGCAGCTTTAACCACTTACCTCTGCTACAAATAAAGACACATGTTTGTCTACTGTTTTGTTTGTATACACTAACACAGGTAAATTTGTATCTGCCTTTATTTATCTCTATATTAGAGCAACATCAAGCATATGACCTAGGACTGGCTTACAAATATTCTTTATGAACAAAATGCTTTGTACATGTATAGAGATATCAGTCTAACTCCTTCCCTCTTAATGCTGTTCTAAGCCCTCAGCAGCATGCAATTATCAACACTAACTCTCTTAGCCTGAATACATTTATAGCTGAATTGGAGCTGTCTGATAAAAGAACATGAGGTTATTCTGACTCTAGGTAAGAATCCGTAGGGACCCAAAAATCCAAAAGTAAATATATTACCCAGAGTGTCCTGCTTCAGCCTGAAGATAGCAAGTCTGTTCCCTCCCCCTCTATTGCCTTGTACTTTATAAGGTCATTTTCATCACTGCAAGGCAAGCTGTGAAATAATGTTTGAATATAATACAGCAGTGATTGCAGAGGTTTCAAAACATGTGCAGTACAAGAAAAGAGACAGAAAATGATGGTGCAGGGGAAGGGGGCGGTAAGAAAAAAATTGTTCTTAAAATTGTCCTCAACAACTAACTGCTCAAAGCTAAACACACATCACAAGCAAGTTAAGAAAGCTGAACTGCTAAGAGCAGAGGCTACCAAACAAATTAATAAGAAGGCTAACTTTTCCACTCCACAGAGTTAGGGGAAGATAAAGGTTTAAAAAAAAAAAAAAACCACAAACCACAAAAAGTATGCAAATCTTGGCACTGTTCAACATTTCTGTACCACTGGGGATGGGGGGATAAAAATGCACACTGCATGAAGGACATATACAGGTACGAGCCTTTAAGCAGATACACCTGAAATCAAGTTAATAAAACCAATTGCTAGAAGTGAACATGTTCCAGACATCATCTATTTAAAGACTGTATCAGCAGAATTACCATTTTCAGAGAACTCTCCTATACTTAAAAAGACTACAAAATTAACTTGGGGAGGTACTGAGTAAGTACTGTCTCAGTGCTAGCCTCTTCCAGCTCACAAGATAAGAAAACCCCAATCTTATGCCTTTTGCCTTTAGACAACTCAAACATATATCCCCCAAACCAGCTGGGTAGACAGATAGATAGATATAGACACATATTCAAAAAAATATGTCCTTTCAGTATTTTGATTAAAATGCCAACAAGATAACAGGGCTACTCTTCCTTACATACACTGTGTATCCAAAATTTCATATCTTGAGGTGAGGGGAAACCAACACAAGGCTGAACCAATTTCAACCATCCTGTATTTCAAATACTGTATGTCCCATATGTCCCTGTCTGCAAGAAAGGGCAAGCCACTGCTGTACCCATCTCACAGCACCACAGTGCAGGCAGTTACACTCTCCTGCAGACCACACATTTAAGATGGTTATTAGCACAAATAGGAACAATGCAGTAAGTCTGTCAAGTTATGCAAGGAGATCAGAAATTTATTATGTCCCCATATAAAGTTTTCCAACATAAAACACTGTTTTACAATTTCCTGCTTTCCCCTTTTTTCTTTGAAGTATTTCATGCAGCTGAACATTGCCAATGAAAGAAAGGGGAAAAAAAAAAAACAAACCCACAAACCCAACTTGCGTACAAAAGAGTCATCACAGAAAATTTAAAAAATATCTCAGCCCTGCTTTGGAAACATGTATTCCATGCTTGAACTAAAATCTGTTTACTAAAATGTACAATTAAGATCACAGATACTAATTTTTAGCTTATCCAAAGGTTTGTCATGGCTCAAGAATTTATACTCTGATTTATGAAACCAGACAAAAGCACCAAGATGCAGGTCCATAGGCCAGTGGTGCCTAGTGGGATGCACACCCCACTTCCCCCAAGTAACGAGTGTGGGAACTGCTTAGGACAAGGGAACTAATGCTGGGAAGAACAAGAGTCTTGAGCTTGCCCCTCACCTTATTTGCCAGGACACCTCCATGGGCAGCCTGAGTATGAGCCAGAGGACACAAGAGAAATTAATCGCATGGGTAAACCTTTGCCATGTAGGAAAGCTAGTTTCGTTTGCGTGAAGGAATTCACCTTGTAAGGGTATGGGGCAACTGCAACAGAAAACAGACAGAAAGAAAAGAAAAAAATTCTAAGCATGAAGAATCTGAGAGAAAAGATTAATGTTGTGAGTCTAGAAAATCCTGCTCTGAATAAAAGACTAGTCTTGGGGGAGGGAGGAGAAGTAAGAAAAGCAGCATGAAGTCAGTTGTCTTTTTATTAAAGAGACATCTCCACTTTAATATGTTCTATTTATTCAACATCACTAATGCAGGGATGGCAGGGAGTATCAGTAGTGCTATCATTCAGGCAGTTAGCAGCATGAAAGACAACGACTATTTTTCAGTCAGTTCCACTGGAGACCATTCCCATAAAAAATAAAATCCAGAGACAGAAGAGAGATGTGGTACTAAGAAGACAGGAAAACTGCAAGATATCTAAAACATCCAAAGGCCAAAACTTTCTGCTGCTCTCAAACATACACCTGTGAAGGAGTAAATTAATTTGTGAAGTTTGTTAAGTGTGTAGGAGTACGGCATAAACAGTATCCTGTTCAATTAGGTATATTCACAAAGATGATAAAACCTGACAAGCATCAAGTCGAATCTGAACTCAAGCAAACATAAGGAGTATGGTGAGCAAAGGAAAACTAGCTGAATATAAAGTATATCCCCAGGCAAAAATCATTATTTGCAGGCAGTCAATCCAACCCATAACTTTGAAATCTTTCCTGGACTCCTCAATGATCCCAACATAAGGACCCCTGCAAACAACTTCAGTTGTCAACTCTGAAAGGATAAGATACAAAATTTCTCAGAGATTAAGAATCATCCTCAATTAAGTGAACCATTCTATTCCTGCCAACAAGTGATGAAAGTAAGTTCTCTTCACATATGAAAGAAATATTCAGCTGCTACTGAGCACACTGCTACTGTTGCGCTTTTCCGTATTTCATTTGCACACCACCACATAACCTTGGAACCAGTATAGGTTTTACATGCTTCACTTTAAAGGCATTTACAGAGTCCAAGATTCAGATATTTAACAGAACATCCACCACAACTTCAGTGAGCTGCTTGAACAACCAGAGCCCTGTGGCACAGAAAGGTTCCCCATGGTAAGTGAAAACCTCTCCTTAGAAAGTGAGAACTTGCAAGGGTCGACTGTGGGACCTCAGCACAAGTCTCACTATCACGCAGCCCTGGTAGAAGGTATGCTCCCAGCCTCTCTCCCAAGGGCACAGCAAAAATTCTTTTACCAAAACTATTATTCGAGATACTGCTACAGTTTCACTCCTATGGTGTGAAGATCAAAAGAAACATGTAACAGTCAAGTTACAATCTCTGTACTACTGTGGTATCCAAGTTTCTTCTCATCTCCTACTGGGTAATGAGGTATGAGTTCTGAGGATGGTATATTAGGATCCATTAAGATACTAACTGTTGGCATAGAAAGCGTAATCCGCTCCAAGATATTCATTAAGGTTTTCAAAAAAGTTTTTTCATCTTCAGATCACATTCAGAATATGCACATAATCCCCTGAAAGCTGGGAAGTTGTCTTGCTTGGACTTACAGTGAGTTCCTCAGTTTACTCCACCAGTAACACTAGAGCCCATAAGCCTTCAGAAAGTGTAAGTGTAAAGAAGGGGGATGGGGAAGATTTTTCAGAAACTTAAGAACTGTTATGCCTGAAATGTTTTCCCTCAGTTTCCAAGAAGTACAAACAAAACAAAACAAAAATCTTTTAAATATCCATGAGAACATAAAGTGAACTAATACCACTTCATTGTCAATAAACTCTTTTTAGTTTAAGCTGTTAGCAACTCTCTACCCACCAAGAGAGAAAAATCAAAACCACAGTTTGTTTTCATTCTAAACACCCAGCAACATTTTTTTCTCCCCCAAAACTAAGATACAAAGATGTTTTTGATGCAATTCTGTGAAACAAATAAGCAAACAAGTTTCATAAGGTCAGAAAGTTCTCTAACTTGCTCCACAAGTGAGATGGAACACCAAAGTCAGGTTATCTTACAGATCCCAATTGTTGTAAGATTTACCTTCTTCACTATCTGAGGCACTGCTCTTCTCTGGAAGATTTTCATTCTCATTAAGGTCCAAGGACTTTTCTAAAGACCTGCTCCTGACTAGCTTAACAGGTTTTCTTTCTGAAGATGGAAGAGGGCTCTTTATTTGCTTCTCAGTTGGGGACTCCTCCACCTGAAACAACACAGAGGACAAAAAAAAAAAAAAAAAAAAAAAAAAAAAAAAAAAAAAAAAAAAAAAAAAAAAAAAAAAAAAAAAAAAAAAACAAAAAAAAAAAAAAAAAAAAAAAAAAAAAAAAAAAAAAAAAAAAAAAAAAAAAAAAAAAAAAAAAAAAAAAAAAAAAAAAAAAAAAAAAAAAAAAAAAAAAAAAAAAAAAGCCCACACCAAAACCCAAAGAGAAAGTTACTTTCAAAGAAGACAGACATACAAAGGAAGCCACAAGTTCTATCTGCTTGATCACGGCACAGTTAAGCACTAATTTCTCCCCTGTTCCTCTATCCCAGTCAACCTCCCTTCCTCTTTATTTAAATCTTTCACTAAATCCTGGTAAAAAGGAACAGACTTACTTGAATGTGCTGCTGGTACCAAGAGGTGCCTAAAAAGGGACAGTTTTCACCCCATCCAGTCCCCTGGCACCCACCTGCACAGTTTGGTCCCCTTCCCTATATCAACACAAGCATAAATTATATATTATATATAACATAAATTCATTAACCTAACACAGATTTACTTTGTATTGATCAAGTTCTTTTTTTTTTCCTGCCAGTTTAGCAAGGGTCCAACACTCTGGAGGGGAAGCACAATGAAACACAGGCAGCGCCTTCCACTTTCAGTAAGATTAGATTATCCGAATTCCATCTTTGAAAGGTTCTTATTTCACAGGACTCCTTTACCCTTTGAAAAAAACAAAACAAAACACCCAACACCACACCAAAACCAAACCCATAACCTTTTAAAATACTGTCTAGATCCATCCTATCTATAAAATGTTACTGCTCAGAAACAGTGATGGAGTATCATTTGCCATCTCCAAATCCCCCAAAACATCAGTCACTGAATCCATGATGCAGCTCATTACCCTAAGCTGTAAAAACTGTTGGCTACGCAGACATGCCATTGCACACTTACACAAACCTTGTCCATACAGGAGATTTACTTCTTGTATCTCAAAATGAATGCCACCCAAAAAGCTAATCTACCAGTTTTGAATCATAGTTTTAATTCTAAAGCTCCCCACAAAGCCCCTGTGGAACACCTGGGATCAACAACAGCCTTCACATGCAGCAGTACTGGGACCATAGTAAACGTGATCAGGCCTCCTCAGCTAAGTAGTTCTGATTCATCTGCAATACCATTATCCCCTAAAAATTATTCAGCACTGACTCAAGAAGGGAAAAGCATCCGCTGTTTGAACAGTCATCATGTACTTCCTGTATTTCTTGGTTTTTTTCAAAATAAAAACCATTTACTTTTTTTTGTGCAACTAAAGGCCATTAGCAAAAGGTGGGTGGGCGGAAAACAGGCATGAATCTGACTGCAGTATAAGCAGACAAAAATACTCCTGTCAAAGTAAAAAAAAAAAAAAAGAAAACTGAATCAGAAAAGCAGATCAATTAATAAATGCTGCTATTGAAAGGAGCTGCCATGCCTGTAGTTATACTCAGTCAAACAACAGAATCTAGGAGAACTAATTTAGATGTCAAAATACTTTACCAATATAGATGGAAGTCAAAAAGGAGCTAGTGGTGATAGAACAGTCTAAAACTTGACAACAGATTCAGCACAAATCCAAGGAACTCTCATAGCATTTTCATGTCAGTTAGGGATCTGGTGAACAAGTGGAGCTCCCACTAGCAGCATAAGAGCAGCCTACTATGCTATGAGCAGAGCAGAGAAGTCGGGTTCAAGTCAGAAGACAAGCAATAGCTCCAAAAAAAAGCCTTTCATGATGTCAAAGAAGAGGACATTCATACTGAGGCTTTTGGAATTACTGATCACCTTAAACACTGTTTTCTTGGGGTTTTGGATGTTGGGGTATTGGGTTGGCTTGGTGGGGTTTTCTTTACACCAAAGAGTAATGATTTTTAGATCTGTCTCTGGAATTAAAGATGTGCATTTTCTACTCTATGTACATTTATCTCCTGAGCTAGTCCAGTACTGCTAAAATCTGTGCCAAGGCTTTTCTGGTTTTTAGCCTGTGAACAGCAAGCTCTGGGACTAGAAGGCCTCCCTACAAGGGGCAGAGGGAAGATGATGGTTGTAAACACAGGCAGTAAGGTGGTACCCACATTAAGATGTACAAGGAGAAGTCCACGAGCCATGACTGATGTTCCACACAGAGTTTTTTCAATCAACTATAGACAGCCATTAACAACATTTTTTCCAAGATGGGCCAACTCGGATTTTCCACAGAAGAGGGCTTTGGGACTTGCTTTGTCAAGAGCAGTATCGGAGCAGTAAAGGGGAGGTTAGGCCTATTTCCCTCCAGTCTTTGGAAGGTGATTAACTGTGCTTTGTGTCATCACTGCAATGGTTTTTGATAAATACATTCTAAGCGCTACTGCCTCCTCCTATTGCTCTTGTGGTTCTACAAAATATGCTGTAATCCTGGTGCTGTGGAGAGAGTGTTGACATTCTTGAGGAATGCCAAGTGACACATATAGCTGAACACAATCATTAGGCATTTTAGTTACCCTGAAACAGTAAACTAAACAGTTTAGTTACACATTTATCAAGATTGCACTTTTACACTATAATTAAAAGACTTTTTAAAGGCAGTTTATTCAAGGGAGAATCCTGGCATTTTTCCTTGCTTACAGACCAAATCCCCAGGCATTCCTCCTTACCAACAAGCCCAATTAGATTTAGCACTCACAGGAGACATTTCTGGGTGTGGCTTCTTTTCCAAACATAGCAATTATTTTTAAATGGCTTGTTCTTGTGCAAATAAGACTTACAAGTCTAAACTAAGGCTACCTGTGTAGACTTTTTGTTATGCTAAAAATCAAAAATTCCAGCAGCATCCATAGTCCTCTCAGGCTTCCCCTACTTCAAAAAATGTCCTATATTGCCAGGATTTCAGTGAAGGATACCCATCATGCAATTAATTAAGCTTCTAACATCTGACAAACATCAGTATTGTTTGCTGGATATGAGTCTCTAGCCATTAACTTGGTTTGTGGCAAAACTATTTCAAGCCTACTTAACCTCCAGATCAGTTTTAGTGAGTGATAAAAGCCAGATTTATACGGTAGTAAAAACTGTTAAAATCATCTCCCTTCTTCCTTCCCCAAATTTTCCAAAGCAAAACCAGCAATTCAGTACCCAACCTTAGTGAAGCTTATTAAAAAAAAATGCTTTAGTGATTCCTTTGCTGTTTAAAGATCTTTTGGATACCTTATAACCAAGAGAAAATGTCTGTAACCTTTTAGGACAACAACTACACACAAGAGTCCCTGTAACTATGCTAGACACTGTACCCATCTCAGAAATTGCTACTAATGCACCTGCCACTCCAAACACCCAAATACATTCACAAGTTCATACAACATGAATGAACATGAGTGAAACATTCATGCTTCTTCCGTTCTACTAACCCAAAGACTTAGAGTAAAACTCATCTTAATAATAGCAAGTGTGGGGGTTTCCCCCTTCCTTCTAAAACATTTCCACAAATTTCAATAAAAAAGATGTCACATATTCACAACAGCAGACTAATTGACCTTTGAAGGCAAGGAAAAAGCATTATTCCCCTCTAATAAACCTTATGTACAGGAGAGATATCTTTCTAAATTACAGACAGCACAAGAAAGAAAGTATTGGAAGTGAAAAAGGTGTTACTTTCATAAAGCACTTGGATAAAAATACATATGGTCCTTAGGGAGGTAGATAAAAAAATCCAAGTAATTTTGTTTTTAAAGGAAACAGACAAAACAGACCAGGGCATAAGCTTCAATGTTCCAGCCAGGTTACGGAGTGAATTAGGGACAGGACAATGCTGAAACTCACACCAACAATGTTCTCTTATACAGAATTTTGTTCATTTTCAAATTAAAGAAACATTCTTGAATTCTCAAAGGCTTCTAAAGTTACAATCCCCATGCCTCCTATGCTTACAGATACACAAGTTAAGCATATATGCCTATCAGTTACAAATAGCAGGAAAAGCTGTGTCAGCACTTACTCCTGGCAACGTGTTTCTGTTGAGTGACTCTCCTTCTGCTTGAAGTGTGGGTTCACGAACTAAACTGATCATTTTAGGTAGTTTTTCATCCCTTTCTCCAGAATCATCACAAATGCTGGATCTGTCCAAAGCGAAAAGGAAAGTATCTTTGGAGATATAAGTGCTGAAAAATCTGAGAAAGCTTATGTGTGATTTTTGCATTCAAACCATGGCTGTTAAGCTAACATTAAAAACTACCAACTCCTTTTTCGCTACATACAGCTCATTAATCTCTTAAGCCATGTTCTTCATCCTAGCCACCTCTCAGAAGATTCAGCTTCTGATCATAAAGTTAATAAAACCAGGCACTGGTGAATCACAGAGAAAGTGAGTGCTGTGCAGAAAGATGAAACAGAGATGGCTTAGAACAAATTTGGAAAGAAAATGTTTTAACCAAGTGTGATAAAATAATTTTTTTAATGCATCCCTTATTCCAGAGTTGCAGAGGCGTGCCTTTTTTACAGGCAACAAACAAACAAACCAAGAAAAACAACCAGAAAATATTTAATAGGACATCTTTTAAAGCTTGCAATGAACATAAATTTTTCTAAACAAACATAGATAACACAGAATTGAAAAAAGATAAGTTACATTGATGAGTTTTGTAGAATCATACTTATTTGCATAAAGTGCTGTTATTAATTGACACTGGCGGTTCATAACTTTATTCACATTCGTTTAAAAAAATATGAAGGCAAGTCCTTAAAAACCCACATTGTTATTACAATTATTCCATCTCGTTATATTTATTATTATTCTAGTTTCCTAATTCAAGCTGAGGACAATACAATATTCAGCTAAGACCACAGACTTCAGGAGAGCAAAGCAAAACAAGTGTTTCAGTCTCAATAGAGGAGGGAAAAAAGTATCTGAAAATCATATTGCTCCATTTCATTCAGCCTTTCCATATTGCAGAAGGGTAAAGAGGTCCTGACTAGACACCACTATGAAAAAAATTGGTATTTAAACTGTCCTCTGCTGCTATCTGCCCAAGCAGATCCAGAGAGAACAAGGTCTTCCTACGTCCCTCCTTATGGGGCCTCCGCTGTGCTCCCACTATTTTAGAAGACGAATACAGTTAAGTTTTTATGCATGCTCAGTCTATGCAGGTCAGATTTTTGCATCCTTTTACTACAGGTTCAACCTTTCTGGTAAGGCTACAGCAGTACTTTGGCAAAAGAACTTCTAAGAAAGAGGACAGTGCTTCTCCCCAAGTGTTTCAATAGGCTTTATAGCCTCTCCTTACCGAGACTGCCCGTTGTCCTCAGACGATGAGTGGAAGCTCTCCATCTCCTCACTGTTCAGACCCAGCTCGGAGCCATAGCTCTGGTGTACCAGCTGCCAGAATTCCTGCTTGGTTAGCCTCTGAAAGAAAGCGAGCTAGTCAAGAACCACAGTATGGGACAGTAAGCACTGGAGGTAAAAAAGCAACAAGTCTGAATTACGCCACAGCCTTTAACCTCAATTCTGAAAAGGACTGAAAGCATTTAGGTATCACATTCCAAGATTGGATTTCAGCATTTTGGGCAACTGTACTCCTGTCTACTCCATATTCCCAACCGACCACTGTTCAACCAGACGTAAGACTGTCCTTTGAAGAAAACACACACTGGTAGCCACTACTTGCTTCTTTCTGTGTCACCAACAATTTCACAGATACCTTCAAGGTACCTCCCCTCTTGAATTTCACTCGATACAGCACAAGATTAGTAACTACTAGACAGCCAAGGACTCCCTCTTTGATCGCGGACAAACTGCTTAACAGACCTGCCTGTTAACAGACCTTAACTTAACCTGCCTGTTTCCTGAGGATGCTCAGAGTACTTTACAAATCGTGAGAAGCTTCCGTTTCGGTCACTACAGTGGTGTCCACGTCAGCCAACTGCCCACTTTGCCAAGGTGGGACAGGAGGTCCTCACTTCAGACCGCCAGCAGCCTCTATGAAAAATAGTTGATTTTGTTCAGGATTACCTTGACTCACTACTAGCCATCTTCTCTTTCTCTACAATATCTCTGCCCTGCTCCATGAATTCCCATAACTACTGGAACAGTTCTCTTAGATCCAAAGTTTGGAAGTGAAAGCAGTATGACACATTCATTTCTGCAAAGTAAGCAACAAGTTTCAAAGTCCACGTCAGTTGTAAAAAGGTATAGGGAGAAGAAGGAAAAAAAAAAAAAAAGAGAGAGAGAGAGAAAGAAATTATAAGGAAATAAGGTTCTGGTATTTAGCAGAGCTCAGAGAGTAACACTAGCAATCTTAAAAAACAGAGACACCACACTGGAAAATGTGCCTCGGCCACAATCCATATTGATCAAGGGAACAGGACTGTGCTAATGAGGCAGTAACACAAGTACTGCTTACTATTTGCATGAAATGATGACATTAAATACCCATGCATTATTTAAAGGGCTTTTAAATGATCCTCTCCACCTCCTTGCTTCACCTGTAGAGTGTTACACTACCCGCAATTTTAGACAGACACGAAGGAGCTGACCCCTGGGCAGGAATGTAAATGCGCGGCCCCGCGGCTCTTCCCCCCGCCCGCCGCCCGCGCCGTGTCCCGCACCGACACCAACCTGGCGCTTCCCGCGGGCAGCGCCGCTGCCGGCACAGCCCCGGTCCCGCCGGGAGCCGCCGCCGGGGCCGCCGCGCTCCCACTTCCTTCTGGGCGGCGGCGCCAGGGCCCGGCCGGGGCCGCCCCCGCTGCCGGAGCGGGACCGGGGCAGCGCCTTCCCCGGCTGCTCCCGCCGGCCCGGGGCGGGACCGGGAGCTCCATCGCGGTCCCGCCGCCCCCGCGCCCCCGCTGCGGGACCCCCGCGCTGCATCGCATCTCCCGCCGAACCTCAGGGAAGCGTGCGAGGACCGGGGCAAGCCCGGCCCAGTTCGGGAGATCAGGAGGGGGGTTTCCCTCGTGTGTTTTCCAGCACAACAGGGTTTCAGGCTTTTCAGAAAGCAGCTGGCACAAGCACGCTATTGGCAGAGATCAGTTTCAAGGTATTTAATCCTACCGAGGGCAAAGTAAACATTAAAACACAAAACACACAGCCATAAAAGCAAGGGTCATAGCGGCTACTGCCAGCCTCCTTCTGCCACGGGGGTTTGCTCTACAGAGCAATGCTCTGCTAAAAACACGTGCATCAACATATAGCTGCCTTACTTTCAGCAGGCATGCTGTCTTTTAGAGCAATAAATTCATAACCATAAACAACTACCTACAGCTGCTTTCATTAAGTGGTCAAGAACAGGTGCAAGCATTACAAAAATATTTCAAATATATTACAAAAAAATTTCAGAATATGACTGAGGTATCTCTAGACAGCACACACCTTTCAACCAGAAATCAAAGGACAGGGGGAAAAGCTTTCCCTTCCATTGCCCAATACTACCAGTGTTTTTATTTCCAGTCACAAGAAAATAACTGGGAAATAGTTAATGTCACCAATTAAATTCACTGGCATGTTCCGCAGCACTCTATGGGCAAATCAGACTGCCCTTGAATAGTGAGCTTGATAGTTTGAGGAAAGCAGAGAAGCTTTTCAGCTATGCATTTTAGGAATCTATAAAGCTGTTTCCTGTGGTTTTGTAAAGTCAATGCTACCGACTTCTGCTTCTAAAACAGGATTCTTGTGCTCTGCCCAATTATTCCTAGCTCAGCTAGATATAATAAGTTCTTAATCAAGATCAAACCAGACTTGCTTTATTTTATCAGAAAGGATCAGTTCTGAAAGCAAA
This sequence comes from Empidonax traillii, assembly GCF_003031625.1. Taxonomy (NCBI): domain Eukaryota; kingdom Metazoa; phylum Chordata; class Aves; order Passeriformes; family Tyrannidae; genus Empidonax; species Empidonax traillii. The sequence continues at coordinate 452,968 of NW_020955239.1, read as the reverse complement.
GAAGGGCATACATTTTTTGGGTCAGACTTCTGCTTCTGAAAGGATGGTTTAGAGAAGCTCTGAAGCTTGAAAGGCTGAATCTAAACATGAATTACCCATTCAAGGTGATGGTCCATGCAGGGTTTTTCCTCAGTTCTCTTCGTGTACAAACACAAAAGCTACAAGAAGCAGCTGCAATACAATTTTGTCTTTTCAGCTAGAGCATAAAACATCAATACTTTGCTTCGCACTCGACAAAGCAGTGTCACAGCACAAGCAATACTACAGAATGCCACTGACAGAAGCAAAGCTGCTGATTTTTACCCCCTATCGACAAATGCAGAAATAAGAACAAGACATGCCATACAGATTGTCTCAAGAGATAGCCCCCCATACACCACACTCCTGCCAGGCGACTCTGCTACAGAACTGTCTGACTGCTTGTTTGCAGAACAGGGGAGGAAAACAGCAAGCTTGCTCTCTAACTGCCCAAACATGGAGGTCAGAATCAAACCAACCCCTCTTTGATCTCTAAAATAACCCTTATTGCACACAAAGGTGCAAATAAACCTCTCTTTTCTCAACGTTCCCTGAGAAGCTGCTGAAGAAGGCAGAAGTGCTGTCCTGGAAGATGTCTGCCACAACTGATCAGAAATTCTGGTCCCTTCTCACACCTCTAGACTTACCTGCTACAATGTCTCTGGAGACAGGTGCAAATCTCTACCCAGCATAGCATACAAAGAACAATAGGAAAGTAAATCCAACTCTAAGGAAGGGGACTCATGGGAATTGAGACTGATTAAGTTAAGATCTTGTTCCATTAGAAATAAGGAGTGCTGTGTTTGTTTGGGATTTGAATGACCTGTCTAATTACATTTTAATTTGTTCCTTCTCCCTTAAACTGGAGGGATATTTGACACCCACAAGCTTTAGGAAAATAAAGCAAAGGTATAAATGTTATTGCTCTAACTGTCAATAGCAGCCATAGTAAACTTGTTTTACCAATCTGGAAAGCCTATAGCAAAACAGGATTTTCAGCTGATTTTATAAACCAATACGTTATTGAAAGCTGCAGTGGATATGGAAGCAGCTATCTGTTTTATCAACACTGGTGTCATGTCTCTTCCAGACCTGCATTAATGATTCCTTATTTTTCCATGATGCTGGATCATTTAAAAAACAATGGCAAGGTAAAAGCCTAAGAGACTCACTCTGCACACATTTTGAAATAGGGATGAAGGAAAAAAAAAAAAAAAAAAAAAAACCACACCAGAAAAAGGTAGAATTTGGCTTGAAAGAAAAAAAATCTTTACATGAACATTTAAAGCATAAAAAGCCTAAGAAAGAACCATCTTAAGAGGAAGGTACTCACTGATTCCCATAAAGGCACCAGATGCACAGTACTGTATTCTGAGCAAGGTGTAAAGGACAAGTTATGAGCTAGAGAATTACAACTCAGATAAAGAGGACTAGGAGTCCTGTCAGAACAGTGATGCAAAGTTGGGGGAGAGCATCTGGATGGATAAGTTTAGGCACAGAATAGCATGTTTGATGTTTTTCTTGCACAGTGCAAGCCACTTCTAGAAGAAAGGCAGACTTAACAAAGGACTACTTGTTCAACCACCTAGGACGTGCAATACTTAAGAGGTACAAGGCAGAACGGCCACAAGATGGAGACCTGGGAAAGGGCATGCTGACCCCACCGAGAAGTTGTGCAGGTGGTGAAAGCTTCAGGTGTATCAGGTAAAGCAGATAGGTCACTCTTCACAGGCGAGACCTCATAACAGGAAATCTATGCCCAGGAAGTGTTGAAGAGGCCAGTGACTGAAAATTACCTCAGCATAGACATGATTTGAAGCAAATACAATTCCAGTCCCCTGGATCCAAATCCTGGAAATTGGGGATTATTCACCATCAGGTGGCATAAACCAGCACTGTGACAGCTACAGTCAGAGTTATACTTCTGATTACAACAGAATTACTTTATTTCACAATTTAACATGCCAGGGCCTCAGATGCATGAGATATTTTTCAAATGTATGTTGTCCCTGCCATGGGGTGGTAAGGAGAAAGCAGTAAAACTGCTTGGAGGTACCAAGGGCAGCCATTGAGTAGACAGCTGTCACTGTAGTGGAGTCAGTGGATCCAGCTCTAGCAACTTCACTTTCTACTTTCAACTCCACAGTGCCCTCCTATAGCTTGATCTAGTAAAGAATCTTAAAGTAGGCTGACAGGTGACTCAAACACATTCTAGCAAAGAATCAGAAGTTATTACTACATTGCAGAAGTAGGAGCTCAACCTAACAGAAATCCTGCTTCAGTAACTAGTTCCAAACATACTCCATTAAAAAGCCCTATATCTACCTCATGGCAATGTTCCATATCACAACCAAGAACCCCCAGGCAGAAAACCTCACAGTAGACTTACCTTTTAACATACTTCAGTGAGGATGCAAGCAAGCTAACAGCAAGATTTGATAGAAGGAATAAGGATAGTTCCCAAGCTACTCAAATGCACCGATGCCTAAAAACTGCTGACTTAATACATCTCATCTTACATGCAGTCCGTGCCTCCTGCTTTCTTATCTATCCTTCAGTTAGTGCTCTGAAGTGAAAAGCCATTCCTTACATGACACTCATTTCAGTGTCACAGAGTGGAAACACACAAGGAAAACTAATACTGAACAGCACAAAGCTTATTACATCTGTTCCAGCCCCTTGGGTAGATTTGTGTACCTGAATGTCCATACATTCACCCTCCAGCATGACAAACTAATCAACCGAATAAGGTAATTGCTGTTCCTGAAACTGCATAACAGAAGAAAGCAGGGTTACTTCCAGCTGCACATTCCAGTTAAAAGACGACACAGTACATTGTGGCTGGATTAAAGACAAGATGGTTATGATGTTACAGTTAAGTAATATTTGATTTGAGGGAGAAGAGATTAGCAGGAAACATTAGCTTTGCCTTAAATCACACTTCCTCATTATTTTCAGTTTTTGTTTGACTCAAAGTGTCTTTAGTCTGCCCTAAAATTAACCTAAAAAAAAAAAAAAAAAGGTAGCTACAACCTAAAAGTAGTCCAACAGCTTTAAGCCTTTGGGAGCCATTGTAGCACAGTTATATGTGGATATTTCAGTGTGCAATTGCAACTGTGTTAAAATGTTTAAACAATGAGAGCCATAAACAGGAAGAAATTGGTTTAAAAAAATTATCTTTCTTACAGTGATGTTCTGCAAGTGTCAGTCCATTTTTAGAAAGAAGATTAGCTTAAGTATCCACAAATTGCAATATAAATCAAATTAACCCGCATAGGTTGCCAAAACACACTTTCGTATCATACAGCCTGCCTTTGTTGCATTTATTCAAGGTCAGGGGAGTAGTAATGAGAAGGATGGCAAAGGTTCAGCTGACTTAATTGAGAAGGACATTTTAGGCCCTTCTCCTTAAAAGTTTTCACTGAGAAAGCCTCTTGCCTTTCGGATTACAAATTAATCATAGAAAATGTAAAGCAAGTGCATGGTAATTTAGTAACATATGCTTGAGCTGGTAGTGAAGAGAAGCACACAACCTATACACTCCATCAACAGCAGAGTTGAAGTGGTAGTATGGGAAGGAAAGGATGAGAATTTTATCTGGGATGTAAAGTACAGGGAAACAAAGGAGAACATCAGATTAGAATTCTAAGTCAGAAAGGAAAAGCTAACCTCAAGTCTCTTATCCTCCAAAGACACATCTGCCCACATTAGAAGAAGGTACTGACAGGACAAACTCACCTTATCCAGCAACACGTTCTGCCATAAACGGAAGATACTGAGGTAGCTTCTGTCTCTTGCACTGAAAGACGTGAAGAAAAACTGCAGGAAAAACAAGGTGAAAAAAAAAAAAGCTCATTTGTAGGTACCTTCAAGAAAGCCAGAATGCTTCCTTCTATCTTGAATATCGTAATAGGTTTCCAGCAACAGCATGCCACTTTTCACATTCAGGAAATCTGGGATATATTCCTCAAACTCCACACTTTCTATCACTTTCAATAAGTAAGAATCAGATCCCCAATGCCCACACAGTATATAAAGACACTTGTTTTCCAGGGCATCTGACTACCCTTGGCATGAAGGAAGAGCTCTTCCTCAACTAATTGCACACTTAAATCTGTTTCCCACTTCCACATAGGAGGTGAAGCAAATCAGAGATGAATATGCCTGTTTCTTACAGGCCACAGCTCTTTCCATTCTTTTGCCACATATTCCTTTTACTATAATTTTCACATGAGATGATGTGAAATTAAAATAATTAAAATATTAGATCAAATTACATGCATCATTTGCAGTATTAAAAACTTTCCCATTTGAAAGTTATTTTTTAGTAGAGAGGTCTGTCTTCCTTGCTGATGAAAGTTAATATTGGATAAATTGAGAGGGAACAGCCAAATATGAGGAATCACAGTTCCTTCACAAAGAACAGCTCCACATTAACTGTGGAGAGCTATTCTCTGTATCCACCCAAGAATTATTATTTTCAAGGTATTTACAGAAGATCTGTGTTGCACATAAGAAAATTCTGCATCATGCTTTTCAGTTTTTCAAATACACATTCACAAACTTCATTTCCCAGCACATAGAACTGCGTGTTCTAGGGTAAATTTCTCCATAACTCAAAACCCATGACACCACAGTCCTTTTATTTTCAGCAGTTTTCGTTCGGGGGCACTTTAAATCCAGTGACTTTGATATTTTTCTGATATCAAGAATGCACATTCTGAATTCATGCCCTGAACTTATAGTTTTCAAATGGCTTTCCTTTCACTCAGTGAGACAAAGCCTCTTCCTTCCTGGTTACTGCATCAACACTATGAAGGGATTCTGCAATCAAACTAAAGTTGAATTACTGAACCAATATGCATAGGGACCAAATCACCAAGTCAGTCCCAAACACACTTAAACTTTGACAGGGAAGTTACTTATGCAAATATAAACTGGAACAAGTGCTCTGTCCTAGACATTATCATTCAACAAGAACATCTTTTAAAACAACTTTTTACCTTCTCTCCTTTTGTTGCTATTTGTATGGCATTTGGAATGAGACGAGCAGTCTTCTCCTTTGTCATGAAAGTGATATCCTTCAAGGCAATAGAAATCTAAGCAGAAGCAGATTTAATAAGACATAAAAAATAATCGTTAAGGCCAAAAATTTGAAGTTAAAGAACATGCAAGAGGAAAGTTAACTAACCTTAAACCCTGGGATGCAATTTAATTGAGATCACAAAGGCAATTACCGTCTTCACTTGCTAAGCTTAACAGCAAGTATTCCAAAGTAGAAGCTAAGGTGACTTAAGAATAATCTCCTTTCATACTAGGACTAGAGAAGCAAGTGGTTCTTTCTTGTTTCTCTCCACTCCTCCAGCCATACTTCACAATCCCAACCAAATAAAAACCACAGATGTGAAAGCCAATCTCAATCAGCATGCTAGACATAAATCAGGACAGTCCATTATCTGATCTCTCTTGTCTGTCATCTCACAGAAGTTTGCAATACATCCCATTTTCAGAGGTTTATTTGCAGTGCAGACACTGCAAGAAAATCTGCTTAGGTGTGCTTGCCTTGTATATTAGTACTTGAATTTAGAAGAGCATGGTCTGACTGGCTGCAACAAGCCATTTCCATTCTGCCTACCCTCTTCCCTTGAAGGCAAGGCTGTGCTGCCAATCAGCTTGGAAAAAGGAAGAACCTACATCTGGATTTGCTTTTTCCCCTGTGTGCAGGAGGTCCTCCACTTATTCTCTCTCTGCATCAACACAGCCTGCTAAGGAGGTCCCGAAACTAGGCTTAACCATTATAGCTGATGAGCTCAGATTGCCTAAAGATTATCACTGAAGATGCCACTCTGCTAAACAGGCAGCCACAGCATACCAGGATGTATGCTGTTGTGGCTGAAAAATCAGTCTTAAAAGAGTTTACATGTTCAAGGGAGTAATTTCAAAGGGTTTATTTTCAATTTATTTCAAGTCTCAAATAAGAAACATTCATTTATCAAATACATTTGATGAAATTAAGCTTGGTTTTTAGTTAAGTATTTCTACATACCCTCACTGTCCTAAGTATACCAGCTATTTGTTGTTTGTCCTGTGTATTTCAGAGCACTTTAAGAGATGAACTTAAGGTATGAGCAGTCTCACAGTTCACAGAACATTTTGGCACAACCATCACCTACTAGCCAGGTTGTCTTCCTTTTCTCATTCACTGCCTTATGAAAAGTCTGCAACAACTGCTTGAATGAAAAATTAACTCATTAAAATTTTATTTAATTTTTTATAGAAATAGAGGGCCAACATATCACAAACACCAAATTTTGTCCATACTGTTCAAAAGCTACAGATCACAATACGAGAACTTGCAGAGATCATTTATCAATTCTCTTTTGCTGTTCTTAGATGCTGATATTTACATATAGGACTAAATCAAATGTGGTTCAATGCTGGAGAGTTAGTTCTCAAATAGGGCAACACCATGTATTGTGTCATGCTTCTCATCTTACAGGAGAAGATTATGTGTTACATCCCTTTATAGGGTAACTCTCCTTGGTAAGGAGAGGCAAATTGTCACACAGGAATGTAAAAGATCAGCTTTTGCATAATTCCTAAATTTCCTATGCTAAATGATTGACTGAGTAGGCTTACTTCAGCATTAGGATATCTCCAGAGCTGTTCCCATTTTACAGAGCAATGCATCTGCATATTGACTCAGGGATGCAGGCTCTTTCTTTACAGCCCAAAGTCACTAGTATGAGATTGACTGGACAAACTTTGCTTGAGGGAATCTACCCCAATCTCCTGACAGCACAGGACAAAGAAAAGGTGGGATTCAAGGGTGCTAAGTGATCTTACCGTGGTCTCCCATCGGAAAATGTTGCTGTGGAAACAGAGCCAGTTTTCAGAGAGATATAAGCGCCCTTGCAGCAGGATATCCTTCTGGAGCGCACAGGCATAATCTGTGTAGAGAGAGCAAGAACAAGGTACTCACTCACTGCAGCACAGTTGACCCAAACTTGTTAACTAGAATGAGATAAGAGTATTTCAACACAATAAAAAGCCATTTCTTTCACTCTTAAGAAGTCTACAAAGGCAGACTTGTACTGGGTTACATCCAGACCATTGTTCTGGGAACACCCAGAGTTAATGGAATATCTCCAAGGACAGCACTCCATATAACAACCCCTCTGTGTATTATCCTGTGCTTTCAGAGAAGAGGTATCAGGCAAGACCAGGAACACGTGAGAAGTATTCATTACTGAAACTTCAAAGCGCCTAAACAACAGAATACACAAGCATTTTATAATATAACAGATTATACTGTCAACTCCTACATAACAGTAGTTCATATGTTGTAGTAAGATAATTTTCCACTAAACAGATCCTATCACAAGCTAAGCCTATCTGCAGAGTGAGACACTAAAGGGTATCTTGAGGCTATCTAGTTTTTCAGGTGGGGGATATTTCCAGAAGCTGTCATTTTTATTACACTCTCTCTGACTGAAACATCCCTATTGAGACATAAGTTTAAGCTAGAATGCAATTACCCATCGTCAGATACGTGCAAATTAAGAAACAGAGCAGAGAATTTGGCTGCACTTTTTAAAAATCTCAGAGAGCTTTTACTATTTCAGAGCCTGAAGATTCAAACAAAAGGAATTTTCCGAAGTACTACTGCTAGATAATTAAGACAGACCTCTTCCTGAAGCTCCAGGCTAAAGAAGGCTATCTTATGTATAGAAAATACCCCTTATGTATAGAATGTACGCATTCATGCAGGATATTATTGACTTTAATTTTAGAGGTATCAAATATCTTTATTATTTTGAAAAGCATTGTATCTGGTACTGTCCGAGCCAGAATTTTGATTTTGTGTGCTACAAGATGAATACAATTCTTGTTCAAATATCGAGACGTTCATGAGTCCCCAACATTCTAACTTCAAGCTAAGTCTACATCTACAGAAGCTTTTATTATAATTTTTAAAGTTCCCTTGCGTTTTTCCCCTCAAATGATCAAGTGGAAATAAAGTTTCTTGCAATAAAAATGAGACATTTATACAAGCCCTTGGAGACATAACTGTAAACAGAATTACATAAATCTAAACCATAAGTGCATGTTTGACAAAAAGTCAGATAGAGGAAGGCAGCAGGAGCTTGGGGTTAAGGACTTGAGGAAAGCATTGCTAAGTTTGCATGGGAAGGATTCAGACCTGTAAAGGTCATCACTGGGCAAGTGAGCAACCCCATCTGACCCATTTACACAAAAGAAAATATCAAAACAAAAGGGAGAGATTAGCATTTCTCCTTCTAAGTTTTCAGAATCAGTAACTAAATATGCTGATTGTAAACAACATTTTCAGGCAAATTATAGCAGCATTCCTTTAAACTCTGATTTAGAAAGTCTAAGTAACTCCTTTCATTTTAAGAAAATATTTCCTGCAATCTTTGTATACTGTGCTCATTACAGTGGAATAGTTGCCTTTTTTTAACAGCTAAATTAAGAACAAGAGCAGTTACAATTCTTTTAATGAACAGCAGCAAGTAAGGGCTTCTCTGAGCACTGTAAAGCCTGTAATAAGTTTCTCTGCACGAGCAAAGGAAGAGCTCTTTGCTTGGAGGATGCAAAAAGTCATTCCAAAGAAGCACTGCTTTTTACAGGGTAAAAAAAAAAAATATAGAAAAGTAGCGACTTTGCTTCTGATGGAGCAGGTGCTAAATTGTTGAGATAACCCATTACTAAATTTTTCTCCAAGTACTAGGCAGTCTGTTCTTTGAAACTGTGCATCTGAGTTTGCTCCACGGTTTTCTGTATCAATCAAGTGTTAAGGAGAAACATCAAAACAGTGCTTTGAAGTAATACCCATTTCTTCTGTTTTACTTTGGGTACTATATATTTTAAAAATTCAGAAGGCATTTCAGAGGATAACTGCCTCCTTCTGAGGCTGAAAAAAGACACAGGGATTTAACTGTTTCAGAGCTGTCGCTTGCACTCTGCAACTGTACACTGACAGCCTCATAGTATTAATTTCCCTAAAGGTTGCATAAAACAAGAAATTAATTTTAAACAGACACAATGTCACTTTTTGTATAAAAATAACACCCAATTCTTGGACAGGGTATTTGATAAACACAGTGGAGGCAGGTGATAAAGGAGGGAATAAGGTGCATGACTGTATTCGAAAGAGATAGGGTTACATGTTTGCCTTCTATGGATTCTACAGTGGAGTGAATCAGGGAATTGGAACTCAAAAGGAACATCTCTGTGTTGAGATGTTATGCACCATAGTTTGATATTCTCTGACATCAGCTTCTTTCTTCTCCTATTCATCTGAAAAAGTCTTTTAAATTACAAACACCCACTGTGTCACTCAGTCCCAGAAGTCACATTAATCAAGGTGCCTAGACAAGGGTGTTAGTTCCAGGGAGCAAGGAGAAAGCTTTTGCTAAGGAAGATCTACCTACTTAACAGGGTCTCTGAAACATCCCTTAACTTTGTATCCAAGCTCCAAACCGTTACAACTGCGGAATCGTTCCCTCCTTCACCAACATCTACAACAATTGACTGTCATAACTATTTGCCTCTTTAAAGTAAGAGAGAGGACTCAGATGCTCCCAGTATACAAAATAAAAGATTGTAACATTGCAAGAGGTACACCAAGTCAGTCTCCCATACTGGAAAGAGCATAAAACAAATTCAGTGCTCTCAGGATTAAATTCCACCTCTGCTTTTCTCACACTACCATCTCACAAGCCTGTTAATGCATGTGTGCAAAGTTTATGTGCTCAGTGCTCACCCTGACCTTGCATAGTGATCTTTCTTTCCAACTTGTCCATTGTCATATCTCCACTATGGGTTTTGTCTAAAAATCCACTAAAAGTAGCATCAGGAAAAGTCATTAAAAGGTTTCCATCCCGTATCTAGATGAAGTGGAGGATTCTGCACCCTCTCCTTCACTTCTCAACCCCCAAAATGAATCTGTCATTTTCCCAAAGCAGTCAGTACAGGAGAGGACTATGGACCTGACTCTCCCTGAAGGTATCTGGTGCTAATTCAGAGACAGGAGAATAGAAAGTTATCAGCTGTTGTTTGAATTTGCCATAAAAAAATCAAAATGCTTTGACACTTCTGCAATCCGGAGTTATCAGCCAGAAGACAGGGATTTTTGCTGTGATTATGTCTTACCTACTATGAGTCTCTCTGAGTCTGGCAGATGAGAAAACTGCCTCTTGAATTCTTCACTCCTATATTTGTAAGTGGAACTTGAGAGCTGCAACAAAGAACAGTAAAAAGGTTATGCAAACAGATTTATTTTCAGCCTTCAACTGTCTTCATACTGGAAGGGTAATTTTATCTTGAGGAACAAATGAACATCAAAAGAGCAATAAAGAATAGGTGGTATCTAAATGTGATCATCGCTGTAACTTTATGCTTGCTTATGTAAGAGTATTTAGGATAGCACGGGCCAAACTATTCCCTGTATCAGGCCAGATGCCAATTACAAGGCATGACAGTTGTATGATGGCAATCTGCTGCACTCATAAGGACATGAGAGCCCTTCTGGGACTAAATATTCTAGCACAGACTAAATGAAGAGGCAGCAAGGCCACAACACAGAGGTGACAGAGTAGATCAAGCCCTCATTTAGGTCACTAGCTAGGCACAAGGACACAACCTAGAACACCAACGTCTTACTTGGAGTAACATTTCAGGAACATTACAATGCACTGGATTTTTCTCCAGTTGGTATAACTAGACTTGTAGGAATAAAGGTAATCGTTTCTTCCAATAAGCACAAATAACAGCACCACCATCACTTCTTGATTTTTTGATCTGTTCTACATCTCACCTCACATTCAAGGAGATCACTGTTTGCATGACTGGTTTGAGATTCAAACTGGGCAGCAAACTCACAGCAAAGAAGACTATTGTGAGGGACTTTTAACTCATTCTTATAAACAAATGTTCCTGCTCCCATTCAAATAAAGAGCTTCAGCATGTTCTCCAGAAAATATTCTGCTGTGAAAGCCCTATTTTTCATTTTGCAGTTATAAGAGGGCCATTGTTTTTCTTGACAGATGTTAGACACTTATTTTAGAGGCTGTCCTAACTACCTAACTAAATGCTGTATAAGGCCATGACTCAGCTGGACTATAGCTAAGACAGGAAGAAATCACTTTCAAGTGTTAGTAAAACTAGGTATAAATATAACGAAAATACCTCCTTTACACTTTTTTTAACCTTTCTAAAGATCTTAAACACATGGCTGCTATTCTCTCCTTGACCAATTGTATTACTCCAGAACTTCATAGTCCCCATTAAATCCATCTCTGCCATGAGATTCGTTGCTATTTACTTTTAGCATGGCGGAAGAAAGGAGGCAAGGAACCACTTCTGACCATATAACCTTGCAGGATGTTTACTACTTTTGACACACTCCTATTGTATGTTAGTTAGTCTACCCTTTCATTATGTTTGTGCTTGTAGTCAAAACAATCTCAGAACAAAGACAGATTTATCAGGGTCTTTTAATTCAGCTAGAGCAAATACTGCTCCCACATCCTCAAGATTCTCATATTTTCACTCTTTTTTCCACAGAGGACATTCCTGCTTCTTTCAGTTCTAAAGTTCCCTGAACACCATCCTAGACTCACAGATTATGATGGTATGTCATCTACTTATACTTAAAAATCAAGCTCTTGACCACAACAACACGTAAGTGCTACTTCAAGGTCAAATGTTTAAGTGCACCTGACACAGGAGAGAGCAAAGTTGTCCTGAGTCAGTTCATTTTTTTTTTTTTAAATTATGTTAACGTTTATTTTATTCATGATAATTAAAGGTAAGTGTTTATGTTTGATCACTGTTTGAGGAGGTATTTGCTGTCCACTAATATCCTGAGCATGTAATGCAAAAAGGCAGTGAGGGATGGAGACAGAAAAGACATTCACCCCTCCCTTCTGAGGAAAGTATACATGAAAGCTTTGAGTGTAGGTAAGGGCAATATGTTTAACATGTCGTCTAAGCTGTATGCTGCCAGCTATATTTCAGTTGTTTCTGAGATTATAAAAACAACGTTCCTGGAGAGCATGTCATCTACTGAAGTAGATAGGTTGTGGTTTCTTGGCCTTTTAACTGAAAAAGGCTGAAAGCACTTTTAGCTGGTCATCCAAAACAGGCATCCAACAACTGCATTGCTTTGAAGAAACTGAGTTCTTTGCAATTACTCGGGAAAGAGACATAGGGAAAAGTGAGAAATTAACTCACAACTGTAAGGTTTCCCCCTGTAGGTCCAGAGACCCTGTGGTTTACATTCAGTCATACTTCAGTTGACTGAAGTCTAGCTTGTGTTGAAAATGCCAGCATACAAGGGGATAAAAGAACTGCTCTGCCATGAGAGCAAAAGAAAACTCACTATCTCCAAGTCTGATTTATGAAACCATGATTTAGGAAACAATACTTTTAGGGAGAAAAGTAGTTTCTCAAACACACTGTAAGCAAGAGAAAAGAGCTACACTGAAGGTAAGCATTTTTGTCGTTATAAGACAAAAGGAATCAGAAGGAAAATAGAAACATCATAGTATCACAGACACATTTATGTTAGTGCCTGAATCAGCCAGTTCAACAGCTCCAAGAATCCAAACTCAAGATACCGAGTTTTACTTAGAAAGGATTTTTTTTTTTCTAGAGCGTAAAACCTGCAATAGCTTCTGAGAAATCCTTGCTGGCATTTAGAAGTGTTGTCATGAGCGACAAACAAGAAAGCCTCTTATTAATTGTAGCTTTCTACTGAGCTCTTAGGCTATTTATGCGGAGCCTGCTCTGAATCCTTATCTAATCAGCAGGAAAAGAGAGAGTGAGCACAGTGAAACTTTCTACCCTTATCTTTTCCCTACTTTGCATGAAAACAGGGTCACTTAGATCGGTAATTGTTACCTATTCAGTATATGGCTTGGTGATTAAGAGAACCCTCAGTGGGAAACAACAGGGGCAATTTTAACACTACTGGCAATTTCAATTTCCCTGAAGTGAAGAAAATAAGACATTTTTATGAATACATCATCTCTTATAATGAGCACTATAATGTCCAACATGTGGCAGCATTTGAAGCAGGTTGCCGCATCTGGGTTACAAAATCTAGCATCAATTATTAAAAGAAAGATAAAAATCAGATTGTAGTATGACATTTAAGAGATGAAAACAGCAACTCATTTTTAACATATGCACATTTCTAGGTTTAATTATAAGTCATCAGGCAAACACTTTGCCTGAGGATAATCTTAGGCATTTATGGTTATGTTATATTTAATCACCAAGGAAATTAAGTCCAGCCAACAATATATTAGCATTTTCCATCTGAAGCAAAAAAATACCCAGAAAACTATAAATAAGCATAAACGGAAAACCACCTTCAGTGACAACCAAAAAGTTTTACAGAAGACATTTATGTAAGAACCAAGTATTACTTGGATACACATAACCAAGTAATTCTCCTATGTTGTTTAGAAAAGGAACAGTCCAACTACATGAAGTCATGTTCCAGAAAAAAAATATGTAAACTTAAATAGGACTAAGCTGAGTTATTTATAGGATAGAAAAAAACCAGCTTCCCTTCGCATTTACATCTTCAAAGTGTGGCCACTGCAAACAATTTGAGCCTCTTAGCAAACTGCAGGGGAAAATTAAGCTATGTCTTCTCCCAGGAGTACAGCAAAAATCCTAATTGTTATGAAAGTATTTGATTGCACAGATCACTAAGCATGTAAATAGTCAAATCAACCTCAGCGGAATGGTTTGCACATTTTTTAACAATCAACTAATGACAATAATAATTTTGAATTTACTTTGTTAGTGGTTTCCCTTTGTTTTGAGAAACCACAAAACCCAAGTCACCTGACAATTTGCATTCCATGGTTTTGACGTGCAGCTATGAATACAAACAGTTGAGATCATAGGTAAGTTGACCTCACCAGTATAGCAACACAACTCTGACGTCACCTCATTTTAAGAGATGCACACAAGTCTCCCACGGAGCTTCAGTCTTGGTATCAGTTACTACCAAGTGCTTGGGGTCCCAGAATCAAATAAACCTACAAGGAAGCTGCCCCACCTACCCCCCTTTTATGCTCAGAAGCCTCACTTAATCATCAAAATATGGCCCAAGGAACACATGGCTTTGCTTCTCTGTAAATCCACATAAAACATGTAAATCCATGCCACTCTCTCTAAAACCCACTTAAAGGCCATCTGACATGCTATCCCCCAAGGACAGAAGCCCTTGATCAGTAATTTCCTATGAAGTTTCTAGACATGGTCAAAAACAAATCTGGAGATATTAGTAAGGTTAGGATGAAAGTCCATTCTAATCCTACACTAGTACATTAAAACAAATTTTAAATATTCTGGCAAAAGCTCCTGCATTTCTACTGAAGAACACATTGTGTTCCTCCCTCTTTAAATTCATCTAAAACCCTTCTTTGCATCAGGAGAAAGAAAAAGAAAGAAGCCTCCAGAAGAACACACAGTCAGAGAGGAGGTTTGATTTTGTACAAGATTACTTTATACTGGAAATATTCTTTAAACTTATCTGACTGGGGGGAGATCAACCCAAAAGCAAACTAAGAAAAAAGCAAAACCAAACCATACCAACATTCCACTTTCAGTGAGACTAAAACCTCACTAGGCTGAGAGCCAAGTTAATAGTCCTGAACAAAAGCCTCATTTAGCAGTGTAAGGCAGGCAAACTTAGGACTTCATATACCCTAAAATAAATTCAGGCATGCTTACCTACAAACACAAGAACAACTCCCCTGGGACACTGAGATGGTGGTCGCCCTGCTGAGGCTACCTGTAAAAGGTGCCAAGTCTGACAAGTTTTTCCATCAGAGGAATGTGGACACCACTGCAGCCATTTCTTCAGTCCAGAAAAGGTCATTGTGACAATCCATCTAATCTATATCACTCAAACCACAGCTCTCCTACTTTAAAACTAGAGCTGTGATGATCAAATTTCCCTTTGGCAAAGACTAATATATGTAATTTACTCTTTTAAATTAAATGTCACTCCTGATGGAAAAATCCATCCTAGCTATGCATAGTTCTTCTACTAGTCTGTAATGTTATCTTCACTTCGTGAATTATTTTTGAATTGTAAGCAAGTTACTCTGTATCTTCTTTTGAGGTAGGGATTAAGCCTCTCAAGTATAATAGCAAAAAGATTTTATTTTTTCAGACTTGTTCTTGTGGTTTTTCTGAATCCCTTCCTATTTTCAATGTCATTCTTGAAAGCTTAAATATAGCACTGCTACACAAACACACAAAGCTGACTCACATTTGCTTTTAGGCACAAAAATCACAGTGAAAGCATGACTACCAGTTTCCCTTATCTTTTTGTCGTTACAGGGCAGAGTTTTCCATTTCTTCTGAAAACAAGCACTAGGCTGTATGTTAGAAGTGTCAGACTTGTTCTGTATACCTTATCACATGTAAACAGTCTAGATCCACTCTGTAACAGTGATTTATTTTCACTAACCATTTCCTGACAGAATCACAGAAAAAAAACCCCTAGGTTAGGAACAACTTTTAATCATTGATTACTCAAAAGCTTTACCAGCAGTGACTTACTCTTCTTTCTCTTAAAGGACAAAAACATTAAACTCACAAAGAGAAAGAACCACTCACAGGATGTGAAGAGCAGCACCACATTACTTAGTGTGCTGTGTACAGTATACTGTACGCTTTGGTTCACTTTTGTTGGATTTGGGTTTTTTTTTGTTTTGCTTTTTTAAATAAGGAGGTATTTGATCACACCTGCTTATCCACACCCACACAGTTGTATTAATTCATAGGTCATGGGAGGCATGTCAACCAACTAAAAAAAAAAAAAAAGAAACCAAGCAACTGTTGCCAGGGTTTGCTCAGCCACTTTACTCCTTAGGAGCCTGCTTTCCAGAAGTTCCCATACTCTCAAGGAAATGCAAACAAGGTCATAGTCACAGTGCGAGGGGGAAGAGTTTAGGGAGCCAGGACTATTTTCATGACGTTCATTATATGCTTTTTCCTTCACCCTTAACTCTGGGGAGGGGAGTCTCTGGCAGGCACAGGACTATGCATGGGGGTCATTACGTCCCTATTTCTGTGGCCCAGCCCCCCTCTTATTTGTAGGGGCTGAAGGAGAAAGATTTCTTAGTGACTAAGCAGAAAACAAAACAATGGCAGTTCTCCTTTACTGGCATCTGTGTGCAGGCAGAGTAGCATCCAATAGCACTTCTGGTGAAACTATGTCCTTCTTCTGTTGGAAATACAGTATATAAAATTTCAACGAAGGAATATTAAAATACAGGTCATTGGCAAATACTCTAGCTACTGTATCTTCTAGGGATTCATTTGTTTGTTGGGGGGGGGGACGAGAGGTGGGTTGCATTTTTTTAAGCCTATGAGATCCCATAAATAAGGATAAAGAGTCCCTACTCCCCCCAAATGTGTCACTATTAACTAGTTCTCACAGATGCACAGGCAGGCACACTGAAAATGTTTAACAGACTATTATTTACCACTAACACCAGTAGCTTACAAAAATCCATGTAGAAAGAAACTCCTCAGAACTATATCATTATGGAGATCACCTGAAATATTGGACACCCACTTAAAAAAACTTTTGACACCCAATGTCATGAAACTGACTGAATTAGGGACTTCTGAAAGGAAGAGTCTTTATTTAACTTTCAAGACTAGGTATAATATGTCAAAAGCACTGTGTGCCACAAGAGTAATCCATCTCCCACCAGCTCCAGTGTGGACATCAGGCTCATCAACCCATCACTGACCTACCACATGGGGAAAGTCTGTTTTTCTGAAAAGCAGTTCAGGTCAACTGCTGAGCAGGGAGACCAGATCACAACTGTTTCTCCATAGTGTCACATGAACTTGGCTGAACTGGAATCCTGCTCACAGAAGGCCTGGTCATTTCCTGCACCTCATCAGTCACATGGCCCTTCCAAGAGCAGGAAGGAAGGTCTCATACTTGGGCTTCACCTGTGTAAGTACAAATATCAAATCATGTTGGAGCACAGCTTGGAAAACAGCCTAGAAAATCCTCAACCAAAGCTGTCACAATTACAATTTTGACAGACAAGAAAATTTAGCATCATATGAAATACTATGCTGCTAACATCACGTTATATAATTATAACAAAGGTATCATTTTTGTGAAGAATTTTAAAATTTGGCATCCTTCCCAAGCAGAAAGAAAACTCAAAAGACTTAAAGAGTTGAATGATACAAAGGTATTTCTTCAAAGAACTTTTAGTTGCATAACCACTTAAAAATTACACTTTTAATGCTCTAAAACAAACAAACAAAACCAAAACCAAAATTAGAACAGACCTGGAAGAATTTTGTAACAGAGTATTTTAGTTTAGAATATGTGGGGAACTCTTCCAAGTTTCTCTTTCAAGATCCCACAAGAATTAGCTCAAGTTCACAAGGCATTACATTTCATTGAAATAGGGTTCAGCTGAAGTTACTCCAAACAAACTCAAATCTTCGTTCGCGAAGCCTAGCCATGACTCAAAACAAGGTGCTTCAGAAACAAGCTGATAAGCTTCTTACCAATTATAAGAAAGCCTCTTGTCATCAGCAGTACTATGGACTTTTTCCAGAAAAACAGAAGTTTGGATTGAGAATATTCCTTGTGTATTCTGGAGCAGTCGTTTTGTAGTATTCATTATTTTCTTTCTGCAAATAAGTGTTCTAAAGCATTTTTCACCGTGGAGCCAATGTACTCTCCTAACAACCGATTTGGAGATAAAAATCGCAAGTTTGACACATACAGTGCAGAGCAAAGCATATGCTCCATTTCAGAATAAAACTGACTGAGGCATGAAGCTAATGTAAAGTCAGAAGACACACACACACCCTACACATACCTCCTCCTCTAACTGCCTGCAGCCTGTTCCAAACCATGCAAATCCCTGGCCAAACCCTCTCCAGCTCCCCCCTCTCTCACCCACTTGCTCAGAGCTGGTGCTGGACACCATCCAGCAGAGCTAGCTAATGTTCTGCCAACCTCTGCTTGCATGCCAGCTTGGAAAGCAGGCTGAAACACACCAGCCTTGCAGAACAGGCACACCAGTGCTACAGCAAGTGGTCAAAGAAAACTTAAGAGGAGGGGGTCACACTTTAGAGCTACCCAGCTCCCACCTAAAACCACCATCATCAAAATGGATTTTGGGAGACACACTGCAGTAGCATAGATCATTTCAAGTTTGCAAAGTCCCAAAGAGAATAGCAGAGAAAAGTATGATCACCAGCGAAACACCAGATTGGAAAGGAGCACTCTAAGTCCAGTGCTCTTCCTCTCCAGATTGCTGAAGGCTTCAGTCCATAAACCAGTCCCAGAGTACATCTACACCTGGTAATTTGGCATTGTCCCAACTCCACTCTCATACAAGACTGCTACTGTCCACTTTTTAAGTCAAGCCCTTGCTAAGAGGCCTTCTCAGTCTGAGCTTCAGAGCAGGAGACGGGGGAGAGCAGGGCATGCTTCATGCATAGCCATGTTCCCCAAACATGTGCACTACCACCCACCCCTTCACCAGCTGCCCAGAGCTCAGTTCTTCACAGGCACTGTGAGGCAAGGGATACAGGGCTCTGCATGCCTGACAGATCTCTGCCTGCTCCAAAAGGGGAACAGCAGATATACATCTGTTCTCTCTTTAGGCTGTCTGTCCCTTTCCATCTGCCTTACCTAGGACCTGTTAGCCACATTTCTTCAACTAACTACATGAAGTCAGGGTCTGGATGCCACTTGTGTCGAGGGCTGTTCTGGAAGCAAGGAAGATCACAGAGGGAACAGGAGGCTGTACAGGAGCTTCATCCTGCACAGGCTGTGAGCCATCAGAGCAATAAGGGGCTGTGGAGCCCCTCTTGGCTGCAAGGCACCATCCACATCCCCAGCTGCAAGACTGCATCCCTAGAAGTTATCACAACATACACACAGTTTCAGAGCTACAGGAAAAGAGGCAGGTGAGTCTCTGTGCTGCATCCACATCACACACTGAAGGCCCAGTCTTCTACATGCCCAATCCTCTTGGGCACAGAGCTGAACACAGCATTAATGATTCAAGAGCAGCAAAGAGAGATCACTCTCCTAGCACAACCCTACTGCTGGAAGCTGACAGAAGAAACAGAAAAATGCTTTTTCAAGGCATTTTAATCACCGGGATTTAAATCTGAAAGCCTGAAAGAAGAAGATAATTGAACACAATAAGGCTATATTTACATTTTGCCAACCCAGGCTACTTGCTAGGATAGGTAGCTGTCTCTCTGCACCTCGCTGGGTGGTGGCGCTTTGGATGGCCCGCAGTTCTGTTGTCAAGATCAGCTACATATGCAAATAGCAGGAACTGGTTTCACCAGAAAAACGAGACAACTCTTCTGCCTTCCTAAAGCAGACATCACAGGAATCTGCGTGCTGAAAGAGCAGCAAGATATTGGGAAGCATATCTGTACTGAAAAACATTCACTGACAATTTCTTTCCATCAGAAAGACAGTGGTAAGATTCAAAGTTGTCTCAGAAAAGTCCTGCCAGAGTCTGGGTATCAGCGTGACTCAGGTCTCAGAAGCAGCATGAGCATGAAGTGATTTAAGCGCATTTCCTGTTTATGAGATAACACCATCTGTAGCTGATTAAACACCTGAGTCTGCATGTTTGCAATTAGCAATAAGGCTCATTATTTCAGTTTCGAATATAATTATTTATATAACTGCTACCACGTACCTCTGAGTTTGGATGAAACAAACATTTAAGTTTGAAATAGGAAAGTTAAGTAAAAAGTTCAAGAGGTTTGGACACTTCCATTGATAAACATCTTCCTCAACAAGGAATTAGAAATTGAGGTGTTTTTAGCTTCCAAGAGGTGAGATGCTCCAATCTCAGATTTACTCAGCATCCGCACCAACACTATCCATAGCTGGTAATAACTCCTCTGAACCTGGTAGTAAAATTATGTATGTAATGGCCATGCCAGAGACCATGTTTCATGCTACCCTCCCCTCCCCCAGGACACAAATACAAACCAAGGCTCTTAAATACCTAACTCCTTTTCATTTTAGGGAAAAAAAATGTGGATCTCTATGTACTTCCTTGACATTAAAGATGCACCATTCAAGCATTTTTTTGTTCTGTTTTAGAAATTTCATCCATTGCATGAAGATTTAACAAAAAAAAAGAAGAAAAAATAAACCAAAATACAACAACAGAAAACTATGATACATTGACTTCTAAAACAAGTTTAATACAAATAAACCAAGTATGTTTGGATGAACTCTGCAGTTAACATTGTGTCATTGAAGTGAGTTTGTCACCCTCCCAGCACAAAGATATCCTTTAGCTCAATACAATTTATCCGTTCCCCGATTTAATTTTGAGTCCTGAAACTATGTTGTCCAGGTTTCAGCAGCCATAAGTGTACTAACTCGTATGATGCAAGAGCAATTAAAAGCTCAGTCAAGATGATTTCCTTTTGGATAACAAAATCCATTCCTTTCTGAACAGCAGTTCCATCTGACTCATGTTTGTTTCTACAGCATGTGCATGAAAAAATTAGCCAATGTCAGTGTTTCAGAACATCTGTTCTCTCACCTGATCTTTCACTGCAGACTGCATAAGTAATAAAAAACGCCTCAAACTGCTTGCCTTTAGACATATTTAATCCATTTAATAAACAGGGGAAAAAATCCAGATATTTTTCAGGGGAGAAAAAAACCCACATACAAAGGAACTGTAAAATATGAATTTTGAACTTGTCTTCTTACCTGCAAAGTACCCCAAAGATCACTTAATACAGAAGTAGTCAAATACAGAAGCAAAAGAATGGGCATTTCCCTCCTTACTTTGCCAGCAAGATGTGTATCACTATATTTCCATTTCTGATCTGTATTTAAGTTTAGTAACAGTACCCAACTATTAATCAAAAAAAATCATGAAGGAAAGAAACAGTCATCTTGGTAGGAAATCCCTTTGGTGCCATTCAGTTTTCAGCAAGTCGTAGAAGGATACATAAATGCTTTGGATCAGGACTAGGGTAAAAACCTGAAGGGGCATATTAAGACACAAGAGTAGTTACATAGTTAAGGCAGTAGTGACTGTAGCCAATTACATAAACTACTTTCATATAAATTACTCTGGTCATCTCATTAAGTCTGCTAGTAGCCCTACTGCACTTGAAATTACATGAAAAATAGCACTTACCAAGCAACTGCCCCCAAACTGTTTTTCCTATGAAATACCTTATTTCATCTCTTCCTTTTATGCCTTAGAAAAACACTGATTTTCCTCTTAGTCATTTCTATATCAAAAGCAGCTATCACATTTGATTGAACCGTTCTCAAAGACAAACCACGCACAATTTGCCTTCAACTTCATACAGAGCGAAATGCAAAGGGGCAGCTGTTGGGAGACCTGCATATCCATTCAACCTGATCAGAGCTACAGAAACACAATGGTTCACAGCCAAATGCCATCATACCTGAACAAGAAGTGATATCTTGAGTCCTGGGGGGTAGTAGGTACAGCAGAAAACAGGAAGAGACGCTGAGAGGTTGAATGAACAGGCCAAAGTCCTGAATTACTTTGTCTGTCATTCTCTAGAGGCTTATGGGGGTTGCAGATACACAAATATCACAAGTATAGGCTTTACTGACTCAGCAAGCAGCTCCAATAAAAAACACTACTTAAAAAACCCTCTTACTCGACAGAATTCCTAAAAGACTGCCAAGTGTCACCAAAGAATCTTGACATAACTCGATTAGTGCATAACCATCTCCTACGTAGGATGACAAAACATAACTTCCAAAGTAATCATTAGCAGAAAAGCCATATACTTTTGTCTAGAACACTCTTAGGCTTTTGGATAGGTAATTACATGTCCCAAATAATCTAAGTGTCAAATATTTCAAATTCTAATTATCTCTTAAGCATGTCCCAGAGGATTTTCTTCTGTTACTTCAAATGACTTAAATGTACCACTAAACAATCACATCCTGTTTTGTTTACCTGTCTTCTCTCCCTCTCCTTAGATACAAGTGGCTCACCTGTAGCATACCTGAAAGAGACAGTTCTCCACCACTGCCTGTTTGCAGAAATACAAGCTGTAAACAAACCACAAAGACCAAAAAGAGAGTTTACTCCCATCTCCTAGAGCTGTCTTTTAAACCTTTCATTCTGCAGCTTAGGAACTACCCTTTCATTAAAAGGATATCAATATTCCATCAACTCCATGTGGATTTTCTAAACTATGTTGCATTTCTAGTGGTTTTGATCACAGTGACTTAAGAAAAAAAGTAAATCACACAAATCTGAAGTATTTTCTTTCTGATCTACAAATATTATTCTTCAGGTTCTAAACTAATTCTTTACATGTGTGCAATAATAACCCATATTATACAGAGCTTCCCACTACTGCAGCTGGCAAAAGCTTATTTAGGGCACCACTGTCAATCTTTGTTCAGGACAGGCTGAAACTTGATGACAGTCAGATCTACCCCAGCACTCAGTCTGGAGCTGCATCAACCGCAATAAAGAGATTCCCAGCATGACAAGAAGTCAGAAAAACCCTTTAGGCCTAATCAGCCACGTTCAAGGGCTAGTCAGAACTGCAGCTTGTCTTTTCTCACCATGTTAAAACACTGCTGCTATATAATCAGTGCTATCACAGGGCTGAAAAAAGGCACCTATTTATAAGGATTCCAGACAGGCAAACAAACAACACACCAATGGTACAGAAACAAAAACTATTTATACTAAAGTTATGACATTAAAAAACAAACAAACAAAACTAAAAAGCCTAACAAAAAGCCACACCAAAACCTAGCACTAAGGTGATTAAAGTTTATCTTCTCTTTGAAGACACAGCAGTTAACCAATTCTCATCCTCCTTAGCAGACTGTTTCATACCAGCAAATAAAAAGGAGGTTAAAAATTCTCCTCCAACAGCATCAATAAACATTGATGTCTCTCCTTCACATCCCAAACATTTGATTTGAAGGCACAGTTAGGAAGAAGCAACATATCAAATACACAACACCGGAGATGTAGCTGCTGTCAGAGGGCCTTAAATACCAGCCTGACAAAACATAGTTACCAATTCAACCAGCCCAGTAAACCATTCCAAGAGTGATGTGAGTCTTCAGAGAAAAGCAGAAGGAGCATTCAAACAACCATAAATACAAGAAACATCTCATTCAACCTTTACCAGTCTTGGACCACAAAGTACCTCAACTTGATTCTGTTCTTCAATGTTATCTTCCAAATCGTGATGTGTATCCACATCCCTCCTGTGCAGGTTTGAGTCATATATGCTCATTGTATTCTTGCCATACATACTGTCACATGCTCCCACATATTAGCTCTTTCTCACAGAAGCCAATTTTATGTAACAATTCAAAATATTTTCCCAACCTTGCGCAACCTCACTTGCTCTTCTATTATGACAAGTAAAAGCTTATTTTCACTTTTCATTCTATCATTTCTTCTATTGTCAGACTGCTTTGTACTGACCAACTCTTTAAACTGGCATTACGTTGCAATTAATTGGCTTTTTTAAAGCCTCTATTTTCAATCCAACACCTCTTTGACACCTCACATATCCAAATTCTTAAACAAGCCTCCCAGATACAAGCAATTTAATTCTTTCCACCTACCTTTTCATTGCAACAGAAGGACTTACTTTTTTGTTCTTTATTTCCATAGGCATTCTTCTTACTGTAGACATACATGAACTTTCTTTGACTGTTCATTAATATAAGCTTGAGTTCCCAGACACAACACCCTCACTTTTGATGCAAAGATTCTTTTCATTAGCTTCCTCATTCACCTTTACTTTCTTCATTACAATAGGAGAAGACTTAAGACTTTCACAGGTTTTTTCTTCCAAGGATATTAAATTGAAGTATATTTCAGTATGAAGGGAATAAAAAGGATAAAAAGATGAATTCATAATCTTGAGAAAGGGCTTCCAGATGTAACTTAATTTCCAAATCATCCTTGACTTTCATCACTTCTATTGGCAGTTGCCAAAACTAGAATAATTTAATCAAATGGAGATACAAGCTTTATGGCTTCCAGTAAAGGGGGAAAGTCCTGAAATTATTTTGTAAGCAGTCTTTTTTCTTCCTCCAGTGAGGTTACAGAAGTCCAGCTTTGTACACCTCCAGCTGGAAAAAAATCCAACAAAAAACCTACACAAAAAACATCCACGACACACTATCAACCTTAAAAACAGCAGTTAGTAACACTCTCAGTTTAAGGTTACAATAAAAGAAAATTAATTATTTCTCAAAATTTTTCAGTATTATTCTGCATAGTAGGATTCTTTTCTTCTCTTCCCTCCTTTCTAATTTTTATGCTACCCTTTCTTCTCCCCACTCACCATAGCCAGGAGAGAGATTGTATCCCAGAGGCTGCCAACCCTATGTTGCTGCTAATTACATGTGCTCACAGCACCTACTGAGCATTCAGGATACCTGGCTTGACTTCCAGGGGCATGGCACAAGTGCCTACTCCCACTCAATCCATGAAAAATTGAAGTCAAACCAGTCAGGCTCCAACATCCACATTTGGCTTCCATCATCAGAGAAACAAGGGTACATCATACTCAGAAGAAATGAACGCTTGGAGTCAACCAAACTTGTCAGAAACGTGCAGCCTCTCAAAGCAAATAATCCAGGCAACAAAGCTGATCCCTGGATGCTACCACAGGCTAATCCTGTAGTTGTAGCAATTCCTTTCTTCTGCCGACTGAAGAGCAGGAACGAGCATAACAAATCTACACCTGCCACAGGACACTAAGATCATCCTTTGTAAAGTGTCAGTGACACATGCTTTACACACTGCAACAAGCTGCCTTCCATGCTATCACCTACACATTTACTATGACTCAGAATTTAGGGAGTTTTAAGGATTTGTTTTTACAGTCAGCAGCTGATCATCAACCATGCAAGTTATTGAAATACATTTTCTGTCAAGAATAGGAGGAAAGATGCCAATGACATAACATTTTAATGAGAAGATCTTAATTTTGCCTTGAATTTATGACTTTTTGGCTCCTGTTACTTTTAAGTTCAGCCCCCTTGAGGCTGACAAAATAAGTGCCATAGCTTCCTATAACCAGACTGGTTATTTTTTAAAACTAATCAGTAACAGACAGTACGGCTAGAACACTCCAAGCCACAGCATTATCTTACAGGAGGCAGGTATTTACACAATTACTTTGTTTTAACTGCAAGGTCATATTTGTAGAACCAGATAAACACTAACATCAAACAAATACTGAGGTCTCGAAGTATAAATCATGGACAGAAGGCAATCATTTAATCATGCTGGAAAACACCTTACACAACAGCTGGCACCACACTGAAGAATCCCGCTCCCCTGAAATTACAGGCACACATTACTACAGGAAGCAGAAAGTGGCACTGTGAGGACACACTGTACAGGCTTAAAGCTCTGTTCAAACAAACTTCAGGCCTTCATCATGCACCTAAAACCCAAGAATGCAAAGCTGATTGATTATATGTGCAGTATATGCAGTTAATTTTCAATTGCCAAGCTTACCAAGGAAACACTAAGTTACTAACTGCAAGTCTAACAAATTGATCCCAAGACCCGAACAAGCTTATCCCTCACTACTACCTGAATTAATGGTTGTATACAAACCGTCACGAGTTAGTTTACACAATCTAATCTGCCACCTAATGAGAACATAACTGGCAGATCCAATGTCTGCACAGCGTGATTTACTATCAGCTCAAGTACAGAGATACAGCTGGGCACAGGAAGGGCAGTTCTGTATCACCTTTGTCTCTGTAGGAACAGTGGAGAAAATACTGAACAATCCAAGTACTCACTGTCTAGCAACACGAGTCTACAACCTCCTGGGATTCATTAGGCCTGTCCCATTTCCATTGGCTCCAGACTACTATTGCTCAGTTTAAGAGTACACATACATTTGTAGGGAGTTTAGCCTAGGGCCTGAGATGCACAAACCAATGTTCTGACCATTAGGACATCCAATTAGTTTGAACTGAAGGGATGAAAACACATACAAGCTAGATTTATAAATAAGGAGTTTGGAAATCTGATCTCCCCAGTTCTGCCACAACTCCTCTGCCACAGATTCCTTATGGCCTTTGCCAGTTACTTAATCTTTCACCTGCTGAGCACAATGAACACTCTGATGACCTCACCAGGAGAAGGACAAAGTAGTCCAGAGGATGATCCTGTGCACAAGCTGAAGCAAACCAGTTTACTGAGGACACCTGATGCAGCACCTTAGTCAGACTGCCAGAGCTGTGAGGAAGGGAACATAAGCCTCTCACATGATCAGCTGTTACCCTCCCCGTGGCTGCATGCACAAGTGGTCCTCTTCCTTATCAAACAGCAGCAACTCATCTACCAAACTAACAGCAAAACATATTTACCTTCTCTAAAGGCATTTAAAAAACCACCACCAAAAGCATGAGAAAAGTATTAAAATCAGCATTTATTATCAGTCCCTTTGCTCTCAGTGAGGCATTTCCCTGGGGAGGAACAAAGTTAAACCCCTCATTTCTGCTCTTCTTATTCGCAAATGCCATTTTTACACAGAACCCAGGAAGCTTACCTACTCTTGTAGAAAAAAAATATGTTTACTTGACAAAAAACAGACAGTAAGAAAGCGCATCAGAAGAACCACCCAACAATGAGAATCAAAGTTCAGCCCTTATGGTGAAAAAGCATCAATAATGTTTTTCTAAAGGCATAAAGAGACAGTGGGTACGTTAATGAACCAGGCCAGGAACTGGGAGACAGGACTGGGCACAGAAGCCAGAAGTTCTGTTACTAATTTGATATGTGACATCAGATAAACAACTTCACTCCCTCTCAGTCTCAGCTTACACTTTGGTAAACCAGTAATGATAAAATTACCTACCTCACTACATGGGTGGAGAGCACTTTACTAATTCATGACTACAAAGCAACTTGAGAACAGTGAATATAAAGCTTGTGCATATACACACATACATAAATTAAAATACACATGTATTACATTTAAAAATTAAAAACAAATTAGAAGAGAAATAAAACACATTACCCAAAAGCTCCAGTCAGCACTCCAGCTATACTGAGCAGGACCCTGCATTTTCTCTGTGCACGAATTAAGAGCCTCCTCTGAATCAGCAAGTAGCTGGTTAATAAGACCATGATCCACTTCATGAACTTCCTGTGAACAAAGAAGTAAGGTATGTAATTCAGCAGTGGTGGAGAAAGGTGAAATAAGAGGACGGCAAATCTGTATATTAAACAAAATTGGCATGCTGGTCTCACCAAGGTGAGTGGCATTGAAACACTTCCCACTGACAACCTTTTGACTGACTTTTTTTTTCTGGAATATACTATATTTAATTATTACTTACATTTTTATCAAAGTATTTAATTTCCACAGCAGCCCCTCAGCTTGCACATTGAAGCTGCACAGATACTTAGAACTGAAATAATATCAACATGAGACATCAGCGTGTAACATGCAGCACATCTCAGGAACCTGTGAGACCTCTCGAAACTTGAGAATGGTCATACAGCTGTAGCACTTTTACCACAGGAGTGATATATATTATTATAATAATGATACATCAAATATTTATACTTACACTATAAATTGTACATTTTGTTATATATAAATACAAGCACAACATTTTAGAGGCACACAGTTGGACTCGTATCACTTAGATAGTAAGTAGCACTGTATTCTAATTCTGTAGCACTGTCTCTTGGTATCAGTATTCTTCGCTTTGAAGGTCAGTTTTACTTCATGAAGGCAAACGGAGCCACAAAAAGTCACTCGTCCCAACTCACCCAGCAAACGGTACCAAACCAGCCCAGGGCCCTAACCAGTAACACCGCCTGTACTACCGGATCCGCCGGGATGAGACAACGCTGAGTTCCGAGTCCAAACCGACTCAACCCCGAGCTGGCGATGGGACACCCACGCCCCCGCAGCCAGCCCGGGCTGCGCACACCCGCTCAGCGCTCCCGGGGCTGCAGCCGAGCCCGCGGCCCAGGCAGGGGACACGCTCCGGGGCGGACAGCGGGGACAGCGGCAGGGACGCTCCGGGATATGTGGCTGAGAGCAGGGCTGCCCCCCGGGGGGGGTTTCCACGCAAACACCCGGAATGGCTACAACCTCCACCAGTTGCTACCCGCCCGCTCCCGACCCACCATAACGCCGGAGCTCCGCGGCCGCCTCCCCGCTGGGTGTCCCCCCGGCGGCTCCCGGGAGCCCAGACCCTCCCTGCGGAGACGCGGCGGGGCGCTCGCCGCCCATCCTCACCGAGGGCCACCACTCCCACCCCCCTCCCCCGTAAAAACAAAAACCAAAAAACTTCGGTGGGAAGGGGGTAGGGGCGGCGGCGGCGCTTCCCAGCGCTGCCCGCGGGGCCGCCCCGCCACTACCCGTGCGGGGCCCGCCCGCGCGGCTCCCCAGGGGCAGGAGCGGGGCTGTCGCCCCCCGCACCTACCTGCGCGGCCCGGGGGGCGGCGGGGCCCGCCGGAGGGGCGGGCGGGGAGCGCGCAGAGCGCGGCGCTTACCATGGAGGGGGGCGAGGGCGGCGCGGCGCCCGCCGGCTACCTCCTCCGCGGGGCGCACGGCGGGGCCGCGGCCGCCATTTAAAGGGGCCGGCGCCGGCCGCGCCGCCGGCCCGCGGCTGCAGGAGGTTGCCAAGGGCGAGCGGCAACGCCGCTCCGGGGAGCGGGGGCTGGCATGGGGGGCGGAGAGGGCGGTGGCGCCTCCCAGCCGGCCCCCGGCCGGCCCCGGCGACCCCTCTGCGCCTTCCACAAGAGTTAACTGGGAGCCGGCCGAAAGTTTGAGGACTGTGGCAGGAAGAACTCCCGGCAGCGGGGGGGGCGGGGGGGGCGTTCAGTGCCTCCTTCCCCGGGGATTGCCCCGTGCGCGCAGCCCCGGCTGTGGGTTCGACTGCGCTCGGGCAGCAAAAGGGTTCCCAAATCCTAAATTCCTGGGATTCGACGGGAAACAGCGCCGGGAGGCCGCTCCGAGGGGACACGTATGGGGAAAGAGGGAAGGCTGGCTGCGGGCTCAGCCGAGGATGAGGTGACGATGCGGGAATGGTTCATCTCTGAAAACCCAGGGTTTCGTTTCTGAATCTGCTGAGCAGCGCCAAGTGGTTTCTGCCCCAAGCTGTGAGCACACGGAGGTTTGGAAAGCCGGGGTCCGTCTTAGACAGCACTAAACGACGCCTCCGAAGTCAGGGGACCCAACCAGTGAGATGATGGCTCGCAGATTTGTGCCGTCAAGTCACTTTACAGGAGAAAAAAAAGCCCTGTGAGGTGCAAAGAAATCTCCACCTTGCTGAGTGGCTACCTAGTAGGTGATGAAAAGCGAGGCATGGATGGATGGATGGATGGATGGATGGATGGATGGATGGATGGATGGATGGATGGATGGATGGATGGCCAAGGGAAGGAGAGGGTAGAGCAGGCTATTGTGACATCACTGTTTCTTCCTGCTGTCCCCTTTCTCTCCACCGATTTCCCTGAAAGTGTGTGAAGGCTCTCCCTGAAAGGACATCTCAGGGCCCTACCGATATCTACCCTCTGATACATTAGCAAAGGTGCCAGTGGCTGATGTCCCCTCCCAGCTGTTGCCCCCGACAGGACAGCTTCACTGCATGACACTGAGTTTCCAAAATTTACAAGGAAGTGTGAAAAAGAATGTGTGATTTGTTTCATTTTTGTTCCTTGGTGTCTTGATTTGGACCTCTAAAACTCATTTTTTTCCCCATGCTTTTCTCAACAACAATCTGTGTACCAAGTTTACTTTTTATTTTGCCCAAAAATTGAGATTCTCTTAGGATGGGATTGGGTTATCCGAGTGGTAGAAGCTCCATTTTCAACTGCCGGCTGCCAGTGACACTAAACCTCCTTTGTATTCCCTCGGTTAAAAGCTGACTGATCTGGCAGTTTTGCTCAGGCACAGACCTATTGAATGGAGGATTCACAAGAGAATTGCTATTACAGGATGAAGTGAACATAGAAAACATTTGCAGGAACAATGGTAGAATGTCCATCACAACACACTTGAAGGGTTTTTTTGAAGCACACCAAATACTTGGGTTTAAATCAGACACTGTTTGAATTGCCTTTGGTCCACCTCCATCTTACCACACTGACTTCTCTGACATGCAGTCATCACCAGTACTCTAAGCTCGGTAACTTGGTCCCAATTCCTCTTCATCTACCAAATGCCTTTGACTCTAGTGGTTATTCTCTCCTCAAACTCTGGATCATTTCTGACTCCTCTAATTTTTTCCTTTCATGGATAATTTGGTTTTGCTCAGTAACACTTTGGCAGTACTTCCTTCAGAAGACCCCCACAAACCTCCTTCTAGCTTTCTTTTGAAGTGCTATGTTGGTCTGCACTTGATCCCAGTTCCTGTCTTAATACTTCACTTTGAAGTGATTCCTGCCTGGTGATCCTAGATCTTCCCACTCTTCCAAGCTATTTCAGAAAAGTATTTGCCCTCCAGGTTCCTTTAACTATACTCCCTCTAGCCTATCCTGCTTTTGCTGATACTACTGCTTTGGTGTCAGCACACAAACTGGTGACTACAGGAATGAATTGTTCCTCTTAATATTGTTTGGTCAACAAAGTTTTTCAAATCAGCTGTGGGTCCTTTTTGCTTTCAAATGCAAAGAAAAGCAGAAATACTCATGCCTCTCTCAGCTGAATTGTGGTTTGTATGTGTTTGAAGAGATAGGGAATTGAGTTTTTACTGGGTACTCAATTCCACTACCTGGAGAGTTTTAAAGATACACAAGATCATTAGACAAAATGTGCAGTAATCCCTAGTCCTGTAGCTGAGGGAAGAGGTGTCAGCCAGCTACTGGGAGTGGCACATGCTCCGTACAGGGGTACACTGCTGGAGGGGCTGGATGGTACAGGTAGGGTTTGGAGCTGCTGCAGCTCTTCCCACGAAGTCATGCTCCACAAAGTGTGCCTCATGCAAACCCAGACTCTGTTTCAGAGTACACCTGCTGGTTTTGGAGATAGACCACCTGCTTCAGCAGTTTTCCCCTCTACCCAGGTGGCATGGATGAGCTCTACTTAAACAAAGTTTAAATAATCAACTTTTGATGAAAACGGATTTGTTCTGCACTGGAAAGAATACTTTGGGGAACACATTTTACCTGTAAACACTATATGCACATAGTCACAAAAATATTGAATTCCTGAAACTTCCTTTTGTGGTGCATTAGGGTGATAGGAGTTCAGCTGCTCAGAAAATTAATCAACGTTCTTTCTCTTCTCGGCTCCGCTTACTTGGGAGGGCTTCAGCAGAAGAAAGGTCTCCTTTGGAGTATCTGGATACTCTGTATTCAAACCAAAGTTGTGCTTTGTACAAGGCTAAAGTGAAAAACAATGTATTATCTTTCCTCTGCTCTCAGAGCATTTTCGACATCATCTCAGAGGGAGCTCAGAACAGCCCCCGGGGAAGTCATTGTTGTCACTTCAAACGTGGCTGTCACCCAGGCAGCAGGCAGAGCACTGCGAGCTCAAAGCTGTGGTAACTTTAGTAAGTGTGACATTCACTGGGCAGAATGTGAGGTCCTGTTGCTACAATACACACATATTTTTTGCCCTTACGACCAGAGGGAGAGACAGTGGGGCCATATACTTCAGCAACTATGATCCAGCACATTGGGAAGCTCTATAGGTCTGCAGTGTCTTCATTCCTCTTCTTCTTGGTGGTGGGTGAGTACTAAACCTTAATTAGAAGAAACATAGCTTATTCCTAAAGTTTGGCTTGAAAGGCACTCTTCTATTTTTCAAAAAGCAACTTTCCGCTGAAGGTTTCCTCAGGTTGTAGGGAAACAGTATTTAGTGTTGTTCATTGCATTAAAACATACTTTTCTTTTTAGATACATTCCTGTTTAGCTAACATAAATGTTCAGAAAGAGTGTATTTGCCTGTCTTTTTCAAAATGTGTATCATCATTGCTAGAAGTTTCTTTGCTGTTTCGGTTCTCTGATGTATTAGCAACCAGTTATTGTCACAAGGTAGTTATTCATATCCATTTGTGAAGCTAACTTCAGTCCAGGG
>NW_020955239.1:418864-420728 GCF_003031625.1 Empidonax traillii | reverse complement strand
ACATTCCTGTTTAGCTAACATAAATGTTCAGAAAGAGTGTATTTGCCTGTCTTTTTCAAAATGTGTATCATCATTGCTAGAAGTTTCTTTGCTGTTTCGGTTCTCTGATGTATTAGCAACCAGTTATTGTCACAAGGTAGTTATTCATATCCATTTGTGAAGCTAACTTCAGTCCAGGGCAAAAGTCATGTAAATTAAGAGTAGCAAAGTGCAGTCACTGATCACTTAATCATAGATGTCTGGGAGCTGGACATAGTTTTTAAAGCACCTTCATGGCACTAGCACAGTGTGAGTGTGAAGCTGAGCTCTAAAGCAGACAAAACCACCCTGGAAAACAGTCATTTCAGCAGGAGAGGATTTTATGTGGGTTGGAAATCAAACCCAATTTGCCCTCAACCTCTCCTCCAGCTACTGAGTGTGAACAAGGGAAAGGGTGAACAAGGTGCATTGACCTTCACCCACCATTTTTGTTCCCCCATGTTGTTGGCAGCTGGCAGAAGAAGGTTGCAGGGCTGCTTGAATTTACTCCAGGCAACAAAGAGTCAGTCAGAGGCTCCAGGACAGGAAGGGAGTGCAGTTATATTTTACTCTTTCCATTTGTCACCCCACCTCCTCCAGCCTGCTTTGTGTAATTCATGCTCACAGGCCTGATATGGCTTTACATGGGAAAGTATTAACCTGAAGATTATGTAAAGGGGAGGCTGAGGGCTTAGTAGGTGCCCTATTAGTACTGCCAAATGTGGAGCACATTGCTGCATTACAGGGAGTCCAAGAGAGCTTTCTCCCCTCATGGCTGAAAACTGAATGTGAACTAAGGACTTTATATGACAATGACCTATTAGATCATCTAATCATTTTTCCAGGTCAAGACAAGATTATCCATGCTGTATTTCTCTGTACTCTGTCTAGCTCAAGTGCTTTCACCAAAAAGCCTTGCATTCCTCTCCAGCCCTACAACCCGCATGACAAGGGATCTACACATCACTTTGCTAATGAAGCAATTGACTTAAAAAGAGCTTTGAAGCAGAGTCAACAAAGCATTTGGCATGGTATGCTCCCAGATGCCAATACGATATGAGCATTGTGTATTTGAATACCAGTGAACTAATATGTTCCAGTTTTGCAGCCTTAAAGAAGAAAAAGAAATAAAGAAAAACAGAGGCAGTGCTGTGACCTTCTCAGTGAAACCCTCAAACAGAGCTGGGATGAAACAATATGGCCTATTCCTCTTGTGTTTTGATTTTCCTGATTGTCTTCAAGTTACATGATTTGTATTGAATCACAGATCTGGGATAACACAGATGGTAAGGCCAGTTATTTCATGACAGGAGATGCAAATAAAACTCATGATGAACAGAGGCAACATTGGAGCACATTGTTCCTGCTCAGTTATGTTCTCTGTCCACTAAGTGGCTTTGTAAAAAAGCAAAAAAAAAAACCAAAAAAACAAAAACCCACAACAAGAACAACAACAAACAAAAACAAACAAACAAACAAAAACCCCCAACCTTTTGCATCACTAAAAGGAATAAAAATTATTCCTTTTACAGGGAAGAATTGTATTACAGGGATGCATCTGGCAAGGCTAGAGTAGTTGTAGTAGAGAAGAAATTTTGTGGCCATGCCTTGGAAACAAGGTAGCACTAGCACACACTGCTTTCGTTAAAGCAGCAGGTGAAGATATGGTTAATAAACTGAGATTTTAAAAGATATTTGAAACTCCTCAAAGTCACTGAATAAATAACCAAATATATCACATCAGAATATCTGATGCACAAATATGTATGTAGTATGTGAAGCTACTATCAACTTTGTCAAGTATTTCAATTATACTCTGTATTTTGTCGAAGTATATTGTCAAGAT
>NW_020955239.1:363285-418497 GCF_003031625.1 Empidonax traillii | reverse complement strand
GTTAATAAACTGAGATTTTAAAAGATATTTGAAACTCCTCAAAGTCACTGAATAAATAACCAAATATATCACATCAGAATATCTGATGCACAAATATGTATGTAGTATGTGAAGCTACTATCAACTTTGTCAAGTATTTCAATTATACTCTGTATTTTGTCGAAGTATATTGTCAAGATACTTCAACTTTGTGACTCTTGCATCGATACACATATATAACTGAAAAGGGAAAATCTGGACTTCGGATTTCCCCACGAAGCTTCAGCAGGTTCATTGGTAAGATTACATATGAACTGGAAGATAGTATCTCATCCAGTATCTATTAAGGACCACTAGTTTTAGGGGACCAGATTCAAAACTGTATTTGAGTTCCTAATTCTCAGGCATTCGATTTTCATGGACTGGTGTTCCAGTTAAAAGGCCAAAATTTTCATTTTGAGCTAAGAGCCAAAACAGCTTGTAAGGTTTTTCACATGCTTTGTTGTTGCCTGGTTTCATAGCCTGTTTATATTTCCTGTATTTTTGCATCCACGAGTTATCTCTTGTCTGATATTTACACTGTAAGCTTTTTATAAGGCACTCAGAACAACAGGGCCCTGCTGTCTGAAAGAAATCCTCTATTCCCAGAAGAGTCATAAATAGTAATAACTAAGAATACAACTGTGATTTTGTGCACAAGCATGCCTGCAGGAGCCATTCAAGTAACTCCCAAACCGACTATCAAGGGGGTTGGTTTTCCATTGCCTTGAGACATTTGTCCCTGAGCAGGGAGCATCTATTGTCATTGTGAAGCTTTACCAGACCTAGACAATAGCATTTCACACTCTGTGGATGGCAATGAAAGATCCAAGACAATGGGAAATCACGACCTTCACTCTGCAATTGTCTGTAGTCCTCGAGAGGACACCAACTAGTTGGAAGGGAGACTATTTCACTTGAACAAAATAAAACAAAGGAAGAACCTTTTCCAAAAATTGGTCTGAACACTTCCTTGGCAAAAGCTATTGGCTTATTTTTAGGTTTGTTTTCCCCTCTTTTTGAGACAGGAACTATTCTTCTTATCTTCTGCACCCAGGTTACTGTTTCCAGAAATGGGATCCACTCTCCCTACTCGTACCTAGAGGTTGTTTGATACTATGATTAGCACCTGAGTGCAAGAAGGCAGGTTTAAATATCTACTACAGTCATGCTCATATTTTTCTAGCAAAATTTAACAGGACAATGGTCTCTTCAGAGACAACAGCTGTCACTCTCAGTATCAGTACCTGCATAAAGACGAGGTTCTGTCTCCCATACTGCTGATCAGATCTGCTGGGGGTTCGGTCTCTGGCAATGGAAATTCTTCCCACAGTTTCAATTTCCACAGTTGGAAGTGCATGCCAAAACTTTTAAGAAGCTCACATGTTTTGGGATGCAGGTTGCTGCACTAGGATGCAAACTTATTCACCATACTTGCCAGAACAGAATTGCCAGTGTGTGAGTGTATGTGCATTTTTTGCTTTGCCTCAAAACCAGTTGAGGCAGGAATATCAGGCCCTGATGCTTTTTGGGGTGGAAAGAAAGAATTTAGTGTTCCAGGTGGAAAACATGGCTGACTGGTCTAGTATGGCAGTAGAAAGGAACTGAGGTTCAGGAAAAAACCCATCTGTACACAAGGACTTAATCTAAGCAGGAATTAGGAAGAAAAGCCCTGTCATCATAATAGTGACTGCCCTCAAGTGCTAATTCCAAGAGCCATTCTTTGTCCTGGTTAAAGGTCAGGAGCAACTGTAAAGTTTATCATTCTATTACCCTCAACCATCCTCTTTTTTCTCTTTCCTGGTACAGATGTTGGTGTTACTGGTGGAAGTGCAAGCAAGGAGAATGTAGCAGCTGTAACTCGTGTAACAGCACAGCCTTTGTCGCTGACAACACTTGAGCCATGGAACCTTTTGGTGACTCAAACACCAGCCAAGGAGAAAGCCAAAGAGGGTGAAACTGTGGTCTTAAATTGCCATTTTAACAGTCCACGACATCCCTCCCTGAGTGACCTGATGGTGAAGTGGTACAAAGAAGATGAAAAGGGGCAGATGAACCTGCTAGAAAACAATGTAACCATCTTGCCAAATAACTCCAGGGTCTTCATGACTGGAGACTTGTCCCAAGGGGATGCCTCCCTGGTTATCCTCAATGTGACAACCAGTGACCATGGTATTTATTTCTGTGAGGTTACACTTCCGGATGGGAAGGTGGCGACAGGAGATGGCACAAAGCTCAGGATTAAGAGGGCTCTGGGTAACATTTGATGTTATTGTCTTCTTTTCTCCTTGCCTTTTCTCCAAAGCTCGTTTACATGCTTGCAGTAAGGGAATTTGGCCTGTTTGTCCTCTAGCTGTAAGGGCCTGGTGTCATGGAGTGTAATTGCTCTACAGCATTTCTCATTATTTTTGTAAGGTAAGCTAATTTGGATTGGCTTGTCTCTATAAACAGTCACACAGGTGTTATATAAGGAGGAGCATATACAACCAAAAAAAGAAGGAATAATTTTATCCATAAAAATTAAGTCAGTGCCAAGAATGAAACAGTCAGGTGAGTTCCCTTGTAATTACAGCTCTGGCAGAACCCCCATGAGTGACAGGTGTCAAGATACCATCTCAGGAAACAGCTCCGGAGCTCTTTTTTTGACATTATTTTTCTCCAATCCACTAACTTGCATAGTCATTCCTTAACTCTGGATGACAAAAGTAATCCCATAATAAACATGAGGATCATACTGTATAATTTCTGATTAACTTTATTCACATTAAAATCAAAATAGCATTAAAAGTGCCATGCTATGTCTTCTTAGTCTCTCAGATAGACACTAGGCATATTAAGTAAAGAGAGGGCTCGCTTTACCTTTATCAGCTGGAAATGTCAAACCATTTTCTATAGGCTAAACACATTGCAGTCCCAAAAAGTCAACACATCAGAAGGGTTATTATCTTATTATCTAATTACTAAAAAAAAAAAAAAAAAAAAAAAAAAAAAAAAAAAAAAAAAAAAAAAAAAAAAAAAAAAAAAGCACCTTCTGTGTCAAGAGTAAATTATGCAAGTGCCATTTCTCCCTTACTAATTACCAAAGCTTCTAGCTCACCAAGATTCACTAAGCCTTTGCCCTTTTGAGCCTGATTTACTAATTTGTATGAAACTATCAGTTTAAACTGTAACATTAACAAGGCAAGAAAACTGTGCCCTCCTGCAAGGGCTTGGTTGTGTGTCTAATGGGTTCTTCTCTTGGTTTGATCTCATAGTCTCAGTAGCACAGGTTACCCTTGCAATGTCTACACCCTAAGCAGTATAATTGTTTTTGTGTGTTCCTGAGACTATGAAATATATAATTTCAGCACTATGCCATCTCTGCCATGTAACAGTCCCAAAGAGCAACCAATTGAAGAAAGGATTTCAGAAGAGCTCTGTCCGCTCTGTCCTTTGGAGGCAGACAAGGAGACCGATGATTTTTTTCAAAATTGTCAGAGCAATGTTTTTTCCTTTTGAAAATAAAGCATATGGTGTAAGTCCCATTAATTCAAGGAGCAGCATCTTTTGCCATCCCATAGCACCTAGCTGTTAAGGGAAGTTCCTAGGGCAGTGGGGCTGTCCCGTCTGTACAGCTCCAGAAAGCGTAGCAGCTTGCTACACTGGAAAAATATCAATACCTCTGTAGTGCAATACACTCTCTCCCGTGTAGAAGCCCATGATTTCATGTCAGACAAGACATCAGCATAATCGATATCATAGTAAGCGGCTTCCTCTTCAGCCACAGCAGAAAACATGCTGGCCACATTGTATATACCTGTCTGGACCACACTTAGTTACTCTCTCTACCTTCCCTTCTCCCCTAGGCTTGTTTGGTATAGAAGAATCCATTGGAACAATCATTGGGGTTGTGGCAGCTGGTATTGGAGGCATAGTGGTTCTGATCATTGTTTTAACCCCCCAGATGAGGAAGTGCATCCTCTGCATGAGACAAGAGTCTCGCCAAAGGTACCTTTTTTAACTTACTTTTAAAGGAATTAACCATTTACTTACCTCTGGTCAGACATGGGATCTGGATCAGGAAATAAGCAGTGTGCATAACATGCTAATGGAGCTTGTTCTATATTCCATCTCTTTTTCAAGTAGTTCTTTGTTTATGCTGTGTAGACCTTGATGCATGGGCGCAAAAGAGCTACTTATAAACAAAACAATAGGATCTTCTTTAATTGCCACTTTCGTCAAAGAGTTGTTCAATGAGATGCTGCTGCTTCTTTCAACAAAGTCCTAGAATTCATTCATTCTTTTAGGTTTATGGTGAAGGAGGGTTCTTCCTTCTACCCACTTAATGCTTATATCTGTGTTTTTGTAACGCTTGTGAAAAGAAGGCCTGTGATGGCTTAAGTGAGTGAGGTGTGGTTTGTAAAACCCAATTATCTCTTTTATTACATCAGCTGATCAGGTTGGGAAAACTAGATGTTTTCATCACACATGAGCCAAAGAAATGACCCAATAAGAGGCTGATGTGCCTGAAAGCTCACCTGTGTTTTTTTTTCTGGTTCTGTCAACTAGTCTAATTTGAGGAGGCTGACAGAGAAGGCTGGATTTTGAAGCAAGCCTAGTTCCCATTTTGTGCAACCCAAGGTATGGTCTGCGTTTCAGACCGAGCTCGGCTGACTTTTTTGCTTTCAGTGAGGAGATGCGTGATTTGTACCTCTTCTCCTGGCACTCGAAAGTCTTGCTCGGCCTGCTGAAAAAAAATCCCCTCCCGCAAAGGCTGAAGGAAGAGCTGCTCCTGCCATTCACTGGAGCGCTGCCGCCACCTGATGGACAGCGTGGCAGGGACAGGGACGCGCCAGGAGCTCTGCCTCCCTCACCGGGGAGGGTCTTCCACCCCTTGCAAGGAAGCATACTTGCTACCTTAGACTAATGCTACCCACACAGCGTCAGCCCTCTGCAAACCCTCTGCATGAAGAGTTCACAACTTCTTTACTTGCCAGAAAGTCTTGGAGGAGTTTATTGTATTGTACTGACTCTGCATCGTTCACTCACTCTCTCTCCTTTCCTTCTTCTCAGCATTGCTTGAGGTGCAACATTACAGGAGCTGCTGGAAGATGCAACGCCTGCAGGTGGAACAACTCCTGATGCCCTGTAAGCCAAAAAATGGACCTCTAGACAGAATAAAACCTTTGCCTCTACCTGTTTTCTTTGGCATTTTTGTTAGCCTGTTTCTTTTCCTGCAGCTTTGACAGTCACAGTGGCATATTCACCATCCTCCTGCGGCAAGGAGCAAAGCAGCCTTTTGTGAAGAAATCTGTATTCTCATCTGCCAAAACACCACTTAGTTTGGCCACATATGTCTGCATTTAAACCCTGATGAGGTACTTAGGGTCTTTCTGAGCCGTTATTTCTTATTTTAAAGGTGGTATTCGAAGTTTGTCAGCTGTGCTTCAGCAGAGACAGAAGGAGCCCGACCTACCCAGCTGCTTTCACCTACCAAAGAAATTAAAAGTGTTGCTTCTGGGGTGTAGCCATGGCTCCCATCTGCCCATGCCTCCCGGTAGAGAGGCTCTTGTCCTGTTGCCTTGCTTCAGCCTACAGACTTGTAACTAAGGCAGAAAGAAGGCCCACTTCTACATAGCTACCCCTTGGCTGAAAGAATGGAATTTTGTTTCACTCTTGCCAGAAGGAAACTTAGTTTTCAATATAAGCCTCTAATACCCTTAAAACAAACAAACAAACAACAAACAAACAAAACAAAAAAACACAAAACAAAAAAAAACAACCAACCAACCAAACAAACAAAAAAACCAACGTTCATGACATGACTGATGTTCTCCACAGTCCCCCTTTCCCGACATGGCAATACTTGATTCCCAGGCAGTCAGTGGCAGGGGGATGTACCAGTATAGGAGACCATCTTCTATATGTATCAGAGAGCAGCATATCAGCTCTGAAGCATGTGTAAGAGGTGAGGAGTATATCCTTTTGCAAAGTATGGCTGCACCTACTAGTAAGGAGAAGTCAGAAACACTGGCCCTTGCAACACAGCTGAGAAGTGTCCCTAGCGCAATGAGGCAGGAGCATGAGGGATAAGACAGCTGGGCTCTGAACAACCTGTTCTGACTAAAGGTGTCCCTGCTCGTTGCAGGGAGATTGAAACTACACGATCTTTAAAGGCTCCTTTCAACTCAAACTATCCTATGATTCTGTGATTAAAAAAAAAAAAAAAAAGAAGCCATTTGGTGACAGGTAATGTGTTCCCACTGCACTGCACACCAAACCCTCTGTTTTTGCAAAGGACATGATCAGATCAGGATTTTGTCCTTAATTCAGCATATATTTTATCCTGACACAGAATCACAGAATGGGTCAGGTTGGAAGGGACCACAGTGAGTCATCTGGTCCAACCTCCCTGCTCAAGCAGGGTCATCCCATAGCACATTGCACAGGGTTTTGTCCAATTGGTTCTTGAATATCTCTGGTGAGGGAGACTCCACAACCTCTCTGGGCAACCTATTCCAGTGTGGGGTCACCTGCACAGTAAAGAAGTTCTTCCTTATGTTTGGGTGGAAATTCCTGTGCATCAGTTTCTGCCCGTTGCCTCTTGTCCAATTGCTTGGCACCAACAAGAAGAGCCTGGCTCCATCTTCCAGACACCCTCCCTCCAGATACTAATAGACATTGATGAGATCCCCTCTCAGTTATACCTTCTCGACACTAAACAGGCCCATCTCTTTCAGCCTGTCCTCATAAGAGAGATGTTCCAGTCTCCTACTTATTTTTGTCACCTGTTGCTTCTCCAGCAGATCTCAGGGTAGTAAAGTCCCCCACCAGAACCAGGGTCTGTGACTGTGAGGTTGCTTCAAGCTTCCTGTAGAAGGTGCCTCATCCACTTCCTCCTCCTGACCAGGAGGCCTGTAGCAAACACCCACAGCAATGTCACCCTTACTAGTCTGTCCCTTTATCCCAACCCACAAGCTCTCAATTAGCTCGTTGTCCACCCAAAGAGAGAGCTCAATACATTCCAAGTGTTGCCTCACATAGAGGGCAACTCCACCACTGTGCCTGTCTGGTCTGTCTCTCCTCCCCATAAACCCTGGCATGATAAAAATTCTCTCACACCATTGTTAGCTCTGGAAAAGGAAGAAAAATTTTATTCCAGCACCTTTATATTCAAAGGGTTAGAAGAAAGGTTCCAAAAAGACTATTCTGGCCCCCCATATCTGACATGGCAGGTGGGATGAGTCTGTCCACATAAAAAATCTGGCCAGAGGGCGAAGTGTGGGTTATATGGGGCTGCTCCCCAACACTTGGCTGCTTCTTGGTCACACAGGCACACCATTTTTTCACACTGGTCTGTCAGGTTATCTGCAAAAGAAAATGTGAGCCGACGATGAGAGATTCTGTTTCAGATGAAGGCAAGAAACAGTGTTAGGAAGAACAGTTCCCTGAAAAAGCAACTCTTAGGGATCAGAGGCTATGGCAGCAGGCCCAAAATTTCATGTTGTGAGTGGTCTGACCCTCCCCTGTCCTCTTTCTGTCAAAAGGTCTGATGTTAACTGTGACCAAGAGCATCAGAAAGTAGCAGCTAACTGTAAATTGGCAGTGGTCATAAAAATTTGCCCAGTACAGAGCACTCCCTGCTTCTAGAGCTCTGTGATCACTGGGGGCTTAAATCAGCAGTCAAAGCTAAAAAAGAAAAATATTTTATCTTAGCCTGAACTAAAAATATTCCACCTTTCCTCAGTCAGTGAATTTCCCTTCTAATTCTTCCTTCTGCAAAACAGACCGATTTTTGAAAGAAAAAAAATGCTGTTTTGAAAGGAGGAGCCTCCCAGAGGCAGAAACCTGAGGGCATAGAAGCACCCACTGGGCATTCTTCACTCATGTTCCATCAGCTGTTGTTACATCTCTCTCTGATCATGGCAGAGGAGCCAAGGAACTCTGCAGCAGGGCCAGGTACCTGAATTTTATGAGCCAGCAGCTAACAAAGCTGATCAAAGCCATGCATGGAACTATAGAGAATGCAACAATATGACCACATGACTAAGCAAGGACCGTAAGGAATATCAAAGCCACTAGCTTAGATGGCTACATTGAAAATGATTGATTTTGAGTTAATGAACCCCATACCACCTCTACGTGTCTTAAATGCAGCCATTGGGCTAATATTATTTCAAAGCAAAGTGCCTTGTTTCTTTGAGGCTGCTACCATGGATTATCTAACACCCACAAAACCCTCCAGTATGCAAAGTTTAATATACAACTTCATGCAAAGTTTCTCTCCAAAACCAACTGCAACAATTATAGGATTTTTTTCAGCTTACACTGGACTTTGGTGGATCAATCATGTATCTGATAAATAAATAAAGCCTGTGTTTCCTAAGCTGGTCTGAATAATCACACATTTATTGGTAAAAAGTGTTTCAAGGATCCCATGAATTAGGTTTTTAGCACTAAGGCCACTTTTTTCTTAGCTACCAATCTTGCCTGATATTCTCCTTGCCCCTCTGCTCCTTGAGTTCTTCCTGTGCTGTGCCAGCCACTGTCTATCTAATGTGAGTACAAAAGCCTGGCTTTACAGCATTTCTGTTAGAGCAGAATGATTTTTTTTGATCGGCCTCCACAACTTACAGCCTTTTCTATATTTCAGGTATTTATTGAATGGAATTTGCCTACCCATTCTGGTATATAAGGACTGAGGAATATGGTTTTGCTAATTAGTTTCATGTCACAAAAAACCCCACTGAACAGTAGAAAAATGAGGAGAAATCCCAGGTAAAATGAGTTTCTATTTAATTTACATTAAAATATCGGTGTTTATATTACAATGTCAGGCAAAAGGCATTTAATTCCTTTTACACTGAAATGACAGTGCAAACAGTTCTGCTTCTAAAGCTTCTGGATGTCTTTACCCTGGGCCCAGCAAGCATGCCTGGAAATTTAATTCTTCATCCCTTTTGTCTGAATGGAATGACATTATACCTTTACCCCCAGTAACACCTGCTGTGCTGTAGCTTGGGGTAGGAAATGTGCCTTCAGAACACATTTCTATTGTTCCTCCCCACAGGGTATGTCAGAGGAAGTGAAACCTGCTGAGGGCTTATGGAGAACAGTTGATGGATGCATCTCAGGTCTTGCCTGGACATCAGTTAGGGAATGAACAACATTTGTTTAACTAATGCTTGTTAGCCAAGTCAGAGCAACTGCAGCTCACTGCACTCCTATGGGACAGACTCTTCACATGTCTCATGGACTCAGTGATAAATCTCAGATACACAACCTGGATTGCTCCCTCACAGCAAAAAGGAACAGGATTTTTTTTTTTTTTTCATTTAAAGATGACTAGCATAGAGTATCAATCAGTTATGGAAATATGGGCAAGCAGGGGGGAGAGCAGTTATACATTAAAGTGGTACATTCCTT
The DNA here is from genome assembly GCF_003031625.1 of Empidonax traillii. Classification (NCBI taxonomy): domain Eukaryota; kingdom Metazoa; phylum Chordata; class Aves; order Passeriformes; family Tyrannidae; genus Empidonax; species Empidonax traillii. The sequence continues at coordinate 409,074 of NW_020955239.1, read as the reverse complement.
AGCCAGCACTTTGTATTAAATGGGTTGTTCTGGCACTTTGAAAAGAGCAGCTGCAGATGTGCTGTGCCCCATCCCATACCTGCTGGCATGTTTTCAGCTGCTGGTGAGGCTGAGGATTGCACCAATAGAATATGGTTTTCTGATAAGGTAGAAATATCTTTTAATGTTCGAGCAAGTAGCTTTGATGATTGTGGAGACAAGTTTTAATCTCACGTGCTTCTTTTCAAACTTTCAAAGTGTTCTACAATGGATTTTGCCACCAGGGATTTCTTGAAGACTTAGAAATAGAAGTGACAAATACTAAGACTCAAGTCATCTGGTGCATGTCAAAACAAACTGTGCAAGACACTGATGGGCTGTGATTGTGTAATTCAAACCTTCTTGACTGGGTACCAGCTGTAGAGCTGAGCACAGCCTACACTCGCTGTATGCCTGCAGCACTCAACAGCATTTGATTCTGCAAGCTTCAAAATGCCCGCTGGAACCCTAGGATTTTAGGCTGGAGCCCCACACAAGGCGGAGATGCAGGCTGGCAACCTGTTTAACCTGCCTTGCAGCCATGCAAAATAGCATGGCTCTTCTCTAGCAGCATGTTAGGATACGTAAAACAGTAAAATGGTGCTGCTGGAGGGAGGGCCAAAACTGCAATGGGAAGAGCATCCCCGTAGACCATCGCACAGCTGTGGAAAGAGGTTGGTGAGGAGCAGGCAATGCTTAATGCCATGAGCAGAAAGTCTACAGAGAGGCATCTGCACCCCTACCAAAGTGAGATGGCTCGTGGACACTCCCACTCTCACTCTTCAGCCTGCGGAGCGCTCAGACTACCTGGAATGGGTGATGCTGGGGCTCCAGCTTTCCTCCCAGCTCTAGCTGGGGACTCTTGGCAAACCTATCAATCCAGGGATGGGCAGAGAGCTTGGTAGAGAACAGACGTTTCCTAAAGGAGCTTTGAGAGCAGCTCAGCTCACACAGACCTACCTCTGGGGCGCACAAAGCTCTTTGGTCAGCTTAGTGCCTGCAGAGGGAGCGAAACACACCCGACAGGCGCAAACATTTCCTTACCGCACCGCACGGTGTTCTGCTCGCACGCCCAGCGGTAGCGCTGCACCTTGGGGCTGCAGCCTGCCTTCTCTGCCTTGTCGTAGCAGCAGTCGTGCGTGTGGCAGCACCTGGGAGAGAATGACAAGTAGAGTCTGCGTGTCCTCCTGCATCCTGCATGTTTGCATGTACTCCAGGGCGGCTCAGCCCGCACACAGCTCGAGACAGCGATGTTTGCCCCCGGCTGTCAGTAAATCATCTGCTGATGAGCCAAGTATCCTGACAACTCTGAGAAGGTTCACATCTCTCAGGAGCTCATTAATGCCATATTTGCTCCCACCATCATAGCGTTTCTTTCTCCTCAAAAAGACACGTATGGTCAAGACATGGTAATCTCACTGAAAGGGAGCTGAAGTGTTCCTATAAGGTGAGTGATTGTGGCTCACTAGCTTAGGCCCATCCTAGAATTTGGAGATATGATGTTTTTTGCCTTCCTCAATATCACCAAGAAGTTTCATCTCTTCAGTTCACCTGGACCTGCCCCATGCTCTTTGGCCTATCCGCCTTCTGAGGGCTGGCTACAAGTTCATCAGTCTCAGTGGTGAAAGTTGTATCAGCTAACTTCAGATCCTTCAATGCGCTCTATATGCATATCTGGGGCATAGTTCACATTTTCATGCTGCAGAGATCTAAGATAAGTGAAAAGCATTGCATTTGAAAGTGCAATTGCGTTTCACTGACCATAGAGGGGGATGAGGGTGAGTAGCTCAGCTGATGACATCTGTCCTACAGACTAGTAAGTGAGATAATTCTCACTGTCAATTACTTCAGAATTTATATAAAACTTGACCCCCCCTTGAATTTTATTCTGGTAGTTTAGGGACTCAAAATACACTGAGAAAAGATTCAGCACTTAAAGAGGCTCTCTGCTGAATAACAAAGGTTGTTTCAACAAAGGTCAGAGGCTGAAGGCTGATGGGAATGATCTGTATTTCCAGAAGCCATCTCTGCAAGATCACTCTGACTCTACAGAGAAACCACTCTACTAAGTGGGAAGAATTGAGACAGGCTAGTTTTTGGGGTAAATGATGAGTGGACAGCTTTTAGAGAAGCTCTGGAGTTGTGGATGTGAATCAGTACAAGAGGTTGATGAGCTGAGTCAATAAAAACACTGCAAGAAGGATTTCTTGTTCAAGAAATATGCTTCTCTAGGGACATATTGGGAGCTGCCAGTACCTTACCTGAGAGCTTAGGAGCATCAGGAACTTCGTTACCCTCTGCTGCAGGAGGATTTTGCCCTTTTAGAAATTGGTTTATGGATATGAGGGATGGTGGGCTCTGTGAGGTGATAAAGTCCAGGAGAAAACAAACAAACAAAAAACCAAAAGAAACAAACAAACAAGAACTAAAAACCCACCAATTTTTGAAGTGCAAAGAAAATTCACCACTGATGCAAATTCTAATAAAATCCCTGGAACCAGATCAGGTGAATCATGTGAAAGAGACATCAGATCAAATTCAGCCTTCATGTAACCCCTGTGATTTTGTGGAGGCTGTATTTAGTCCAGTCTGCTTTCCCTACTGACTGAGGTCCCAATTTAGTGGTTAAAAGTAGCAATTTCATCCCACAGATGAGTCTGCAAACTAAATGCCTTTTTTTCTCAACCTACGAAGATGAAACCTGTGTGAAGTTTACAACCAGACTGCTCACTGCATTGTGAAATTTAGAAATGCAAATTAGCAGTAGCAGATGAGTATCTTCTTCCATGCCAGCTCCTCAAAGGTCTTTGGAAAGGGACTAAGCCCTGTGAGACATACATATCTTGAAGTTTTCCCATGAGGAGTTGCAGCAATTGCTATAATTGAGAAGACCTTACCTAGCCTGTGGAATCAGTTCTGTTGGACAGGATGGAGAGTAGCAGGCTGTGGGTCAGACCTTTGTTGGTCTGGTAACACTTGCCTCCTAGGCTTGTCCTGAAGAGGTTAGACATGAAAGGGCTAACGGAGGGAAGAATTTGCAGCCTTGTGGAAAGTGTGAAAGTCTCGGCTTTCTCCAACATTTGAGTCCGTCTACAAGGTGTCATAAAATACGACAGGGATGGACTAAGGCACTGAGCTACAACTGGGGTATGTGTCATCTGCAGGATTTGCTGTGGCCCAAGGAATCCTGGCTAAGACCTGAAGCTTCAGCAAAGCTTAATCCATCCTCAGGGGGATGACAGAGAGCAGAGCAGGCCCATCATCGCTGTCTCATTCATACATGGGACACAGCTCACAGGAGACCATGGTGGGGAGCCACAATCAGGCCGGGCTGAGGCAGAGTGCCAGCTGCAGAAATCACAGGGTTTGAGAGGTCTGGGGAGTGAATCGAAAGGCAAATTGGGAAAGCTGGTGTCAGGGATGGAGGTATGTGAAGAGGAAGAACAATGTGAAGGTAGATGGGCAAAGGAAAAGAAACTGCTCTTCATGGATAGCCAGAGGGAACAAACAGAAAAAGAGGTGGGACAATTGGGAACAGATATTGTTGGAGGTAAAAAATGGTCTGTGAATCAGGCAAGGACAAGCACTAGAAAGGTGAGCTAGCTAGCTGTGAGAACTCACTGCTCCTTATCTGGCTTGGCAAAATCAGGGAGAATAGCACGAATTCTGCAGAACCACAGGATTTGGGACATAGTTCTGCTTCCACCTACAGCAGTTCCTCCTGATGATACCCATAGCTGCAGCAGGGTGACATGTAGCTTACACCAACTTAAAGCAAGAAGACTTTGGTTCATATTTTACAAACATCTGTTTCAGATGCAGTGAGATGCCAGGGAGCAAAGACTGAGGAAGCCTTTTGTTGTCTTTTGCCACCTTCAGATAGTCCCCTCCTGTCTGGAAATGCCCTTTGCTGCACGTGGGTCAGAGTGGCGTTAAGCTTTTAATAACCTGCTAACACCAACACAAAGAGAGTCAGCCAACACCATGGCAGAGCGCTGGTCAACAGGTATGGAAAACAAATACAACCGTGTCACCTAGATAGTAAACAACCTGTTCATCACCTCTGGGCTATGAGACAGCCCTAATGGCTACAGACAGCTCCGGCTGGTCCCCAGGGATCAGCTGGCCAGACCCCTGCTGTGGAGCAAATGCCAATAAGGTAAGAATTTGTCACATTGTATTTGTCATGCTAACAGCCCCCATCATTGCTATGTGGCTTTTTCTTTTGCTTTAACTTTCCGACAGGGGGGAAATCTTACTTCTTCCTATGAGTTTGCCAGAAATTAAATGTTGAACTCAATCGTCTTAGAAATCTTTTCCAACCTTAAGGATCCTATGACTTAGATGAGTCATACATGCCACCCTGCCTTTCATGGCATTGGTGTTTTCAGGGACAGGCTGAGCATCGTCAGGTCCTGGTTTACAAAATAGGTGCTGCAGCAACCCAGGGAACCAGAAGGGAGGAAAAAAAAATAAATCTATTGACTATGTGGAAGAGATGCCATTATGTCTTGAAGTGTGTAAGAGTGGAACAAAAGAGAAAAGGTAATTACGGACAACACCACATCAAAGTCAGTGTGTGGAATAAACCTTATAAAAGGATTACCCACTTAGTGGCTTTTTTTCTTTTCAAATAAAAGAGAGGTGCTTAGAAGCATTCTAGCCCTGTCTAGACAGATTGACTGAGTAGCTCACAAGAAAATGACTCCTTTTGTAAGGGTCTCAGTAATAAACCTAGAATGTCAAGAGGGTGAGTCATTTCAGACAGCGTTTGTCACTCATGGCCAGTAGTTTTGCCGCTCTGCTTCCTCCTTTTTTAGAATGGCAAATATGGAAAGTAACGCGGTCACTTTCACAGGCATGGAGTCCTCAACCACACTGATCTTTGCACTAGTTCTCTGTAACAGATATCAATATTTCTTTAACAAAGAGAAAATATAATATTTTAGGGCTAAATCTAGTGGGGCATTGCTGGTTCTTCCCAGCTAAGAACCTAACTAAAACCTCCCAGTTTTTTTATTGCAGCTGAGCATTGCAACTAAGGAATAATAACGACTGTACTTAAAGGATCAAGCTTCCCTTTTACTAACTATCTGGTATTTTGAGGCATTTCCAGTTGCAAAGTCTCATTTTCTGCCTGTAGGATAAAATCCATATCCAATGGGATTCAAACAACATCAGAAACACTGGCTGCTGAACATGTAGCCATATTTTGCTCTCTGTTTTTCAGGAGTGCTGACTACTTGCATCTCCGGGAATCACATAAACTTGGAGGTCACTCAGCCTCTATGGAAAACAGCTTTTAGGTCCCTCTGCTCAGCCCTTCAATAAAAGCAGTACTCCAAATTAGTGAAGTCATGTTTTACTTTAAAGGCTTTATTATGAGAATTGGTAAAGGGTAATAGAAACAATTAAGCACCTCACATCCACTGCTGTAGATGGTGATGAGCAGATCGAGAGATATTACTAAAAATTAAAATAAACCTATACACCTGAAAGCTATGGCCCTTTGTAGGTAGTTACTCATCATTTGTGAGCCCCATACTGACTGTTCATAGATGAAATATTTCACAGGAAAAAAAAAAAAAAAGACATGATGAGGTGGTTTGGGGAGTGAAACATATTGCTGCATTAATGAAGGCAGCTCTATTAGTTTTAAGGGACAACTTCTTTTTCATGCTCACAGAGGAGCTGGTCTTTAACCTAGACATCTTTTCTTCCTTTTTTTTTCTCTTCCTTTTCCTGACCTGACAATTCAGCAGAATTCTGTAGCAGTGTGAAATGTCCTCAGCACCAATATATTCTGGCAAGCTCGGTTCCCTTCAAAGTGAGCTGCAAACTGCTCTCATCGCTGCTAAAAGCAGGGCTTGCTTATAAGTAACGCCTGGAGTGTTGACTAGGTAAAGATAGACTTGTGTGCTCTGTCTTTGGTATTTCAAACTGGACAAGATTGCAAATAACAGGTTCAGAGCACACAGGAGTCCACTACGCTCAAGCTTTACATGTATGCTAATCACAAAGTACACGAAAGAAACCTTTGATTGCAACATTTCCTAGACACATTGTTTGTAGCCTTGGGAATAACAAGCACATCATCTCCCCCCCCCCCAACGAAGAACGGGAAATAACACCGTGCTCTCCCTTGCTATTCTTCCCTGATTCAGTGTGAACTAACAGGCGATGAAGGCAACAGGTTTGATTGATTCTTCCTTGCAACAATTTGGATTTCTTCAAGAGGATAAACAGTGATATTCCCATTGCTGACATTTTAAAGATCTGGGTAAAATAACCCTCCAGGTACCTTGGATCACTCTCTTTTTTTCAGGCAGAGTTTGCTCTCCATGAATACACATTCAGCTTTTTCAGGAAATTATATCCTGGTTTCCCCTTTACCTTCTACCCCACATAGTACAAGGTCCCAAGAGCTTTGGTCTCATCCAGAAGGAGGTTAAACTCTCATTCAAATCCCAAGTGATATGTGGGTCCTTACCCACAAATCCCCAGTACTGTTCATATATACTAAGTTCCCTCTCCACAAGGCAGGAAATGAGTCCATGGAGTCACAGTAGTACAAACAGGGAAGGATGGGGAGATCTTCACTGCTTCTGGACACAGAGATGGGTGTTTTTCTTACCAGTCTGTTTTATCTCTAGGCCAGCCTCGTCCTCCCAGTCCACAGTAGCATCCATAGCCAATGTATGCCAAAGGAGACCGTCCCGTGCCACACGATATAGCTCCAGCCAATTCAATGATTCCTCGAGTGTGCAGTGAATGCGATTTTCCCAGAGCATCTTTCCAAACTGCAAAGACAGGACATGGCTACACACGGGAATTAAACCCACCTGCCACTGATTTTCCTACAGTCCTTAAAGGGAAATGGTTCTGGTTTTAGTTAGTTGGGTGCAGCCCTGACAATCTAACTAGCCATGACATTCAGCTGGTAAGGGGGACTCTGCAGGAAGCTTTGCCTGAGGCCTGGGATAACCAAGAGGTGATGCAGAAATACCCAAGCAGGCTAATTCTTCCAAGGGAACTCAGTTCAAACAAGACTTACTATTTCTGGTGCACTAGGCTGTGATTGCAGCTCTACTGCACCCAGGAGCAGCGTGCCTGGTTTTGCACATCACAAAGCCCAAGCTGCTAAGCTTTGCAGGGCCTGTGCCAGCGCCATGCAGAGCCAGCTGGGCTTCACTGCACTCCAGAGCTCCCAAATCTGGGAAAGTTTTCAGCTGTGATGTGGTCCCAAGTGGGACATGAAGCAGCAGAGTACAACCACGCAACCAGACCTAGCCTGGGCTCTCTGGAAAAAAAATGAGGTTTCTATGTTGCCCAAGATTTCTTTCATTACCTGAGTTTCCCCTGCTATCCAGGATGTTTTAACCCATCCTCTAGGTGGCAAAAAGCTGACAGTACTATTAGTTTGCATAAAGGGTAGCTAAAAGCCCCTGAGCCTGTATAGTACATACTTTGTCATGATCATGTACCATAGATACATGAGTATCTATAGAGTGCCTACATTAGCCAAGAGCTATGTATGTATCACCTTTCTTTTGAGACTTTGGAAGTGCAACATTTGCATCAACTTCTGTTATTCAGGCTGGCCACATTAATTTTGGGGGCAAAAAAAAAGGATCTCTATGTCAGCTGAAGTGTCTGAATTACCACCCAAACCAGTCTGGGGATTTCTGAGTTACAACTTTTCAGGGTTGTGATTTCACATGTTAATTTGCAACTTCTTTGGAAACCACAGACTGTTATGGAAACCAAGAATACCCTGCCCCTAATACTCAAACCCGCTGTGGTGCTCAGCTGCAAATGCTGATGCTTATCATGCTAACAACAGTGACAAATAGCAGTATTTTATGCCTGGGTTTCCTGTGAAGGACCAAGTGCACTTTGCACCACTCTATCCTGAATCGCAAAGCTACTCACCAGTAGCATCAAACCCCTCAGACCATCAGCCTAACCCATCTGCCCATCCCACTCATGCACAGCCACTCCAGAAAGAAACAGGGGGACTTTGTGGCATGCTTTGATGGAGAGGAAAGTGATGCCTGGGAGCTGGGAACTTGCCACTGAAGTTGCTTTGCCACCTGCCCCTGGCTATTGCAGCACGCTTGACCTCTTCAAAGTGTTGTGCAAACACGGACTAATTAATCCCCTAAACCACCCAAGGACTCAATACTATTATTAAAACAGTTGCTTTCCTTTTAAAACCTAGCCTCTAATCCCCTTGCTTGGGCCTCTCCCCACATCTCCTGGGCTAGCTCGCCCTCCGAGCCCAATCCAAGTGCCAGCGAGAACAACGAGGGTCTCTCCTCATGAAGGACAAGGCAGGGCTTTGTTCCCTCTCCGCAGCCCGAGCCCCCAGCAGGAACTGGTCGTCCACTGCAAGAACCATCCTCCACTATTTTCATCCCTGTCCTCCACCATTTTCACCCCGGTGATCGCACCTCCGGCAAGGGGTTTCAGCACAGCCTCCCTCTGCTTCCTGGGGCATTCCTTGGGGATTAAATGCACATTCCTGAAAAAGTAACTGCTCTGCTCACCTAAACAGTACTTGAGTGTTCAGGTTTCTGCTAAAAACACATTATATGGGTGTTCTTCAAAACTAAAGAGACCATTTATTTTCCTTGTCTAAACAGCGGGGCTCTGGAGTTAGAAGGGGGCTCAAGCTCTCAAGGACCTCAGGGGAAATCATAAGCAATGAGCTGCTCTGGATTCAGGGAAATAAATCGTGCTTTTTTAACCTGTTGCAGTGTGCAGATCCTGAAAATGTTCCAGTGGAGACAAAAACTTCTTTGTAGGCATTCTGGCCTCCTGATGAACAGTTTGAATTTTTCACAGCTATCTTTCACTGGCCTTTTAAGCCAGGACTGCTGGACTTGATCTGTTGGCCACTGGCTGAAAATAGTGTAAGGTAACTGTACCTCACCCAGAAGAAGAAAGGCCATTCTTCTTTTGGGGATATCTCTGAGGATCAAGGAACTGTAATTACAGTGCAGACCTGCTCATGAAAGTGGAGTGAAAGCCCCAAAGGAAACTGAGTCCAAAAGACTCAATTAATGTGCTTAGGGCTGCATGCTCTGCAAGAGACATCCAGGCAGCCTCTGATGTTCCTGTTCTTTGAAAGCTGTCTGGGTTTTGAGCCAGCAGCGGGTTGCTGCAGCTGAGAGGTCAGCCCCAGAAAGCACATTTTAATATTCAGGTGCACAGCTAATAACTTGACCAAGAACTGAAATTGCTTTTTCTATGCTGGGCAGCCAAGCCAACACAGCTAGGAAAGCCTTGAAAAAGTCTGAGTCTCCACAGTAGCCTGCATCTAGCCACATCTCCCACTAGGAGCATGTCCAGTCATTAGTTATACTACTAATTGAGCACCTTAGCTAAGAACATACCTGCAGAGAGGTGACCAGAGGTGGATCTGACAAATTACACTTTCTGTGTCCTGCTTACACTGGCAGCCTTTAGATTAAAGTAGAGTTTTCTTTTTATTTTGAAACTCTACTACAGGTGTAACCTCAGACATGCAGGTTTACTGTTGCCTCTGTGTGTGGGGGCTTTATGTAATTTATGGCTTTTATAAGCAAGCTTTTTAAAAAGTATTTTAAGTTCAGGTGAATTGAAAACTGCTTACTCCATGGTCACTGGTAAAAAAAGAAGATATTTTTATGAAAAACGGACACTAAAAACTCTGTAGCAGAAAACTATTAAAAAAGAAAATGACCTGTGTTTATACAGCCCCAGCTATGCAAACCATAGCCAGGGCTGGAAAATGAGGTGGGTGGGCAGGTCACTTGCACAGCCCCTCACTGTAAAGTTGAAAATTGTCTAGTTGAAAATTGTCTAGTGATGCTTCTTTTTTTTTTTTTTTTTTCCTCTCTCGGCCAAATCACACCGAGGTGCCTGCTGTGAAAAAGGCAAAGATGATGGCAAGGGGAGAGGCTGTCCCCAGACAGGGGGGAGGCATGGCAAGGCGGAGGGACCGAGAGGTGGTACTCACCTGCCTGAAGCAGCATCAGTATGAGCAGCCGGCGGGAGCCCATGGGCAGATCAGTTCCACGCTCGTGTTCTACTTCGGGGTTCAGCCGCCGGCACTCCCGGCAGCGCCTCGCCGTGCTGCCAAGTGAGCCGAGGTGTGGTTGTGCTAAACAATCCTCCCGGGCTGCTGCTCCAGGGTTTATATATACGTGGCTCTGCGCCCGTCTGAAGTGAAACACCCTCTTCTGCGATGTCCCTGAGCCCCAGCCCGGGTCCAGTCCGTCCCCTTGCTGCGTGGGGAGAGGGCGAGGGCTGGCTCTGTTTGCCCAGCATCACCTTTGGGAGGGAGGGGCTGCTGGAAGGGCATTAGGGTGGTAGTCTCGGGGACAGCCCAAGACACCAGGCACTAAGCCGGGCTCCTTCTTTAAGCTGTTTGCTTACAGACCCTGGTTAACCTCTGAGTAGCTGCGGAAAAGGGAAGCCTTCAACCGGGCTTTCTGTGGCTTGGGCTCGCTGCTGTGGCATCCCCCTGGCAAGGATTTTCTCTTTTTATAGATCACTTTCCAGGGTATTTTTTTTAAAAATTATTTTATTTTAAGACTGATTATTTTTCATGTTTAAAAAAGAAGAGACAAAACTATAAAAATCCAACAGAAAGAATACTGTTAAGTGCAAGTACCCAATTATAAACTGACCAACAGAGCTAATTCTGCACCATTCTGAGGGAAAAATACCCCCTTGGCCTATTGCTGCACCTGACCAACACCAATTGATTTCATAAAGTCCCATCAGTATGTGAGTGCCAGCCAGGTAGCAGACCAGCAGCTGGGGCCAGTCCCACAGGGCCAGCTAAGCTCTGGTCACAGCAGACAGCTGGACTGGAAAGTGTCTTTCCCATCACACAGCCTCCATTTGTGCTGGGCCTCAGGCACTGTGGGTAGGAGGGATGTGTAGAGCTATTTTGCATTTGGGCTTGAAACAGCTTTAAAACTCCCACCTTTCTTGGTGCAGCAGCCACCTGCCTTGTTGGGGTCTAAACATCTGCTGCCCTGGTGTGGGCATGATGGGCAGGGTGGGCTGCTCTGCTGGGAGAGGAAGAGGAGGGGAGGGGGGCTGTTTGCCCCTTCCCCTGCACTGCCCAGGAGTGTCTCAGCAGCACCCCTTGTCCGAGTTACCCATGGCAAAGCTGTGCTTCCTTTCTTAACGGCATGGGTTTAATTTAAACATTTGCTTTCTAAATATTGGTACTCAAATCAAAGGTCATCAGCAAGTCGTTTATGGGGCTTCCTTCTGCTGAGACCTGCCCCAGTGCAGCTGCTGGCACTCTTTGCCAAGCAAGTTTTCAGGATACAGTTTATACTGGGTGCCTTTGATACAAGACAAATGAAACAGAAGAACTGAGTAAATGTCATGAAAATTATGAGCCTGAAACTTCCTGCCTGCCACCACCCCAGTGATGGGCCATGTGCTGGCAGCAGGGGAGGGGGAAGGACAGCTCAAGCACACCAGTTGTTCCCTGCACTACCTCAGAGGGGCTTGGGAGGAGCTGCACAGCTTACTCTTCTGCCCTTGGAAGCTCCCTTCAGTAATTATTCATTTACTCAAGTAATAATGCCAAATCATACAGAATGGTTTGGGTTAGAAGGGATCTTAAAGATCCTCAGTTCCAACCCCCCCTGCTATGAGCAGGGAGACATTTCACTAGATCAGGTTGCTCCAAGCCCTATCCAATCTGGTCTTCAGCACTTCCAGGGACGGGACATCCACAATTGCTCTGGGTAACCTGTTCCAGTGCCTCACCACCCTCACAGTAAAGAATTTCTTCCTCATATCTAATCTAAACCTTCCCTCTTTCAGTTTAAAGCCATTCCCCCCTCGTCCTGTCTCTACACCCTTGTAAAATGTCCCTCTCCATTGTAAAATGCCTCTTTTGTCAGCCCCCTTTAGGTATTGAAAGGTGATATAATGTCTCCCCATAGCACTCTCTCCTCCAGACTGAACAGCCCCAAGTATCTCATCCTGTCTTCATAGAAGAGCTGCTCCAGACCTCTGATCATCTTCACTGTCCTCCCCTGGACTTGCTCCAACATTCTACATCCTTCTTATGTTGGGCCCCCATGTGGGGTCTCACAAAAACAGAGTAGAGGAGCAGAATCACCTCCCTTGACCTGCTGGTCACGCTGCTTTTGATGCAGCCCAGGACATGTTTGGCTTTCTGGGTTGCAAGTGCGCACTGATGGGTCATGTCAGCTTCTTGTCCATTAACACTCCCAAGTCCTTCTCCTCAGGGCTTCCCTCCATCCATTCTCTACCCAGCCTGTATTTCTGTTTGGGGTTGCTGTGTATGTTAGGTGTTGTTGGCAAATGTTTAACCACAAGAACATAAGTTTGAGGAAGGAGGATGCTGGAGGGCAGCTGTGGTGTGATCACTGGCTCTGTGTATACCAATCCTATGGGAGAACACAGGCTTTGAAACACCGTGGGGGGCCTGGCTGAACAACATGCCCTCTTAGAGCAAGCTCCACCCCTGACAGGTGCCTGGCAGGCCCTATTCTTTAGCAGGGACCAAGAGAGAGTTGTAAGGAACCTCTACAGATGTTTTACAGGATTCCTTGGGTCCTCAAGCCTGGGAACTGCCACCAAGGGCTGAAAATATCTGCTCTATGACTTGGATTTATCAGTCATTTGGATTTGAAATTTAAACGTTCTGTCAAAGCCTTGATGAATTATAAACCTGATCAAAAAAACACATTATAAAGTTTCAGACCACAAGTTAATTCTATTCTTCCCATTCTCACAGCCTCTCAAATAACAGATGAGGTTTTTTGCCCCCCATTTAGCAACAAATAGGAAATAAAGAGACTCCTTTCATAGCCAAATGCATTTGCAGTGTCTGAAGATTTCTTGCAGGGTATTAGGGAAGGATGTTCAAATTCAGCCTTGAAGTGGGAAGCAGAATTAATGTATTACTGCTTCCTCGTGATTGTTTCACACCACTGACTGGCCAAGTTTGTTATTTATCCATGCAAGTACTTACTGTTGCCTAAGTTAATGGGTATATTTATTAAACAGTATTAAGTGCTAATCATGTTCTTACTATGTTATGTCAAATGCACTGGGATCATGAGGGCATTTTTATTACTGTTTAGGGAAACAAAATGAATTCTCTGATCCCATCCCTTCATATGCATTTTGCATGTTACCTCCTTGAGCTCCATTTCTCACTACTTACAACAGTTAGCACATGAGGCTGTTGGATACCATCTCATCAAACTCAGCTATGCAGATTATTATCTGTCCAAAACTGCAGGTGCAATAAACTTACTTTGAGCCTCAGGTCACTTGTGTGGGGCAATCAGTCTGTACTGTTGGAGGCCTATTTCTTCAGCTCTGTTGAAAACAGAGTTCCCTTGGTGTGTAGCACCAAACCAGCTGACCCTCAGGGGTGGTACTACTTCATGCTCTTGAACTTGTTGTTGAAAGACAATATTAGGGAAAAGTCTTCTGTTGAAAGGGAGAAGAAATTTCTAAGGACTCCACAGTTTTTAACAAAGTTTACCTGACATAGTTCAAGATGTCAGATCTTCTTGTAGAAGCTGGGCTGTTTTTCCTCAAATGAAATACTCAGAAAGCTATGTGGATGTCGTCACTAACAATAAGAAGAGGTCTCTGCTCAGTACCAGCAGAAGGAATGATGCTTTTGCTGCTCAGACAAGGGTTTTTCCTATAAGGGGCAGGAGAGGCTTTCTTGCAGTACTGGATCTGCCCTTCCAAAGACTGGTCTGTGGGACTAAAGAAACTGAAGGATACAGAACAACTGTTTTGGTAGTCAGATTTATAAGAGAAAATCAATTCTAAAGGGAAAAACCTCCATATTACCTGTCAGGAGGAAGAAAAATAACTCTAAGACTGCCACATGATTTGTGGTGACATAACCAGTCACAGAGTTAACATAACAATATAAAAAGTAAACACTCTTGTTTAATATTGACTTGCATGGAAGGTCTGCACATACTTTACTGCTGATACAGCCCAGTCAGACGCCCCCTGTAGTGAAAAATAGGCATATACCATCAGCTGAGCACCCTGAGACAGCTGGCTTTTATTTTACAGCCCTGGTGACATTTCCCACTTAAAAGAGAGGATATATGACTGTATCACCAGGGTTAAAGAACACTTAAAATGGGAACAAGCTGAATAAAGGTGTCTTATTTAAATACTGACACCCTCTCAAGCTGCTTAGTCTGTGAGATTCACCAGGAGTTTTGGTTACTTTATCCAATAAGAGACCCAGAGAACACACAAATGCACACAGAGATGAACATACACTCTGATATCCCAGACAAGTTCCTGAAATGCCCCTGAGTTCCCTGAAAAGGAACGACCAACATAAATGTCTGTGTCCATTTAACAAGAACCCCTGTTAGAGGCAACCTTGAAAGACCCATGACACAAGTTTCACGACACTCATCAAGACTCTGAAGCCCACTAAAATACTTGTTTTGATGTGTCAGTGTTTTGAAGTCTGTTGTTTACAGTCACAGGCAGTCCTCAACAGAGCAAAATTACATTTTTCTTTTCTGGTTGTAAAGGTAATGTAAACAGAGGTGTGTTTGTAGATCCTCCTGGGAGACAGAGGAAGGGATGGCCTGGGTGGAGAAAACATAATGCAAATCAGGAGCACATAAAATCCTTATTTCACCTTTGCAAGTACATTTAAACCCTGACAACTCTAGACCACAATATATTCCAATGCTGCCTAACTGTGTAATCTGCTATGCATTGTCTGCTTTAGCTTCTCCTTTCCCCATTGTTCAGGCTTTGTTTTTCTTTTTTTTTTTCCCGATTGCTAAAAGTTTTTCTTTCTTCTACACTTGCCATCTCATACCTCTCTCCTTTCGCCTTTTGTCCCAACCTACCACTTTCACCTACAACATCAGAAACAGCTTGAAGACTCACACTGGTACTGTCTCAAGCCTCAGGCACCAACAGACACAGAAAAGTTTGGGGTTATTTTTTATGGAAGGCTTCCATTCATAACAGCAGTTGGTCTTGTTTAGATATGGAGCACTTGGGAGCTCTGAACTTTCCGCTTTTAAGAAGATGGGCAACTAGAGACTTCCTGAAGAAAAGAGGATACAAGTTACAACACCTCTGCTCCATTATTCAGAATGCTATATTAGGATACACCGAGTGCACAGACTAATGTATTTTATATTTCGTATCTGAGTGCATTAAAGAGAAAGCCAAGAATGGGCTAAATTTTAGGTGGTGTTGCTACTCCTACAGGAAATGTGAAATCATTCCCTGAACATACTACTACGATGATTCACCATCTGTTTTCCTGTAGCCTTTCTGTGAAGGCTGGACATGAGCTCAAGGTCACTGTTATAGACATACTAGAAGAAACACTGGAGAACAAGGGGTTAGCTGCTCTCTTTTCTTGACATGAACCAATGCTGCATATGGCAAGTGAAACTATCCCAGCAAGCTTTTAAGTGTTCCTAGAATTCCTCTGCTGTTCATCAGACTAGGATTTCATTAACTCACACAGAGACACATGGTTAAGCTTATATTGATTAAAATACCCTAGAAACTCCTCTTTACTATTTCCACAATCGCATTCTGACTTATCAAGCCCAAGTTCAAATGCTGTAACTCACACGGTTAATATCCTTCCACAGGCCCTACAAAACCTCTCTCATTCTAAACACATATACACACCTGCACCAACACTCACATTTGCTGCTGCTGCTGCCTTATTTTGTTACATGACTCACCACTTCTTTGCTGCTGTGGAAATTGTTGTCTTCAGAGTTCTGTACTTGCTATATTAAAAGGTTTGGAAAAAAAAGAAGAAAAGGAAAAAACATCAGGACAGCGAAAAGAGCTCCACCCTTCAGGAGGAGGAGAGGAGATGGTTCTGCAATTTGTTCTGCTGGGATGGCAGAACTGAGCTGGCCACTGTGGTCACCTAGTTGGTTTGTGTTTCTTTCCCCTCTGACCAGCCCCTAGCTGAGGGCCCTCTGCCTGTATTACATCTACTCTTCAGGCTTTTGCTTGTAGTGGATAAATTACCACATTTGCAATCCCAGTGCTAGTCCTTTCCTCCCTTACATGACAAGGGTTTATCTGATCAAAGCCAGTACCTTTTCGCCCAGGGACAGGTTAGGTGAGGGCTGGATGCTGCTGTGCTCTGAGTGCTGAAGAACTTAGTGCCTCCTGCGACCAATATCCCTTGAGACACAGCAAGGAACTGCCAACACAGAAAGCTCCCAGCCCCACAGAGATCTCCTCAGTTCTCAGTAAAGCTGCCTCTTTTACATTCAGCATATAATCCTAATGAGGCATTTTGATTATGATTTCATGTAGTCTCTTGCTTACAAGTATACTTTCAACCTTTACCTGGCTCTCTTGACAGTTTCTCATACCAGTCATAGTACTTAGCAGTAAACCTAAGACCACACTGAAGGACACAGACAGTGTATTTATAATTTTAAGTCCTAATATGTGATTAGAATGCTGTTGGTTGTGAGGTGGTGGAATGAGATAGCAGGCTGTGCCTGATGAAATGCCTTATCACTTCATGGATGTCAGTCATCACTTGGAAGTTCAGGAGTTCACCCAGTTCTCAGCACACCAAGAAACTGCCTGCAATAAGAATGTTTGTATAGCTAGCAGGAAAAAAATCTGCAATGATAAAGAAGTGGATAAATTATTGTAGGCTGTCTGGCCTTCTATGCTGGGTGCCAAAGCGTAGGTCAGCTCTGTATAGCCCTAGTTAAAATGTCTACGTTCTACTTCAGTGCATTTTCTCACAGTCAAGCCACTCACCCTTGTCACTTCGCTCCATTGTACATTTGGAAGTTGTGTATTTTCGTTGTCTCTTTTTGCATCTTGTTCCCATCCATATATTCCACTGGACATCAAGTCCCTGATCTCTATCACAGTCATATTTTCACAGTAAGCAGCATCTGTCTCTGCCCAAAGGCATTCTTCTCATTCTGGACACTCTAATAATACATGTTGCAATCAGCTCCTGAACTCCCTGACATAAGACTTATTGAAGGTTTCAGTATCTTCATAAGTGATGCTATACTGAACACTCAATCCATAGTGATAGTTTGGGACACACGATATGATGAGGCTTCTCTTTTCTCCAGTCAGAAGAGTGAGTGTGAACACTGGTCAAGTTTATGCCACTTCTTTGCTTACTCATAGTTTCTCCATGGTCTCTGCCTGGAAATTAGCTCAGAGGGAACTCGATGGATATTTACTCCTACTTCTATTGGACTGAGGACATAGATCCCTTTGGTTCTCAAATTCTGCTCTTGAGCAGGCAGCACATGATGAGAGCTACAGACATGGGCTTTTTCGTGGGGACTCTTCCAGCCCTGTATCATAGACCCTTGAGATGAGCACATCTGCCATGCATGCTCAACATTTTAGTTTTGCTTTTTTGGCTGCTTCTAGGAGACACAAGAATAATTCAACCAGTTGTCTTCACAGTGATACAAATTTTCCTGGTGGGTGACATTGTAATATAACAGCTACTGTGCTGTGAGGGTTCACGTATTCCCTAAATCAGGTCCCCAGGAGCATTCTCAGTCCCTCTGTTCTGATACTGATGTTCTTAACACAGTAGGGAGCACTCTATCCAAATTGCTGATATTCATTTTTGGTATCAAATTGTAAGAAAATCATGGCTTTTATCCAAAACAGATGATATTTCTTTCGTGGCGTGCATCTGGCAGTCAACTCTTGAGGGTGTTTTGTTTAAATTGCTTGAATGTAGGCAAACATGCATCTTGGCTGAGTTTTCACAGAATCATATATTGAGTAAGATAAGTGGGACACCTGGCCCAACCTCCCAGCTCAAGCAGGGTCATCCCAGAGCACATTGCATAGGATTGCATTCAGACACATCTTGAAAATCTCCATTGAGGGAGATTCCACAACCTCTCTGATCAGTCTGTTCCAGTACAGACTTCCTCATATTCAGGTGGAAATTCCTGTGTATCAGGTTCTGCCCTTTGCCTCTTCTCCTCTTACTTGGCACCAACAAGAAGGACCTGGTTCCATCCTCCTGACACCCCCACCTTCAGATACTTATAGACACCGACATTATATGCATGTCTCTCCATACTGAGGAGCCCAGGATTGGACACAGGACTTCAGATACAGCCTTGCTAGGGCTGAATAGAGAGGCAGGATCACCTACCTCAACCTTCTGGCAATGCTCTTCCTAATGTACCCCAGGATACCATTGGCCTTCTTGGCCACAAGAGCACTGCTAACTCAAGGACAGCTTGTTGTCCACCAGAACCCCAGGTCCTTCTCCTCAGAGCTGCTTCCCAGAGCTCAGCTCCCAGCCTGTACTGATGCCTGAGGTTATTCTTCCCCAGGTGGAGGACCCTGCATTTGCCTTCGCTGAATTTCAGTTGGTTCCTCTCTGCCCATCTCTCCTGTTGGATCATGCTGAGGTCCTTCTGAAGGGCTGCAGCCCGCTGGGGTATTCAGCCACTCCTCCCAGCTTTGTGTTGCCAGTGAACTTGCTGAGGGGGCATCTGCCCCTTCATCCAAGACATTGATGAATAACTGAAACAATCTTGGCCCAGTATTGAACCTGGGGGGACACCACTAGTGACCTCCAACTAGACCCTGTGCCATAGGGCACTGCCATTCAGCCAGTTCTCAATCCACCTCTTTGTCCACTCACCCACTCCACACTTCCTGAGTTTGCCTATGAGGATGTTGTGAGAGACAATGTTGAAAGCCTCGCTGAAGTCGAGGTAGACAATATCCACTGCTCTCCCCTCATCCACCCAGGTAGTTCCTTCATCACAGAAGGCAATCAGGTTGGTCAAGCATGATTTACCTTTAGTGAATCTGTGCTGACTACTCCTGATCTCCTTCTCATCCATGTGAAGAGAGATGGTCTCCAGAATGAGGCACTCCATCACCATGCCAGGGACTGAGGCAAGGCTGACTGGCCAGTTGGTTACTTGGATTTATGTACTTCAGGACAAGGATTCTGTCCATCTGCCTAACTTCTTCTCTTATTTTAGAAATACAGGTTATTGTAGTTGGTTTTTTTCTTCAAAAAGAACTCTGTAAAGCTCTGCTGGACTGAGTGACACAAGCAGTCTAATTCTTGGAGTAACTTATCCGAAAGTTGGTATTTGTTTTCTTTCCAAAACATTAAATTTTTCTGCAGCTTTGCTAGAGAAGAGCCAAAATTGCACGCATGCTCTTTCAGTAGCAATTGTTTTGTCTGTAGATATACCGAGGTCATCACTTGCCATTTGTTTAGCACGTTTAACTGTAAATAAATACATCCATCAATCAAAACATATTTCTCAGTAATCGCTATATCCCCTGATATTTTAACCTTTATATTTTCCTTGGCATTGCAGTTTGTCTTTCCCTGGCAGACTGATAGTTAGTCCACTGTTTAGTTTAAATTTAGCTTGGCAAGTTTGCTATCCTCGCTTGCACAGCACTGAGCACGTCTTCACACATTTCAACCACTGCCAAATTATGTGTTTGGTGCTTTGTTTCCTGTTTGTACAGCGAGTATTTCTTCTGAGACTACTGCTGAAATAATTTTTGCTTATTGGCATTATGTTAACGCCAGATATGACCAAAATGTTTTCTGAGTCATGGCATACTTTCTTTGAAAGAAAGTTTTTCTTTTATGTTCTTCTCTGCATACTTTTTCTGGCTACAGTTACTGTACTTGGCTAGTAAAAGAACATTTCTGAATTTGCATTGCTTACCACCTACACATGGCGAGAGGTGTCAAACCTGACATTTTGCCCATGTCTGTAGTATTGTACTTGTGCATTTACTTCAACTTGTATACTCAGGGCTCTGTTGTGTTCTTTGCTCAACTCTCTCTGTACCATCATACAGAGCCTGATATTAACAGGCTAATGGTAGGGTGCTCTGTGAAAAAAGTAGGGATTGGAAATGTTCAACTGGCTGCCACTTTCCCTTCGCCAATATTTTTGTGACTCTTCATAGAGTCAAATGGGGTAAATGTGTCAACTTCAAAGCACTCTGACAATCGACAAAGCAACATAATCCTAGAGATTAAATGCGCTGGTGCAGTGATCTCTGGTGAGACAGTTCTCTTACTAAGATTCTCTTAGCCTCAAAACCAAACAAAACCTCAAAGCAAAGCAAACCACAATGAAAATCACAATGTGGTTTCAAAACAAATTCCCTATACCACTTATTCTAGGCAAGCAACAAAGTCTTGAAACTTTCTCCTTATTTTTCTATAAGATTTAAGGCAAGATTTTGAAACAAAATTAACATCTAACACTAAAATCCCAAATTTTTATTTAAAGCCCTTAAATATGAGAACTGGTCATACCAGAGTTGAACTCATAGTGTTTCCTTCTAACTTCTGAATACAAGACCTACTCCATCAGCTTCATATACCCACAGAGCACAAAGTGCACAACACTGTCACACTGGGATGCTAGAAACTTCCTCCAAATTTGATTATTTCCAATTGGACTGGCTCTTCTCTCCATGGGTTTACCTGCTGATGATTTTAATGTTCTCTTCTTGTTTGTTAAATTTTGTCACTATGAGAAGATTTGTGCAGTGTTGAATACCATGAGCTAGGAACAGTTCAAAGAATTCATCTGGGAGAAGGGAGTGGCTTATTAGAAAGAATTTTCATTAAAATATAAAGACACAGAGAACAAAGTGGAGCTCAAAAATGAAGCATCTCTGGTAAGACATCATGACTTCAG
This sequence comes from Empidonax traillii, assembly GCF_003031625.1. NCBI lineage: Eukaryota > Metazoa > Chordata > Aves > Passeriformes > Tyrannidae > Empidonax > Empidonax traillii. The sequence goes on along the minus strand of NW_020955239.1, from coordinate 388,306 downwards.
AGAGGGCAGAATTTATTGTTAGAAGAACAGTATGATGAGAAACAAGTTAATAGTGTGATGAAAAAAAAAGTATTTCCTCTTTGAAAGATAGTTCTGTCTTAGAAATCTGTGATGAGGAAGAGAAATCTATAACAAGGAAGAAATCTTGCTTAACAAGCCTCATTTTCATTGGTAAATTCCAAAGAAGTTTGTGGACAAACAGCTGATGAGTACTTCCTTGTGAACAAGCTCAAGAAGAATACAGATACGAATGTATCAGTAATATGAAGCTGTCTGCTTTCCTGCAAGGTCAGAAGGAATATCAGCTTTATTATTTGCAGTTCAGACTTATTTTCCAAACTTTGCCTTCATCGAATTTTATGTCACCTCTAATTTCTGATGCTTTCCTTTGATCCCTTTCATTTCAGCCTGACTCAGCATAAGAAACATCAGAAAGAAGACTCACCGCACATCAAACATCTGCCCTTATTCTGCTATTTATGACACATTTTTAATGTAACTCCATATGAACCACTTCATCAATGTCTCAGAGACAGCAATTCTGAGCTACAAATAATGTGTGGTCTCATTTCACCCCTACAGTAAATGCTGTAAATAGGACAGGAATATGGTGAGATGTATCATGCAGAGTGAATCAGTGCTCTTTTGTTACACCAACAGACTTTCCTAAAATGCTGCACTAAGGTTAAAAACAATAACATAAGACTGTGCATTTTACAGACCAGATCTGCAAGGCATCACTCAGGTGCGTGTGGGATTTCAAGGCTACTCTTTTGTTCGTTCTAAATCCAAGAGATGCAAACCCCAGTGGGCTTCATTCAGTGTGCAATATCACCTAAAAAAGTCCAGATACCTAAAAACCTCCCATTCATTGTATAGCAGTAACATCACTGATTAAAAAAGAAGGGTAAGAGGACTATGAACTGTAATCTAGACAAAGGACTGTTCTTGCTTAGTAAGCACTAAGATGGCAATGCTGCCTTCAGTGGAGGCACTAAGAGAGTCCCTGTCCTCTATGAGGCTCCTTTATAGAAAACAGAAGCAGTATGTCAGCAACTCCATCTTGAACTGGCCAATAAATTCTAAAGGGGAAGGAAGGGCAATAATCATAAATACACAGACATCATAGTTTCCTCAGGTTTGTCTCACTGAGAAACTAGATTAAATAAGCCCCAAACTAAATAGAGCTCAAACAAATACCATAAACAAAAACTTTAGAAAAAACCCCTATGTAAGCGACTTTTTAGAACACATCTTGAGCCAGTGTCTCAGGTAAAATAAGTACCTGGATCTTCACCATATTTCACAATACTCATTTGAAGGTCCATTCAATTACCAGGTTTGGTTATTTGTATTTCCTAAATAATTCTGCAACAGATTAAGACAAGACAGGCCCTCAGAAATGGTGTCTTTTGGTAACACTCAGTAGATGAGCCCTTGGTAAAGTTTTCCTAAAGACAGCTTGGATGAGGAACAGTGTAGTGCTGAAAGGATGGATAATTATCCAGCCAGGACCAAGCAGGATCACACCTAGACCTAGAATTCTTTCTTCTGTCCATCCATTTAGTTCTCCTTTACTACAGACTAAGCTGGTTACCTCTTGTACTAGCAGATGTGGACAACTACCAGCCATGATCTATATCAATTCCCTTTGTAAAAAAATGTTACTTGCCCCGCTCAAAGTGTCCTTCCTTTTACATAACGGCTCTGTTGCTCCCTATCTTGTAGGTTATGGTTTCTAAAAATTCTAGAGGTGCTTTTCACTCCTGTTGGGATAGCCCCAGCTATCTACAACTTCAACACACAATGTCAGCTAAGGCTAAACATGGTCAAGTGAAGAACAATTATTTCCCACATCTTTTATGCATATCCCAAGTTATTACATTCCAGAATAGAAAACCTACAGAAAACATTACCTTTATCTGAAAATCAACTTTCTAAATCTTCGTTATCAATGATTTACTTTGTTCACTTACTTCTCACTGCTTCAACTGACCGTCACAATTTTCTGTCAGGTCGGGGAGCTTGGAATCTGGGACATCTTTGTTGAAAATCTTCCTTTCCAATGAGAAGACAAAGGTGACTCCCATAATTTCTAGGAACCCTAGCAGTTAATCTAAAAATTACTGGCAATAAAGGAAAAATCCAAGCTAAATATATGATACAGCCTCTGAAAAAAGGGGGAAAAAGTTCCCCACATACTGTCTTTACCTATAGATCAGAATCTTTGTATTGTGTATGATGGCACCATTGCAGTTTTCTTTACTGCTTCATCAGTTGACTCTTATTTCCTTGCCAGCTTGTTGAACAAACAATGTCCATATATCAAGAAGTTATCAGCCCTCTACTGGCATCTCCTGAGGTAAAGATGACCTGGGGTAGGGAGCATAACAGAAGCAGACAGCCCATACTGTACCACGCAAATCTTCTACTGCAAATTAAGGTCTTATTTCTCATTGTGCAAACACTGGATGTAGAGAGTTTAAACTGCAAACTGAGCACCCAGCAGGACAGAGCCAACATCATCCAGGCCATGTTAAACAGGGTGCCAGTGCTTTAAAGGCACTCATGGCCAGAGCTGCGTTCCTTAACGTGTTCCTCTGCCGCAGCTTCCAGACGCACCCAACTGGGCGTGTAATGCAGATGTGGACAGATATAAGGTCCTCTGAGAATGGCCCAAAGTGCCTCTGAATGGAGTAGCTAATTTATTTATTGTGGTAAAAGAGGGTATGACAGAAAGAGAACTGAGTGGGAAGAATCAGTGCAGGAGCTGGGAGAAGCAAGCAAGGAGACACAGAAGGGGGACAGGTCTATCACCTGGATGATGACACTCCTGTCAGCTCACAAAGGTGGCTGAAGGTAAAGCACACTTATCTGCTGCAGAACAGGTTTGACTTCCTCTCCCCATAATGCCACACACTTCCTTGTGCTCCCGCAGGAACAGTCCTGGCTGCCACAGCCTGCACTTCAACTCCCGGCCCACAGGGGGATTCACAGATTTCGGTCCATTCTGTCCCTGACACGGTTGATGGAGCTGTACGAGTGCTGTTCCCAGGCAGGTCTGCAGTGCCTCAAGCAGAATGGTGAAGCTGCTCCAGAACGTGGAATCCATTCTCAAGGGCTGCTCATTTCCCACTGCAGCCTGTCCTGCTCACCATCTCCTCACCTCCCAATTCCGTGCTGGGAAGCTGGGGCGACTCTGCCAGCAGCGTCCCACTGCTAACACCCCTCGTGACATCCTCCTCATTTGTGATGGAACTCCAAGACCTTTAGAGAACTCGAGCAGTTCCAGCACTGGGCAGATACTGAGGCTTTACACCACCACAGCTGTTCTGTGTGGAAGTAAACATCAAAATGCAAATCAAAGCTAGCTGGTTAAATGGGTCACTTCAGCACAGGACAAAAGGGATTTGTTTGCAAAAGAAACTACTGCAACAGCCCCGGAAAACGCTCAGAAAGCAGAGCTGATTTTGTAGTGAAGACAAACCGCACCCCTTTCTCAATCAAAACAATTTAATGAGGGCTGGAGAAGTGAGTAAAGTCACCAGGACTACAAAATCACCCACATAAGCAGTTTGTTTAAATTAGGGAATTAGCTGTGGGTAAGTGAGGACAGTCTCGTGCAGGGCTGAGACCCAGGAGGGATTTGGAGAGGCCGTGAGACCAGTTCTCCAGCATCTGCTATCAAAATCACCTGCAGGCAGGAAGGCTCTGTCGGAGTCGAGACATCACAGAAAATTAGCACTGGCTCTGCATTGCAACTTCAGCAGACTACTGATCTCACCCAACCAGTGCTCCAAAACACACCAGCTTGGTGATTAACTGGTGAATTCAATCAACAACGAAATCAACATCACTGTAAGCACTTGGGGTGGTCAGCTTTGGTGCTCTCCTATGTGTTTGTCAAAGGCAAATCCTCTGAAAATGAGGGAGGTTCTCAGTGAATTTAAATGGAAACCCCTTAATGTAAAAAGGTAATGTCACAGGTTGTCACTGGCGCAACGGTGTTGGCTACCTGGCTCTGTAGAAAAATCTCCCAAGAAATCAAATTAGCTAAAGGTACAAGCTGTACTTGGCCTCAGAGGAAGGATAAAAAAATCATAATTCGCTGCAGTGCTGATTCTGTTGCTCGGTCCAAGAGCTCATATACTGATGACACGTTGCAGTTGGACACTGCTGGGGAAGGCTCTAATCACACTCGTCTGGCACGGAGCGAAGGACACTCAATACTAACAGAGCTAATGCAACTCCTCACGGCTGAGCTTCCATGGGCAGATATCGTCTTTGCAAACATCAATCTAAAAAATATAATATTCTAAAACGTTTTAATGTAAGAGACACTTAATATAAGAGGCAAATGAAAGATGTGAGAAAGCTGGAAAAAAAGCACCCTAACTTTTTTTTTAGAACTATGATTAAATAATAATTAATTTTTATTAAACAAAAGGTTCTAGTTTTCCTGAAGATTTCCAGTCTTCCCCTCAGAAAACCCTAGGCTAGAGAGCTGCTTGGATCCTCTGCAAAAGTCACCTTCGCCTTTGTACACAGAAAGCATGGAGCAGACACATCTTACACTCATTGCTCTAATCTGATCAATAAATAAAAACACTGTCCTCATGGTTATTTTTAAAAGGGTGACTTTAGAAGGAAGGAGGAGACAGAGGGGTGGGATACATTAATACTTCCAGATTTTTTTCAGTGCTCATCATTTGTATAAAGGTTTGGCACGCATCGGTAGGCAGACACGTGCTTGCTAAGTGTTGATTTTGCATAAGCCTGTTATTGCCATATCCAGATACCTACATAGTCTTCCAGTTACAGAGTATCCACCCTTCCACTGTCATATGTCTGAACTGCAACTTGAACAAAGGCTTCATTTTGCACTCTGTAGTCCTGAAAGCTGTAGTTTAAAAACACAGGGCAATATTCTACAGCAACAGAAGAGTTAGCAGTAAAACACAAAGTTTTTATCCTTTCCTATTAGAAACCAGGTTATAAAGAAGTTCTATAGCACAAACTCTAGCTATTCCTGAGGACATGGAGGAAAAAAAAAACCACAGCTTCAAGATGTTATCCTCTCTGTTGAGACACACAATCCACTTGAGCAGGAAATAAACACAGATGGGGTGGACAATCAGCCCCAGATGTACCAATGACAAGCTGCTGACATTTCAGAATTTCCCTTTCAATAGCAGGTGCTGTATGAATACACAGCAAGGCTAGAGAGTGGGAAAGAGCTTTTCTGAAGTCATTCCCTTGAATCACTGAACAACAGCACTGCAGGAAACTGAATTCAAGTTGTTACATAACTTGGTGCCAACAGTAAGTGACAAAGAATAGAAAAAAAACCAAACAACACCCCAACAATGCAAACACCTTTCTCTAAAACCACTTCAGATCGTTTTAGATCAGGAGAGATTCATTATTACCAAAGTAAGAAAACTGCAACAGACCCGGCTGGGAAGGCCCACCTGGCCAGCACATGATCCAGAAGGAAAACTGGTTCAACAGACATAGCTGTTGCTAGGTTGATTTAGAAGGGCCTCTTGAGTCATCCAGGACTCTTTTATTACTTGCACCCTTTTTGAAGTGGCAAACTGTCCTCTTTACACAACAAAGCAACTTTTGGTGTCTGCTCTTTGCTGCTTCTTTATTAAAGTAAGGAAATGGGATGGACCATTCTCCTGTTTTCAGTGCTCTCTCCTCTACTACAAGCAAGAATGTCCTTACAACCACAATAATAAAACCACTCTTTGCAGCTTCATTGGCCAGTCCCTTCTCAGAATGATTTGGAGCAGGGGCAGAGAACAGGGAAAACATTGACTTGAGGGAAAAAATAAAGAGTCTGCTACCTAAACTAAAATCTCTCTTGCTTTGTGCAGCTTTCTGCTAGTCCTGCTTTCCCAGAGGTTTCACAGTGTCATCAGCAAAACAAACCCAAGCCTGTGAAGAAGGACAGTGTCTTATAAAGGCATGTTTGAAAGGCAAATGCAGTTTGCTCACCTTAGATTTGGGGGACAGAACTTTTACGAGCTTCTCATGAGCACAAGAGGAGAATTCACCCACTTTCTTATGTTGCCACTGTGATGGTGTTTGTGAGTGGGGAGGAAGGCACCTGTGATGAAAGAGCAGCACCTGGCTCTTGTTATGCTACTCAGTACTATGCAGGGAATTCCTGCTGGAGTCCTGGGAGCTTGCTCCCATTCAGTGCCAAGGGTCCTCAGTTCTCACATTTAATCTGACGAGATTCCTCTTCCTCTTCACTTCTCCTTTTCCATTGATATGCCTTCTCTTCACTTCCACTGGCCCATACAAGTATGTTAGAGATGTGTGCCTTTTCCTCTGTGATTACAGACACAAAAGAACATCCCTTTTTTTCATCTATTTTCATATAACTGTGTGTATCTGCCTCATGCCTATTTTCATATGACAGTGTACATCTGCCTCATCCCTATCTCCAGCACTGAACCAGTATTAGTAAACATCTCACATGGTCAGAACACAAAATACCAAGGAACACAAATCAGCCTTTGATCTCACCATTTTCTTCCACAGTTGGAGCACTTGTGTCTGCATTTGCACATATGTATGTGACCACAAACATATATACACAGCTCAAGATCCTCTTGAATGCAGCCTCTGAACGTGGCATGAGGCTCTGATAGTGTGAAGACGCTGTGCCATTGGGTCAAGACCCCTCATTATCTGTTAGTGTGCCTAATCATCTTTTTACAGAATCACTCCATCCTCAGTATCTCCTCTGACATCTCCTCTGTTGTTCTGTCCTCCAACACCGACTAGTGGACCCAAGCCAACAGTCCAAGCACTCTTCTTGCTCCCTTTACATCTTGAGCAAAGCACATGGATACAAAGGAAGATAGTGATACACAGATCCACCATGCCAGACATCAGACCAGCCCCCCTTTCAATGTGAAATGTGCCTCTCACCAAGATCCTCTCTAATGAAGAAATCTTTACACAAGAGTGAAGCAGAAAAAAACTCATCAAACTTGAAAGGTGACCCTCATTTTAGTTCAAATGGTCCAAATTAAGGCTCAATTAAAGTTTTTTTTCTTCATTTCTGGGCAGAGAAAACCAGAAACATTTATCTTAGGCACAGATACAAGAAAGCAATCTTGGTTTTGCTGATACTTAAAATGATCAAGAAAGCACTGACAGCATCTCTAACATTCCCTTTTCTCCCCATAATAATCCTTCTTTTGGAAACAAGAAAGTTAACATTTGAAAACTGAGATTTACACTTCAGAAAAATAAGCATCTGATACAAGGAGAGAGAGTGAGGGCACAGGATTCCCATAGCTCAGATCAATATCACACGATACGATTATTCTGCCAGCTCCTGAAAAAAAGACAAAACCCCACAAACTGTATTAGATAAAAACACCAGCAGTGTTTCCTCTCCAACTGCAGAATAACAACTCCAGTCCCTTTGACCCAAGCTGAGGTTTGCGTGCCCTAGTAATTCTGGCATAAGGAACACAAGCAGTTAGGCCTTATCTAAGTCAAGAGATAATTACACTGAAAAAGCACCGTATCAGTACAGATCAGCAGCACAGATTTTCATTTACTCTCAGTTACAGCACAAAAGTATCTCATCCCCTCTCACACTGTTACACCTGGCTCAGACATGGCAGAGAGGGAAAGAAGCTGCTTAAGAAGCTAAAGTGAAAAATTACTCCAAACCAGGAGAAAGAGGATTATCTTGAATGGCCTGCCATTTTCAGTTATCTTGGTTTTCAACATCATCCTTGTTTTACTTTGTAAAGATTCCAATGGTGATAACAAAAGAAGTAGGTTGATCCCTATCACACACTTCAGAAAAAAAAAAGAAAAAAAAGAAATGATACAAGCAGATATACCTGATCTTCAAAGAAATCATGACAAGGGCTGTATGCTGACCCAGCAAACACAGCCTGGGTAGAAACACCTACTGGGAAAAGAAGAAAAAAGGCACAAAACAAAATAGAAAAGGAGCCGTGAGATAAAAATGCCTGTACCTGTGTCACTGCCATCGAAGTGTCTCACAGAATCCTTGCCATCACAGATTTACTCATTTTGTCAGGATTTATTTCTCCTAACACATAGTTCTTATATTAAGCATGGAGTAAGGAAACGAGGAGAGTTAAGGCCCTAGAATTAAACAGTTTAGTCTTGGAATACTGCTTTCTAGATATGACGTCACCCAGTCTGGCTAGAGTTGCAGTAATTTAGAAGAAATACCTGCAGTTGTGAACTAATTAGAATTTATGGGGTATTGTGCCCCCCCAGTGATGAGCAGGAGAAAATTTAAAATTAACAGGAGCCCAAGAATTTAATTAAAAAAACCCAATCTAATATAGTGACATATCCCTTAAAAGAGAGAGTTAGCTACACATTGGCTTTACTTTCCCCAGGCAAAATTCACTTTAGATCATTCCCTACCCTCCCATTAGATTCATGCAACGCTGAAAATTTCTGATTTTTTAGTTTTTATTATTTCATTTAAACATTAGGTTTGGGGCAAGATGGGAAAAGAGCAGCACCTTTTAAAAAAAACCTGTTGTGTGTTATATAGGACAAACAGGTGAGATTTAAAAAAAGTTAAGTTTATATATGTACATATACACACATACACTAAACCAAATTAAAACCAAAAAAACTCGTGAGGGGGTCGTCTTCAACAGGAGAGAAGAAAGCCTTATTTCACAGCAAGCAAAAGCACCACAAGTTAAGATTAGAGTGCACAGTCACACGTAGTGCAGATACCAAACTAGCCTGGGTCCTGGAAGCAGTGTGGCTAGAGCAGCACAGAGCTCCACGAGGGCCATCTTATCCCACTCCTTGGCAGAAGCAAGTGCTGAGCCTGCCCTCAGTAGGGTGTGCTGTGCAGGCACTCCCACAGCTGGCTGCTCTGCCTCCATCAGTTTTGGCAGAGGCCACAAGACGTAGCAAACCAGTGAGAACAGGAGACCCAGAGCTAAGCTACAGACTGACTGAGCTACAGTATTTCCATAACGGAAGTTTCCGAGTACCCCCATTTCTCTTAGGTGCTCCCTTGTAGGTTCTGCCTGCTTGAGTCACACTGCAGACAGCTCCTGATTATTTATCATTTGTGCACTGAGGTGCCCATTCTTGCCCACCTGCACTTTTTCCTATTTCTCTTTCACCCCACAACATCACTTCTATTTCCTCCAGGCTGACAGGGTAATAAAATTAGGAAGGGGCATGTACACCTAACTAAGGGGAATTGTCAACAACCAAATGAAGCTTAAAAAATAATAACAATTCTTAAAAAAACCCAATTAAAAAACCTGTTCAAGTTCTGCAGACTTCTGGCAGAGTTTGGTCATTTAGCCCAGAGGTCTTTTGTCTTCAGGGACCGCAGGCTAAATTGTCTCCACTGGCAAGAAGCATGCAGTACATGATAAAATTCTGACTAACAGAAAAAAGTAGTACGGGGTTGGGAGGAGAGGAGGCTCTAACATGGAAACCCCAAAGCGCGGCAGCAGCACTTATGCTACCCGGTACGCTTTCAAGAGGGTGAACTCCTTCCTGTTGGTGCGAGCTGCCCAGATGAAAAGAGCAGCTGCCATGAACTGCAAAGGCGCCGACACACAGGCGAGGCAGAAGGACCAGCCAAATTCACCCCTCACGTCATCAGGCAGAGGCAACTTCTTGTGGAGCAGCTCAATCCCAGCTACGTAGCAGCCAACGAGGCCCAGCGTACAGAGCCCTGGGGAAGGAAGCGGCAAAGCACAGTGAGCTCACCCCTGCAGTGCTCTGGTGGGCACAGTGATGGGAGGAGGATGGCAGGACACCTACCTGCTAGGAAATGCAGGACTCCAGTGGCAATGGCTGGGTAAAGGCTGCGACAGGCACAGGCACAGAGCCCAATTAGAGCCCCAAAGCACATGAGGCCGATGCTGACAAAGGGCAGGAGAAACTGCAGTCGCCAGAGATCTGAAAGAAACACACAAAACAAGTTTTCTGAAGATGTGCTAGAAACTGTCTTCTCCCATCATCTTACATTACCTTCTACCCATGCTGCTTCTTCTTCACCAGATATTCTACATTCATAGCTAAAAAGGACCAAAGGCTCCACTGAAGTAAGAAGGAACTTAATTTGTTAACTCTCAAATTCCTGTACTGCATTCATGGGCAAAGTCTTTGCCAACACATCTACATTTTCCTTTTAAACTCTGATCTACTGCTTGTGCTACTGTAAAAATAAATGCAGAGCAAGACACAACAGCTTTCCTTACTAGTGACTGTATTTAAGAAACATCCTTTTTTTTTTAATCCTACTTGTTTATCTGCCAGAAGTGAAAGACACTTACAAGTCCGATTCAAATCTGTGCCACTATTGTGATTTCCAGGCTCAATGTACTTTTCCATAAACTGATCAGAGAGGGAAAAACTGATGCAGTTTGTAGTCATGTCGTTTTCTGGGAGGGAAAAAAAGAAACAGTTACCATTAGGTGTCTTCCTTTCCCTCTCCCCTCTCCTTTCAAATCCTCATTTCCCAATCATTTGATCTGGGAAGCTCTTGAAGAGTTCCACTAAGAGAAAAAAATTATGTCTCAAAACAGATATGTAGATGCCTCACTATGATGTAGTTAGCATTCAAACATGCAGAATCTTCAGGCTTACCTGGGTTATCCACAGAACCGTTCCGTGCTTGACAGACTGAGAAAGAAATGTGGCATATGATGCTCACCTACGCTGCCACATATTCTTGTGCTCAGTGTCCCTTAAATAAGCTGTGCTTATCTCCATGTGCAGAATGTAGTCTTGTACTAAACATTTAATTCAAAAATGGGATAGAAAGAACTATTTAAAGAACAGGAAATATTTACTTCCTTACACTAAGTTTCTCTCTTTTTATGCCTCAGTTAGATTTTAAATATACTATTGAGCAGAGCTGGTTTAAATGTCTTCCAAAATAAGTATTTTCATCAGAGGAAAAAAAAAAAAGAATTTCATGTTTTTCCTTTAGAAAATGTAGTCAAAGGTACGTTTTGAAGAGGGTTCAAAATGAAGGGCTTCACACGCACACAATAAGTATAAAAAATCTACTTTGAAGCAACTAAAATAATTGTTTACCACACCTATTTTCCCCTAACCATTGTGAAAAATATTACTACTATTTCAGTCTATATCCATTCATATCCAAAATGTGCTGATGCGATGGTAGGATATTTGTGACACACAAACAAAGTAAATGACTAGCTAAAAGGAGTGAGTTCCTTTTTGACAAAGTAGTATCTTTATTCCATTGCTGGATCCCAGGATCTGTCCTAAAAAGACAGTGACTGATAAAGCAACTGTAACTGTATCCCCAGCTGGAGAGCTGATGCAAAATAAAAAAACAAGCTGTGTAAAACTAAATTTAGATCAAGTATCATGTGTCAAATCCAGAATCTGCAGTGCTGACAGCCACAGACCATCCTACCTGCTGCTTCTTTAAAAATCTGGATTGCCTTTATTAAACAAACAAACAAACCCTAAGTTAGAAATAACCCTTCCAGAGTAACAAAGTGGCATGAATACATTCTGAGGAAGTTAGCACATACCACCCCACGCAAGCTAGGAAGTGCTAATTGCTCTGGAGATACCTGGTGGGCTGTACCAGTGGGAGTTTTTGGGTACAGTGATACACCTCCGCCACAGTCCAACCGTGCCGTTGCACCGGAAGAGCGCATCTGTGTAGGTCTTCTCATCTGCCTCTTTGCTGAAAAACTCCTCCCAGATGCTTCTACCAGCTTCACTAACATTCTCAGCTGGGGACAGGGTGTGGTACTCGTACCAGAAGTCGGTGCCAATGGAAGCTGCCATGTAGATGGTGGAGATGAGGCTGAGCACACAGGCGATCACCAGTGCTGTGGCAAACCGGTTATCCATCATGGCGCCCTTCCTGCGGCACGGGAAGAGAGGAACAAGTGAGCAGCTCTTCGGATGGCACATATAAAGCGACCTTAGCAGGGTCAAACTCATCACATCATCCCTCTTTTATGCAATGTCCTGTAAGGATAGCCATGTCTTCCTCTTCCAACATGCTGGAATCAAAGGAACCCTGAGCAAATCTACAGTACTGGCCAGCACACATTGGATCTGTGAGTCCAAAGTATGGATAATATCCCAGGGAGTGTGCTCTCCCAGCCACACTGCACTAGCGGCTCTCTCTGAAAGAGCAACTGACAGAGCAACACCAACTCTGTCCCCAAAGCAGACGGCACAGCTCGCTGCCATTTGTGATCCTGATTGTAAGGAACGTCAGAGAATCCATCCACGGTGTCCAGGCAGAAGACTTATCTTTCCTTAGGCGATTACCAAGGGTAAAAGTTATTTTTAGCCTGCCACCCCATACGGCTTTCACAGCTTGTGTTTACAGCAAAGATAAGAACCACAGGCATGCCAAAAAAGCTCTTCCAGACTGCTCACTAAAGCCAGCCATGCCAAAGTGCTGGAATGCCTTTAGGGAAGCAGAAAAACACATCTAGGGACTAGAGACAGAACGTGAAGGAAGCACTGAAAGACAAATTTGAATTTATGGTAAATGGTGCACTAATGCCACAATACATATTTGTGATATTTCTGAAGAACAGCAATGCAGGAGGGTGCCCTGCTCCACGGGAACAAGGTGATAGAACTGAAAGACCTCCATACGCTCCCACAAGGACTTTGCTCTGCCTCCCTCTATTAGGGATCATTTACGCCCTCCTTTGCAGGGTTGTGTTCACAAATGGCATAGATTCGGGGTGAAAGGAGGCATGGGAAAATACAAATACCACACACTTATGACAATATTGTGATTTCAATGAGCAAGTGATTGGTAACACATAAAATGTTTTGTGGATAGTGCAGTGCGCCAGAGGACTCCTCTCAGATGCCTGTTGTTCTCATGCATTTTCTGTGCTTGATTAAATTTATGGATTACTATGAATCAGGCTTGATGCACTAGCCAGAAGGAAAAAAAAAAAATCAATGGAAGCTAACTCGGCAGCTAGGCCAGCAGCAGGAGCTACTATCTAATCAGCTCTTGTCCACTGCTTGCTCTACCTCCCTTCTCCCACGTACTTTGATCAAAATATTTTGGTCTAGTTTCTTTGCAAATGAATGAACCGCAACTGGAAACAGCAAGTGCCTTAAAACTCAACATTCACAAGGAAAGACACCAGTGCTCAAGTCAGACCTACCAGTAAGAAATTCTGAACTAAGAAACAAGGTGCGAATTAAAGCGGGGAGTTTCAAAGGCATCGATGTTTGCTGTCAACAATACCATTCTTATTTTTTTCCCTTCCATCTGCTCCTCTATTTATCTGAAACTGGCTAACAAGGAGGAGAAATTACACGTACCCATGTCATTCCCTATGCTTCATTTCCATATTAAATGAGGTACACTCTTTGTAATATCCATCCTTGAACTGCATCCTTAGCAATAAGCACGAATAGAACTAATTTTTGGTGAACTGACAAGAAGCACCCATTTAAAATACTGCAAAGTTTGCATACCACAACTGCACTTAAGTAATAATCCACAAGCTGTGAACTTTTATAACCTAACTTAAATACTGAGAGGGAGAATACATCATATCCAGGCTTATTTATCTAGAAAACATACAGTCAAGCCCACACTTGGAATCAAATTCTCTGTGCAGTGTTTAATTCCTGGTTATGTACTTCCATTCCCTTTTGATATCCCAGCACGTAGCTCAAGGTACACAGGGCGTGGGGTAAGCAGGACAGGGAGAGAGCACCATGCTGTGTAGCTCTGGCCTCACCATTCACCCCCACTGAATTCACTGAGGCATCCCCTCCCCTTCACAAACTTCTCATGAAGCAAACAGGCCATGTGGCACCTCCAGGGCCAAAGCTCCTGCCCAGCTGAGCTCAGAGCTGAGCAGATTCTCCAGGAACCCACTCTCACAGCAAGCAGAAGAACAGGCTGGCGAGCAGGCTAATCTGGATTTTCCACTATATGGCAGTCATATTCACTGCAAGAGGGAACCTCTGCAACAGACTCCTCTCTTCAGAAAGGGCTCTGTCTGTGTGGAAGGATCACAAGAACCTACAAGCTCCATCCTCAGAGTGCTGTCTAACAAAAAAGAACGTAAGCAGGACATTATTGGGCCACTGATCTGCTGTAACTGCCTCTCAATATAAACGTTTATAATAACAAATGCTCAATAAATGCTTATTATAACAAAGCCCTATCAACTTTGTGCCTAACATACAGAAAGAAAACTGACTCAAAAATCTTACTTTCAGATACAAACCCCCGCTGCCAGGTGCAGAACACCGGTGCTGGAAATGCCCCTATCAGACCACCACTAAAACACAACCTCACCCTTCTGACCAGCCTCCTGTGTGCTGCCATACTGCGGACTTGGCAGGGCCGATGCCAGTTGGCAACCAGGAACAGATCATAAGCAAAATGAAGGGGTAATCACCAAACAGTAAATTAAAGCACTGCCCAGTGTTCACTATCCACTTGGTAAAAGGGATGTGGCAATCCACTGACGTTCAATCCCTGTAATGTAACTCCAGGCATAGGTAGAGAGCAGGTAATGGGGCTACAGACCCCAAAACCTAGCGTGTGGCTCCGTGTGGCATTTGTCCCAAAAAACACACATGGATTTTCAGTATGGACAAGACAGTGCAAAGGCACGAGCACACCCCCAATTCCTTACAACAAAGGTCCCCTCAATGCTTCTGCCTGACACTTCAACTGCTTACAGAAAAGATTAAGAACTCCACAACACTTTAGGCAAATTCTGAACTAGTTTTTCCTGCCACAGTGTAGTAGACTTGACTACCCTGCCCATTCACTTTGTATATCCAATGCATCTTCAGCTACTGCAGACGCATTCCCACCTAAACAAGGTGTCCTTTCAAAAGGCAGAACCCTCCGCCCAGCCCCAGGCAGGGCTCAATGGCAGTAGCAAAGCATTGCCAGTAAGAAATAGTTACCGGACACGACCCTGAAGAAAGACATTGCACGTTTACAGGATTATGCCACACTTTGCAAATGCTCTGTACAGAACAACGTGTAGGAGGTGCTTCAGAATAAACCTGGTTACGAAAAAGTAACATTACTATTGCCAAAGATGACATGAATTATAAAGGCATAAAGACTGACTACAAATAAAAATATTTTGTCTTTACAGGCCGTCAGCAAGACTCTTCATTATTTTACAGGAGGTTTGTTCATATAGCACTGCCAGCACATTTTACTCTAACAGCAGAAGCTATTTCGAACAAGTCACGGCTGCAACTGAGCTATGCAAGGAACCTAAGACAACACAAGGCAGTTGTAAACAGTCAGGAGCGCTTCCCATGATATTGTAACTATTCAAGAAGCAAGACGTAAAAATTGTAAAGCACCACCTCACAAAGAGAAGGCAAAGGCCAAACTGGCAGCAACATTCAAAGGAATGACTGTGGATGCACGCACGTCGGGGGGGGGGGGGGGGGGGGGGGGGGGGGGGGGGGGGGGGGGGGGGAAGGAAACAAAGGGGGCAAGTCAGTAGAGCTGAAAGAGAAAAAACATGGAACAGAACAAAAACAAGTGTGCTGGCAAAAAATCAACTTAAAGCTGAAGAATAGACAGCCTTTGTAAGAAGTTACTGTACCATGGCAGAAGGGAATACAAAAACATGACGATTTTTATCTTGTTGCTACGGTCACTTCTTTCAGCCAACAGTGGGCTACCACATTTAAAAAACTCTTGTTAGGTGACATCACCAAGGAGAGAGGCTGCATTCACTGGCTTTCACTCAGGAAACATGCTTGCAATCGGACTGCTCTTTGGGAAAAGGGATTAGGGAGAAGGCCTACGAGAAGGTGTTAATGTGGTGAGAGGGCTGGCAACAGCACCGAACGGGATCATCCTTTTAATATTTAGAGCAACGGAAGGTTAGGAAAGATTGCTACCAAATACTTTTTTACCTTCGGCGGTCCTCAGGAGTCCCTCAGGACACACAGCTCGAATGATTCCCGGTCGCTTCAGAGGCACAGCGTTGTCTGTATCCTGTGGCCAGTGGAGAGCACGAAACGCAAACTCCCCTTCTGCCCCGACTGTGCCATTCATTCAGCTCCTTCCACGCCACCAGCTCACAACAAGTGATCTAGAAGCAGAGAGGAAACCGAATGGTTGGAGACAATCATTTAACTCCGAAATTACTTCACGGATATCTCCCAGTGCTATTACAGGAATAAATACGAAGGGGAGGGAAAAATGACTTGCAAAGCCCTTAGCGTTTTTCAGCACCTGCCGCACCAGGGCCAGCCCAGACCAGCACCGTGGGCCGGGCCAGCCGGGCATCTCCACCGGGCGCGACCACCCCCGGGGGCTCGGGCCTCGCAGGCGACAGCCCCGAGCGGGGGGAAGGCGGCAGGCGCCGGCTGGCAGCCAACGCCAGGGAAGCGCCCCGATCCCCGACCCCTCTGCCCGGCACCCACCGCCGGGAACAGCCCCGCTCCCGGTACCCACCGCCGGGAACAGCCCCGCTCCCGGTACCCACCGCCTGCCGCCGCCGCCGCCTCGCACCCCGGCCCGGCCCCGCTTCCGCCCGCCGCGCCCGCCCGCGCGGGGCACCCTGGGCCATGTAGTTCTGCCGCCCCCTTCCGGAGGAGTCGGGCGGCGGCTCCACCGCCTCCCCGGGCACCCCCTTCCCACGTCCAGCCCCCTTTTCCTTGGAGAAGTTCCTCCCCGTGTCCGTCCTAAACCTCTCCTGGCGCAGCCCGGGGCTGTGTCTTCTTGTTCTGTCGCTAGTTACCTGGGAGAAGATGCCGACCCCCACCTGGCTACAACCTCCTTTCTATTTATTTCTATTTTGCTTGAGTGCTTGTAAAAAAAGGAATGACTTGGGAAAACACTAATGTAAAGGAAAAACAAAAATCAGTAGAAATTGCAAAAATTTGTCAACACTGGCTCCACACCCCAAACTGGACATTTCCCTGGTACATGAACCCACTCGAATTACAAGAGGACTCTTAAAAGTGGTTAACAACTCCCCTGGCTGAGAGATCACCCCACCCAGTTTTGATTTTACAAACCACCAAAGTAACAAACAAATACTCGGGAAAAACAGAAATATACAGTTCATGCCACTGAGAACCTTCTGGGGAATTATCCCGATCAACTCCTCTACCAGAACAGCGAGGACGCATTTTTGCAGCAACGTAAGAAGCTAGGATGGCAAAGGTGAAAGCAAGGATAGAAGAAACTTCTCTGACTTGGTGCAAAAAAAGATTTTTTAATTAGGAAAAACGTACTAGAAGTAATGCTATGCTAAAGAAACCTCTGTCTATACACCCTACCTTTCCAGACCAAGGAACTGTCTCATCAAAACTTCATAATGTAACTGTCTGCAATGATGTATTTTGGGGTCTGACTGGGGTTTATTCTAGACTCTAAATTCTTACCATCTTTATCGAGGGCCTGGAAGAAAGCAGAGCATTGTTGATAAACCTCACAGATGACACAAGGCCTGAGGGAAGGGTAAATAATGATATGGAGAGGGCACTGGTACAGGGTGACCTGATCATTTCACAGCTGGGGCAAGCAAACATGCATTTCAATAAGGTCATCGATGAGCTCATTAATTTAAAAGCAAAGACTGGAGACTCACTGACATGAGACTTTATCCTGGGAAGCACAAAATGAACAGGAAAAATGCTGGTGAATTACCAACTGCCAAGATGGTGCTGTGGCCAAAAAAACCCTCAACTTTCCTGCAAACTCAGATATATAAACTGAGAAATAACAGGGAGGAAAGAAGTTTATCACATCTGGAGATGCTGTTAGGTGCTGAAATAGCCTGTCTAGTTTTGATGTGTTGAGATAAACCTAATAAGGTATTGGAAAATCACTGAACAATTAGAAAACCTCTCTCAATAAAATATATCACAGGTCAGTCAATTTAATTTATAGAAGAAGAGTTTATTTAAGGAGTTAATATATTGAACTAAGGAGTTGTAACACCATAAAATACATGTAATGGGAATAGGGAACAGAAAAATTAGTAAAAGTTCTTTCTGTATACCTGGCAAAATGATCAGAAGCTGATCAGTTGAAGCTAGAAAATGTTAAAAGGAAAAAACAAAATTTGTCTGTATTCTGAGTCATAGGATAAGTAGAATTGGAACTGTAAATCGTCACAAATTATCTAACATTTAGATATAAGTTTTTCTCCTAAATGTCTATAGGTTTTTCTCCTAAAAGATCTAATTTTGTAAAAATGAGAATCAATTCTGGAAAATTTTGTAGCCATTGCTATTTTCATTATTACACTTCAGTGGCCTCTTCTTTTTCACAATTTGCACTGATCAATATGAAGTGTGCAGCTGCTCAAAAGCATCCAGAGGGAAGAGATGTGTTTTCATTTTCATTTTATTTATTTAAATTCAAATACTCCCACCAGTTTTCACTTGGATTTTTTTTTTCCTGGAAAAATACCCTCCCATATAGTATGAGTAACCAAATAAAACCATTACAAATGAATGCACAGGCTCATTCCTTGTCAACAACAATCTTTTCTCCTTTTTTTTCACACCACTTCAGTCTGCCTCAGCAGAACCACTGATTGATCAGTTTAGTTACAGAACAGGATGATTTGGGAAGGTTTTAAAACTAAAAGTTTGTTTTACTCTGCAGAAACAGTGCCATTTGCACAGGAAAGCATGAAAGAAATAATGCCGAGGGTTACAGCTTAAATGTTGTTCCTGCTTTTTGTAAAAGTGAAGTTTCTTCAATAGCAGACCTGGATCATGTGCATTAGTAAGTTCTCAGGCAGAGACAGTTTAACATCAGAGTGCTGCAAACAACACAAACAAACTCCCAGTATGTTGGAAAAAAAAAAAAAGGTTCAGTACAAAATTTTTGCCATTTGACTTCTCACAGTCTAAGGAAATAAGCAAGTATTTGAAGGAGGTGGCACCATCTGTATTAAATGAAGCTGATATAGAATGAGAAGATAAAAAACCCCTTCATATATCACATTCACTTCAGGAGTTATCAATTCAGATCTGAAAAAGGTGTTCAAAAGTCTGTCTTTTTTCCAATACTACTCATTAATTTATTAGATATTGCCTCTCCCAACAAGTGTTCTCTTTTTAATAACAAAAAGGGCACTTTTAGTTTTAGTGTTTAAGGCACCATCTATGAACATTTCACATAGCCAGAGGGAGCAGAAAATCCCATGGATTCGTCTCAGACCTCCTTACACAGTTTTGTCTGTTTCATTTCTGCCTTCTTTGTTTTTCCTACTGTGGCACAGAACACAATAGGATAAGAAAACGCTACTGTAATTATAATTTTCACAGAGAGAAGACCTTCTAGATGTTCTCCTTCCAAATACCATGAATAGCACTGGTGCACTGTAATTATACTCATTCGTCCTTTATGTCCATGGTCTCCAAACCTTTTTATCATGCACCCCATCAGTAAAAACTTTGTGAGCAGGCACCCCTCTAATGTATAAATTTTTTTAGAATTATACAAATGTACTACTATACCAATAGATTATGTACCCTATAAAACATATACAAAAATATAAATTAAAAAAGGATGAGATAATAAATATTCAAAAATTAGGTGTACAGAAAAAATCTTCTTCCTGCAGTACATTCTGTAGACCACTACTCTCAGCATGGAACTATTTCAGCCTATCCCAATGCATTGTCCTGAATTGGTTCCACCCTCTCCTCTTTGTCGAGGGTTGAAACTTCAGTTGGTTGTCATTCACTGGTCACCTGCCTTCAAATAGTTATAGCACAGTAGGGCAGTTTCAGCCAATTTAGTGTGGGGTTTGGATTGTTTTTAAATTAGGTCTGCAAATCTCTGTTTCTTACATATTTTTGAAGCACAATCATTTAGAAACTATTACACTTTCTTTTACAGCCAAATGAACCTCTGTCCTTCTCAGCATTTATCATCATTAATAATTTACAGATACACAGCTTATTTTATCTAGATGCCTGTGCTTGTATAAAAGGCCATGTACGAGCTGGAATAAGACCACATTTAAATTATCAGTAAAACCGAGAATGTAAAAGAAAGAAAAAAGAAACCACAAAAAACAAACTCGCACCTCACTACCTGAAATGCTTCAATTGCAGAAATTTGTAAGGGGGAGGTGGTGCACGTAGCAAACTAAATCAACAACCCTGCATACTTCCTGTGCTGATAGTTCTGCTCTGCAGCTCTTACGGATTTTGTCACAAAAATAAGTGGCTGCCTGCCTATAATACATTTATGTCAAGCACTACAGAACTGTGAACTACGACATGAAATCTTTTCTCGTGCTACTGTAGGAAACACCTCAGCATTTCCTACGAGGAAGATTTAAGGAATGGTACAGATACTGCCTCGACAAATTTCACAGGTGCATTTGAGAAAGGCAGGACCAGAGTAGACCAACGCTCCTTTCAAGCAGAGCTGGCCAAATGCAGGGCCATGATCACAGGAGCTCTGAATATCTGGTTTGAGAAGCTTTAGGCTCACTCTCAGGTTCAAAACTATTCAGCACTCAGCAGCTGCATTTTTTCAGAGCTGCATCAAGGGCTGGACAGGATGAGTATCCCAAATGGAAGAATGTACACCCAAGCCAAGCCAGTAGATGGTTTCTTCAGCAGAGAATTTTGTTCAGGAAAAGGGTTTACATGCATCTGGCAAAGTCTGTGAAGAAAAAAAATTCTGTGGAAATCTAGAAGAGTGAGGAGAGGATGGAGGCTTTCTCTTGATTATAAAACATCTCACCACATCTCTCGGATCTTTGCACGTTACGTGCTGAGCTTCCTGGAGAGTGTTATGAGGGGAATTTCTGTGTACTCAGTATTTTTGAGAGCTTGGCTCTACCTCAGGGAAGTGAGCTCTGGGAAGAGTAAGACTCTAGGTGATGCCCTCAGTGAATCAATATCACATAAATCCCCCACAAGATGTTCAGACTACTGATAAATACACCTGCTTCTGCTCCACTTGGATAATTACAGATTGCTTCATTATTCATGACCATGCTTTAGGTTATCACTGCAAAGCTTCTGCCCAGGTAAGGAAGTGTTACTTGTGGAATATGGCAACACACAACAACATCCACAAGTCTGTTTAGAGCATTCAAGAAATATAGAGCAAATTCAAGAGGGCAGAGTTGGTCCCTGTTGGAAAATGTTTAGTATTTAATTTTTTGTTTTAGTGAGTAAGGCTATTAAATTACAGGGAGTCAACATAGTGAGGAATCACAAAGACAAAAATGCACAGGCATGAGCCTTTATAGTTCCATTAAGCTTTTTACAGTTACTCTCTTTTTTGTTTGCTCTGGGATGGAGAGAGGAAGGGAATGAATTTCAAGGAGTAAGAAGTAGTGTGAGGTGGAGGGAAGTTTGTGCCTAATTTCTAAAGCTTGTAACTGCACGTAAGCTGTCAGAATCTAACTGCAGAGTAAAATAACATATAGGTCCATCTTTGTTAGAGAAGCAGAACTATTATACTGCAGACTGTAGGGTTCAGCTGATCTTCTACTCTAGTACTGATGGAAAGAGAATGCCTTTATTTCCCAGGGCTCCTTGAAAGAAAAAGCCTGAAACACATTCCTTGAAGCAGAAATAAGCAAAGATAACACAAAACTCACCTCCGCACTGAATCCATCAAACATAATTTCGGTAAACTGTGAGCTACTTGGACACTTTCACAAAGTCTTGTCTGAAAACTCGCTATATCTTCTGTAATCTTCAGATGGTGAGAAGATGAATTTTAGCCTGTGCTTTCTTACAGGTTTACACTTACATCTGTCACATACAAATCACAATGTCCTCAACCCAACACGATTTTAAGAGTTTTATGAATTTAGTTCAGCGTTCCCTTCTCTCTGCTTTGCCAGGGAAAGAACAAGCGGGCACACAAATCCACGCTGTAACCGACCCGTGACAAGTCTCACGGAAAAAAAAAGACTTGCAGCAGTCGTATCTGCTCACTTTCAGCACCACAGAAGAGACTTTCACATTTCCTTGAAAATAAGAATAGTCTTTTCAGGTGCAGGAGGTTACTATCCTAGAATAACAATGAGGCATTTTACAAATCCATGCAATGTTATTTTTGCTCTAATTCATGAGTGGACTAACTAAAAAAAGTCATTGCCTCCTACTTAGGAAGAGGACACAGTGATTTTTAACGTGAACCGTTATGCCCAAGTTGAGATGGCAAGATGTTTTTTAGCCTTTTCTTCCTTACAGGTTCACATTTACATCTGTGGCATACAAATCAGTAATCTAATCTGGGGTGTTTTTATACACCTTGATCCTTTTTCAGAATTCCTGGTGGCTGAATTGCCCTCACTAAGCAAATCCTTATACATTCCGTTAAAAATGGTTACTCGTCCACTAGTGCCCTACTGATAGAAAGGCAGCTGTATATAACTACATCCTTATTAGACATCAGCACATATACACAAGAGACAGTGCCCACCTAAGTATCCTTCCATCCAGCAGCCAGCTGTTTAATAACAGCTGTTTAATAACAGCTGGCTGCTTTTCCAGATGCCTGGAAGTCTACCAGGCACCTGCTGCACAGGAGCACATAACGTGAGCACTGAGAGAGTGAATCTGAGTGCATCCAGAGTGCACTGGAGGGACTAATTTGCTGCCCACACAATCTGCAGTTGTTCTTTGCCTGTGGAGACACACACAGATGCAATCTAAGTGCCCAGGGGTGGAGCCTGCACCAGTAGGCAATCTCCTCAAAGCTCTGAGAATCCTGAAGAAGTGCCTGGTCTGTGAACGTGCAGGTGGGAGGGAGAGGAAGGGGAAAATTAATTTATCTGTAGAAGAGAGGAAGGATGATGAAGACCAATAGTAGAGGTTTCAAATTAGTATGCACTGACAAATCTGTAATGAATTCAGTAGTTTAAAAAATGAGAATTTCCATTTGATTTATGCAATGCTGAAAGGGCTGTCTGTAAGGTAAGTCACAGCTGGAGCAGTACAGATACTGCAAATGAAAGATGAAGGAAATCAGAGCTCTTGAGGGGAAGTGAGCACTGTATATAAGAACAGCTCAAGAGCCATGCAGCCTGTGCAGTCAGAAGCAGAAGGAACAAACCATTGCTCTGGAGTCCAGGACTGTGGCTGATAAGGAAGTCTGTGAGGGGGATGGGAGCATCAAGTCAAGTTTCACATTGCAGAAGAATGCGTGACACTGTTCTCTAAGTTTCTAATATTCTCTAAGTTTCTAATACATTCATCCAGTTGGGTGTGGAGAGTCCATGTCTCGGGGAACTGGAGGGGCTGCAGGGCAGGAGGGGGGCACTGGCAGGGCAGCAAAGAGCCTGGGACTGATACAGAACAACTAACAACAGGGCAGAAAGGACATAGTAGTTTTAAGTGTTTCTCCTTGTATATTTTCATATGAGATAACTACTCTCAACAGAAAACAACAACCATAAATGAACAAGTAAAAAACTCCAAGCCTCAGAAAAGTTGAACTTGCCCTTACAAGCAATTGAAACAAAACGTTTTGAGTGTAGATAAAGAATGTAGCACCTGAATTCACTGTTCTCTGACTTCTTCTAAGCTGGTACAATCTCAAATCTCTGCAAGCTACCAATATCCTGTGCTAAAAAATAAAAAGTTCAGAATCTTGAAAACTACCTTCCCTCCCCCAAAAGAAAAAAAAAAGCAAAACCTGACCCGGGTTTGCTTTCACAAGCAAATGCAAAATGGAGATAGAATCAGTAAAATTAAACCTGATTTTTAAAAAAAGCTGCAAGTGTTTATTCTGAAGACAAAGTTTTGACTAATCAGAGACTCTTGTTGCTTATTTGTTGCCTACACGGCTGGTTAAAAGTATATAAATTATCTCCCCACAAAACCACTATTCTCCTCCTCCCTCCCTCCACTCCTCCCCCCTCACTCATTAAAATGTCTTTAAAGACTTTGAAGGGAAGGGCAGGGTAGCTCAGAGCCTCTCTCAGAGAGGGGATGAGAACAGCCTGGCCAGAAATGGAACTCACCCAGCTCTCATCTGTGTCTCCAACCACCTTCAGCTATGACTACTACTACGAGGACAACTGCCAGTATCAGTACCTGCAACATATGTCTACTTTCCTCCCCATCCTCTACACTGCTGTGTTCCTGGTGGGCATTGCTGGCAACTCAGTCCTGATTGTAGCCTTGATCTTCAAGCGACGGGTCCAGAGGCTGATTGACGTCTTTATCATCAACCTCGCTGCATCTGACTTCATTTTCCTCATCACGCTGCCGTTCTGGGTGGACAAGGAGGCATCGGATGGGAGCTGGAGGGTAGGATCTTTCCTCTGTAAAGCTAGTTCCTATGTCATCTCAGTCAACATGTACTGCAGCATCCTCCTCCTCACTTGTATGAGTGCTGACCGATACCTGGCTATCATGCACCCCTCTACTGCTAGACGGATCAGAACAAGATCCTATTCCAGAGCACTCTGCATCGGTGTCTGGTTGTTATCCTGCTGCTTGGGGATGCCAACCCTTTTGTCCAGAGAACTGAGGAAGCAATATGGAAAGACTTACTGCACAGACAAAGCCATGACAGAAGCCAAACAGATTTCATCGCTGACGCTTTTAATCCTGGCCTTCTTCTTCCCTCTGTTGAGTATCTTAACCTTTTACTGCTCTATCACCAAGAGACTCTGTGTGCATTATCAGAAGACTGGGAAACATGATAAGAAACTGAGAAAATCCATCAAGATCGTCTTCATTGTAGTGGCAGCTTTTGTTGTCTCCTGGGTTCCCTTCAATCTGTTCAAGCTCATGGCCATCCTTTTGGGACTCCTGAAGCAGTCTGACTGTTTTTCCAACATGGTTGCCCAACTGGGCATGCAGGTGAGCAGCCCTTTTGCTTTTGCCAATAGCTGTGCCAACCCTTTCATTTACTATTGCTTTGACAGCTACATCCGCAAAGCCATGCTCCAGTGCCTGTGCCCACGGGTGAAAATCAGCAGCAGCAGCAACAACTCTGATACTCTGGACACTCGCCTCAGCCATTCCTTAT
>NW_020955239.1:359290-362043 GCF_003031625.1 Empidonax traillii | reverse complement strand
AAAGGTAACTTGAAGGCAAAGAAACCAGAAAACAAGCGAAAGAGGTCCTGCATTCAGCCTTTCTCTTAAAGGAAAAAGATCATCAAAAGCACACTTGTGCTTTTTAAGACATTTTTGAGGACCTGACACAATTTTGGACTTCTTGGGTCAGAAGTAAAGAATCACCCCCTCCTACTAAGGAAAAAGACACACTGAGTTCCAGGATGAACAATTATACTTGTGCAAACCTATTAAAAGGCATCAAAGGGAAGACAGGTATACCAGCTAATGTAATTAATGAAAAGCAGAGAAATGAGTGAAGCCTGAAGTCCTGACTACTGTCTGGACAACAGGAAAAAAAAAAAAAAGGAGTCTGAATGATGGAAGGGGTCTGATGTAACTACAGCACAAGTACATTCACCATAGCTTTTCTTTTCATACCTCTGTATTTTCTAATAATCTGTAAATGAGAATGACTATTTTGAGTATTACAAATAAATCCTGGTATTTGCATTCTTTATTGATCCTTGCAGTTGAGCTGTCATGCATGCAGGGAAATGAAAGCAGATCTCACCCAATGGCAGTGCAAACCTAGAAATCAAGGCATGGACATCTTGTCCAGCTCCCCAGCCAGCTGGGTAAGGGAGCAAACCCTCACTGGAGCAGGTGGAGAGCTGGCACTACAGGGTCTGTGGAGGCAGAAGTATCTTTCAGCAACTGGTGGTGGCATTATGCTCTCGGGCACACGGTAAGGTACTGGGATATGTGCCTGGGCTATAAGGATGGGGGTATCACAGAAACACACACTAGCTTTTTGCTCTCCCCTCCCTTCACTGCCTGCGATTTTTTCCTCCACCACCACCTCTTCTAAATGATTTTGGTTTTCGTTCTTCACATAGCTGCCAAACTCCTTTTTCAGTCTTACAATTACATGAAAAACATCAACTACATTTTCAAACCTTCCAGTGTTTGAAAATCAGAACAGTTTCAGTTCAAATTTTAAATTTATTTGCAGTGACCCTCAGAACCTACTGTCTCTTCTCAATCTCTTATCTTCTCTCTACCTTTACTAGTATAAAACACTTTTTTTTTTTTTCACGAAAGTAAGCCTAAGATTTGTATTTCAACTAAGCTATGATTTTTATTACAAAAAAAAATTCACTAGGTCAGACTCATTCATTATTTCCTCAATCCCCGGCCAAAGTTGTACAATATCTTTGAAAGATATCTATCTATCTATCTATCTGGAAGACTTTAGGTTGGATATTAGAAAGAAGTTCTTTACAGAGAGAGTGATCAGGCATTGGAATGGTCTGCCCAGAGAGGTGGTGAATTCACCATCCCTGGAGGTTTTTAAGATGAGGCTGGATGTGGCACTGAGTGCCATGATCTAGTAATCACTGTGGGGTTGTATCGAGGGTTGGACTTGATGATCTCCGAGGTCTCTTCCAACCCAGTTAATTCTCTGATTCTATGATTCTATTTAACCTGGTAGGCTTGAGTAATGTAACAGGATGCCTATTTTATGCATATTAAAAGAATTTAATGACTGTAAATTGGTTTGCTATGTGAAATGGAAATGGTGCAATTCTGATATGACACCTGCGGAAGATCTTGGTAAGTAATTTGGATTATTGGGGTTTTTTTTCTCCCTCTTCCATTATTTTAAAATAAATTCAATGTGATTGCTGCTAAAAAAATATGGTTTGGCTTTTTGTAATTGAACTTCTGCTCTCATTGTCATGAAAAAGTAGAAAAGTGTTACAAGAAAATCTGTCAGGAGATCTGGATAGGAACATTCATCTGTCTATCCCGCAAACATTTTCATAATTTCAGAGATGTTTTTGTACTGCCTTGAAATAAAATCAAGATCTTTTGAGGTTTTTAATGAAAAGAACTACTCCACCAGCACCACCCTCAACAATATAGAGGTTAGTGCACTTTCATGAGAAGTGCATAGTCAAAATTGAAGTGCCTCTGCTTCTTGATATATATCAGGACCCTGTTAGGTGCATCTCTTGGTCTCCATTTTGGCTTGAGTGAATCAGCAGTTTTTCAGAAATAGGGTATTTAATCTCAACACAAAGAAAAATTGTATCCAGACCTGATGCTTACTTACAATAGGCAAAGAATTTTTGCAACCTTAATTTCAGCAGCAGATGTGCTAACACTGACAACTGCACTGCAGCTAAATGGTACTTAGAATTGCAGAGAACTGAGGGAAAAGTCACACAGGGAATAGCTTCAGATCGAATATAAGCAGTGTCTTGGTTTTCAAAGAGGGTGAATTACAAAAAGAACATTTCCTGACTTTGCAAAGATGTTGCAATGATATGTTTGTTGACCGCTGCATAGGAATAGTAAGGTCCTTGACAAAAGAAGGGAGGGTTTTTGGGTGCTTTCCAGGCATACGGTACAAAGAGATGTCAGCTCAGCGGTGGGGACACTTACATGTAGTTTTAGCAGTTACACACTACTGGAATACTATTTTGTTATCCCTGTGTGATCACTTACATTCATGGGGTGAGCAGGAACTTCTGAGTAGATTCACAAGCTGTGAGCACAATTCATTACATGTTCCAAAATTTCTAACAGAAACAGTTGGACTCAATGGTCTTAAAAGTATTTTCAAACCTAAACAATTTTATGATTCTTCTCTTGTTTAAAAGGCTTCACCCGGTTAAGAAGCACATTACATGGCAGGCGAAGAACAGAAAGCAGTGACCACAACCCTGCACTGGAAAATCCATCCTCTCGGACTATTTACCAAATAT
>NW_020955239.1:179718-358990 GCF_003031625.1 Empidonax traillii | reverse complement strand
AAACAGTTGGACTCAATGGTCTTAAAAGTATTTTCAAACCTAAACAATTTTATGATTCTTCTCTTGTTTAAAAGGCTTCACCCGGTTAAGAAGCACATTACATGGCAGGCGAAGAACAGAAAGCAGTGACCACAACCCTGCACTGGAAAATCCATCCTCTCGGACTATTTACCAAATATGCCAGCATTCTGCACATTGTCTGAGAAAGGGAGATCAGTTCAGGAATAGGAACAAAGAGCTACCTACATCCATCACTGATGGAAACATGCACCAATGCATTAAATGGCCTCAGAAGTAATTAAGACGCTACCGAATGAATGTCACATATAGAGGTGGCTGGGCAGCCCTAGAAAAATCAGGAGGAGCCCATTTTACCTCATATAACATTTTAATATTGTACCACAAAGCCTGCAATTAGTGCACCTCAGGTTTCAATAACAACCCAATCACCCGCTCACTTCGCAGATGTGGGTGTTCAATATCCTGCTGGAGTCTTGCTGCAAGTGTCAGGAGGCTTTGAAGTACTCCTGGAGTCTAGTAAAAGTCAGAGGGAGTTTGGCTCCAAACATCTGGGCAGCTAAGATCTGAGCTCATAAAGAATGCAAAATACAGGAGACGAGAAAGCAACTGCATTGGAAACCAACAGCATTCAAGCCGAAAGACAGTCTTCCACATGTGATCTGGTAAAAAGTCCTGCCCAAGGCCAGGCTGGTGGGTTGATACTTACTTTTAAATATGAATTGAACTGCAGATTTTATTTTCCCAATCCACCTCACCTATGTTTCTGTAACAGATTTCAGCAGCTTTGGAAATCGAGGCCACAGGTTATGGTTTCAGAGCACACAGTATTATCAGTATCAATCACCTAAATAATGCATTGTGACCAAAATACAAATTTTCCAACTTCAAAACAGTTTCCTTATTAGTAAGAGACCACATTCTTAGTCAGAAGCTCCCACTAAGTTAGTAAGTGAACATACTTCCTCTGCTGTTTACTTTTCATATTTTCTAGACCACATGGGTTTTAGAAGAGGCATCTCAACTGCAGAGCTCAAAAAAGAAGAGGCAAATGTTTCTCTTGAAATATGGACTATATTTTGCTGCTTTGGGAACTAGAGCATGGCACAGGGAAAGTAAGGTAAGGATCTGTGCTGAATGAGAATGCGTCCCACAAAGTGATTAGTAAATTCAGAGGCTTTCCCTTGTAAACGCCTTGCTTCAGATCCTTTGCAAAGCACTGATATGCAGAAAGGGCTGAATGCTCTTTCGAAACAGCAGGTCTTTCAAAAATAAATGAATTCAATAATATCAGGAAATAACTGGATGCATCCAAAAGTCACTAGTGAATTCTAGAAAAAAACCCCACACCTCTGTATTTTACAGTGCCACAGAGATCCAAAATCTGATGCCCTCTTTCATTCTACACTGACAAAACTAGTTAATACGAATATAAAAGAACAGTTGTTCCCCAAAGGATGCCCTTTCTTTTACGCTCAATCTGAGGCAAAGAAAACCAGGCTGTGAAACTGTGTGGCATTCTGCTCAGAGAATGAAACTTGGTCAGTGGTTTTTAAATCAATCCAAAATTTCAGTCTAGCTTTAAATCTGGTACGCAAAGTGTCCAGAAGTCAGACCTTAAATGAAAAGAGCATTTTTTTCTAGTGAGAAATACTGTGTATAAATAAATACACCCCAAATGTTTGCCATCTATAGTACCATGCACCTGACTTGACCACTCACTTGACTTCCCTCTATGCACTGCCTGAACAACTGTGTGACCACAACCACCATTTCCCCTGTCACCCACTCCTCACCCTCCCTCCTCTGGGAACCACAGAAACATCTACCCATGCCTCACACAGAGCAAAACACTTAAACCATTAAAAAAAAGAAAAATAGAGAGGAGAGAGAGAGAGATGCATATCTGGTTTTGTCTATCTTTGAACCCGTGGGAGTTATCTGCCATAGGTATAATCACACCACCTAAAGAAGTGTTGCAGGTAAGAGGAAAAGCTTGACAGCTTTCAGGAAACACATGTTCTCCTCATAACCAACCAGGACATTATGGATAAAGGGGTGCTAAGAAGCAAAGAAAGGGCAGGAGGGCATTTAGAGCAGAGCTGCTGCATGGAAAAAGGACTAAATCTAACTAAAGAAGAGAATAAGCCCTGAACAACCCTTATAGCTTCCAGGACTAACATTTTGGCAACATGCTTCGATAGCTGAGGCACACACACTTCCGTAGCCACTTCAGAGACTGCAGCCATCCCGAGGCTATTAAAAACGTCTGAACCCCCTGCTAAGGTGTGCATGCTCTTCTCCAGTGGCTGTGAGAAGGTGATAAACTGTAGTGTAAAAATGCAAAGGCTGAAGTGCCTGCTAAGAATGTAGAATACTACTAGGTTTTAACATGGAGTATCTCATGTTCATAGAAAGGACAAGTATGACATGCAGCCTTCTTCCTTTTTAATTGAAAAAGGCAAACTTGAATTCTGACTCATGCTTTAACACAGGTGGCATTACCAGCAGAGCTAGAGAAGACCCCAGGCGATCATCAGGTTCACGAAGAGCAAATACATATCCTTGAAATGTATCTGTCAAAAACCGTAAGGGTAGGTGGTCATCTTTTATCCTGAAATCCACTGAAAATCACGAGATGCCATGCAAATATATTCAGAGGTTCCTTTGAGTTGCTTTTGAACTCGTGGGTTTACCCTTTAACCCCATGCTTTCTTTGCAGCAAACCTTCATTTAAAAGGAAGGCTCAAAGGTTTCGAGAACATTAACCACCTATTAGGATCACCACATAGTTCACTCATGGAATGGACATGCTCTCACATACCAATTTAGATGCTTCAAACCCAGTTTTTTTATTTACTCAGTTATTTAAGTCAGGCCTGTGATTTACTTCATCAGGGGAATAGATCATAAATCCTGGTACCCTGCGGGAGCAAATGCATGCTGAGTACTGAAGTACTTTCTGCATTAATGTATTTTGATTAATTGTATTCTCATTTCATTGTATTTCAATGTATTTTGATTTTATGTGCTATGACATAGGATGAGTTAGCAATGTCTGCACTACCACCCAACTCTCTATCGTGGCTAGCTGCCAATGAGGTGCCCAAAACACTTGTAACAATGCCTGGTGTTCTTGTCTTTTGTCTTTTACTACAAGCATTTTTCTCTAGGTTGACAGATAAGATTTCCCTGCAGCGTATTTCTAACATTGCACATGAGCTGGCAAAAATTACTGACCTACAGTGAGTCAGTTCAGTAAAGAAATATTCCTTTTCCTCTCCCTTTCAGCCACCCAGTGCACCCTCCACAATAATATATGAGCACAAAAGGTGCTTACAATTGAAGTGGAAATTTTTTAAACCTAACCACTAATAAGAAGTCCTCAGAAGAAGGACAGAGTTTCTATGGACAAAGGACTTTTTAACATATACAATTAATCAGTTGAATGACGATTTTGGATAAAACATTGTTCCTCAATAAGTAGTAAAGTATTACATGTTGCATGTATGTGTGTTGATTTGATACAACAGTTCTTTATTTTTGTGAGGCATCAAGAGTACTATTTGGAAAAATGGGTAACTCCAAGTAAAAGTAGCATTTGCTCCCTCCAGCAATATCTAGCAGTCATTTTTTACAAAATGCAGGACTTCTATCGAGTCAACCTTATTATTACCATATTAAAAGCTCCTTTGAAATCTAAAAATCACCACAAGCTTTTATCTGGGGAAGAAAAAAAAAAAAAAAAAAAAAAAAAAAAAAAAAAAAAAAAAAAAAAAAAAAAAAAAGCCCCAGCTATTTTTGACACGCAAAAAGAAGAAATGGGAGACTTCCCACTTTCACGCCAAGAAAAGTGTCTCAGAAACAAGGGAGACCTGAAATGCTGAATTAGCTACAGTGGCAGTTAAACTGACAAAAGAGCACTAACTAAGGATATAACAGCCTGAGCTGTTAACAATGTTTGACTTATGTGGGTTTCTTCGTTTAAAAAAAAAAAAAAAAAGCCAACAAAAACAACAAACGAGAAACACAAAACTTTGCATTTAACCACCATAGCTGAAAACAGATGTCGGCTATTTTACAGTTGTGTGCTCTCCAGCCATCAAAGCCTATCTAAGCACGCCATTTCGAAGCAGTCGCTGCAGGGACTGTTACCTGGGAGAGTCCGAGGGAGCAATCCTTCACTGGCAGGAACTTTAACATCGTGATCCTAGAGAAAGGCAAGAGACAACGGGGCCTTTGGAGAGAAAATGTTACAATTAGGGAACAAAAAAACAATCTTGATGTGGTTTTTCTAAGCAGTGAACTTGATCCAAACACTGGGTCAGTTACACGTTTTCTCTCACACCTGCAGCTCTCACGTGGATTCTGAGAATAAAGCAGCCTCAAACCCAACACCTGAACCCTTTTAACAAGGATGTTGCTGTAAATCTGGAGATAGGAAGCTGTGAAAATAAACAGTCTTTGCTCTTCGCTGCCATATATCATAGCTATACTTGTAAATATTTATTCTCTTAAGATCTTCAGTAATCAGTGCAGCTGGGGGTTGATAGCAACTGCTCTTATAAACCATTTCCAGATACACTCCCATCATGGCAGCAAGCAGGTTAGTGCATCTCCCATGTGACATGGATGGTTCCTGATGCTGTGTCGCCATGTTATGGAACTGGGAAACTTTAATAAAGAAGGTTTTTCACAGCTACTGTCAAAAGAGGTAACGTGTGCTGCAATTTTCTAGGTTTTTGAATGGCTAAACCCAGAAATGCTTTAAGGAACATTTCACGAAGAAACACTTTTGGGAAGTGACCTAGTCCCGTATCATCCCCAAATCTAAATGTAAAGAAGTCTGCAACACGGGATCATCTAATTTGGCACACCATCACTACCCCGAAAAACTGGGTCTGCAAAGCACAGCGTGATCACTACACACCCAAGCGAAAGAAAGCCCCAGCTCCCTGGTGAGCAGGCAGGTAAGCGGGCAAACATGAGAAAAACTGCCTTTCTGCATATTTGCGGAAACAACATTCAAACCCTCCCCACCCAACGCCGTCCCAGCTGCAGCCTCTCCACCCCAACTCGGCCCATGCCGAAACATCCTTCCCGGGTGTTCCACGGGGTCAACCGCCCAGCAAGGAGCACTTTACCTGTCCCAGCCGCCCCAGAGAGTGGCTCTATGGTTGTAAAGCTGCTCCTCTCTTTCTCCAGCCACTTCTGCCCGACTCCCGCCTCCTCGAGCTTCCCCTGCTGGGCTGGGGACCCCCCTTGGCCTCTCTTCCCAGGCATCTCCCGCTGCCCGAGCCCACCTGCGCTGCCGAGCGGGGCGGGGGATGCGGGAGCCGAGCCCGCGGCATCGCGTGCGAAGCGGCGGTGCCGCTCTGAGTCAGGGCTCGCCCTGCGGCGGGAACCGCGGGCGGGGAGCGAAAGGGAGAACGGCGCTGAGTGATTTCTGCCTCCCGCCGGGGCCCGCCTGGCACGCAAGGCTTCCATCCCCACGCCGAGCCCCCGAGGCGCTGCTCCTGCCCCGCTGGCGGTGGCCCCGTCCCTCTGGAGGGAGCGCTGCCCCTCAGCCCCCTGCCGCTTCCTTGTGCTGCCTTTGCTCGGTATTGGCTCCACGGACAGGCACCCCGGTGGTGATTTTGGCGTTTACTTTTAAGTAATCTGGAAAAGCCCCTTTGCCAAAAGTCCGTGGAAGGCGCAGAGCCATCTGACAGACGGCCGTGTCAGCCCTGCGCCTCAGAGAACACGCACCATCCTCGTCCGCTCCCTCACCTCGCTGTGCCTGCCCGCACAGCCGTCACCAGAGGGAAGAAAATACAGAATCTGGAGTCCGTGTGTGTAGGGATGACTACCAGCCATTAGTTTCGGATATTTTACATGACTTTTTTTTTTTTTTTTCAGTTCTCGTCTTCTATCTTTGGAAGGAGAGAACACCCCGCGCTGGGTTTTCCGCTGCTGAAGTGCTTGGGCTGTTTGCCGGCAAGAGCAGCCGCTACTGCTCACAGCAGCGCAGAGCCCGAGGCGTGCCTTCCTTAGCTTAATTAGGGATTCTAACAGGTGTTAAAGTAAAAGGTGAGGGCAACTAGGAAGTGTAAAAGCCGTCGACACTCTGAGCCACTGAAAATGGTGTGAAGTATTTACCATAATAAATACATTCAAAGAAAGGGCATTTTTGCAGAAATCAGGTTATTCACCCATCTTGGAAACAACAGGAACCTGACATTTCTTAAGATTTCTTTCCAATGGACTAAGTTGAACCCGTTACCCCACAAGCTTTTCCAGAGCTGCAAAGTGAATGGTGATTACTCATAAAGAAAGTTCCTGTGACATGAATCTTGCTGAAATGAATGCTTCACTTACAAAGTCTCTCCAAGAATCTTGAAGCACTCAGTGAACTCTAACAGACATCACCTGGGAATTGACTTCTATATACATTTAAGAAAGAAATTACAGATTAGCCTGTTTATTCTGGCTGAAAAGTGAGAGCTGATATGAAATATTTGAATTTTGAGAGTAAAATATATGCCCCCCCTTATTACATGTCCTATGAATTTGCTGCAAGATTCTTCTGGGGATAAAAAACTTTTTTATTTTCCTACTCTGTTCCTGCCTGAATGCTGTCCTGGCTGCTTAGTTTCTGCCTTTAAGGAATTCGTCAAAGGGTGATGCCAATAATATCAGAAGTGGCAGTGGGAGATTTTCTACTTTGCTCTTTGTAGGTTGCCCTACTTTGTAGATTGTAAAGCAGATTAACCACCTGCAAGCTTTTCTTTTTACTTCTTTTCAAGCATACAAATGCAGAGATAACTAACTACATGATAAAGAGATTAAGTACAAACGAATACAGAGATCTGTGGGCTGATTCAGTTTTGACCATATTCTAAAATCAAACACCTAATGAGCATGTGACTGGCTTGAATTTTCTGGAGCTTGCATTGCAGAAAAGCAAAAATATACAATTAAGTGCATTTAACAAATTATCAAAATTTTGTTAAGTTTTAGCATGGAATTCACACCAGGTACTGCTCTGCTCCAGCTGTGCAATGGTGCAATACAGAAATGCCTCTGGCTTGCTTGGCGAAGTCACACAACAGGCTCAAAATGCAATATGAGACTCCTATACTTTCCAAACTTTTTCCTGCTCATTTTGGCAGTGCATACAGATAGATTGAAAAGGCTGAAACAACGATTTCCAGGACACCAAACCCTTAAAGGCACGTTCAGGCTCTTTCATGACTTTCACTCTTTCAGGAAGGAATACTTTGGAAATACCAGAAGAAAAAGCTCAATTCTGAGAAAACTCAGAAAGCTGTATTTCTTCTTTGGGCAAGAGGGAATTTAAGCTGCAGGACAAGGGTTATATTTGTGGAAAAAATGAAAGACTGAGCAGACATATGCAAAACAAGCAGGTAGGAAATCATCCCAGTAGCAAAAAAGCTAAATGTCCTGGGTTTTTCACATGGTGAACGTTCTTATCAGCCCAAACTTCCGCTTTTCTAAATCTCCCTCTAAATACTGGTGCATTTACACAATACATATGCATGTGCATCTTCATTCGTGGCCAGGGAAGCTCAGACTGTCTAAGCAAAACAGACAGCAATAAAGAAACCTGCAAAAGAGATCTGCAGAAGTGGTAAAGCAACCGGAGATGGAAGAACTTGCTGCTGCATGGGGACACTGATTTCATTCTGATTGCAGGTGGTATCAAGGAGCTGCTGGGACAAAGGAAATGTAAAAGAAGGGCTTTTTACTCCAGACAGGTGGTGAAGTGCAAGATTATAGCTGATCTGACTGACAGTTAAAGAGCCAAAATAAATCGACAAAATAAATCAACAAAATAACAAACCCCAAAACAGAGGGAAATCGTTTCTCCTGCATTACTGAGAGCCTACTACATTACTCCAACAGGACAACGGCCACAGCATGTTCAGTTTGTGCTGAAGCAAACTTCTCAGTAGCAAAGATTTTGGAAGATGAAATTCAGACTGGGGCAACAGGAAGCTTTGGAGAATCAAGTACTGCTGGCAGTAAGTCTTTATATCATTGAGAAGGAAAGTGAACAGACAGATTTTCAATGTCCAGCACTTCAGGCTGGAGAAAGAGCCTTGCTGTTAGCTTAGGGCATTCACCCCCCCCCCCCCAAAGTAATAGGTAGTATTGAAGTAATAGGAGTATTGAAGCTCAAAAAATGGCAAAGCCTGCTCTTCTGAGGTGGTCAAATACTTCTGTAAAATGTGGAGACCAGGTTAAAATAAAGGTCTGGAACTATGTGTGTGAGATCAGGGCAGTTCTCCCACCGATGCTAATGGAGACTGGCAGAAAGATACTGGATGAAACAGCCTTCATCTGTTAATTAGCCTTCCCATTAATTAGTCTTTAGTCATTTACTTGAGTTCATTTCCATAGTCAAACCCATCAGGGGGATAAAGGATAGCCTTGAGAAAATACATTCAGCTTTTAGCCCAACTGCTGCTGATTCTTATACTTCCTTCCATCTCCTCTATTGCTTCTCCCTTCTCCTTGTCACGACCATTCTCTTCCTTTGCCTTCTTGCACACTTCCATGGGAAGGGCCAAACACTGACATCTCCCAGTTCTTTCTAAGGCTTCTCTGCTTTTCCTGCTTTCCCTACTCAGTTGTTGATTACCTGATAATCTAGAAATAGTGTCAGGGAGCTTCAAGAGCTCGGATGTTCTAAGAGTGAGGACAATTCAGGAGCCAGCAGAGACCACAGCATAGGTAGTGACATCCCCAGGCAGGGCACAGAGCCACTGTACCCAAGTGCAGGTGAGGTAGTACCTCTGACAGGGCCCTTCAGTCATACCACAGAGTCTGCTCAGGAGAGGGAGGCAGAGCTGGAGGCAAGGCTATGGCACAGATCCAAGGTCCATCCAATAAGCACAACCAAGGATGGAATGAGGCTACTACCTACAGTGTAGGTCCAACATCAATGCAAGAAAACCCACCAGTAAGCCAAGACAGCCAGGAGCAGCCACAGGTCTGGGTGCCCAGAGCCTGAGCTTAGATGGCGTTCCTGGGTCCATAGGCAGAGTGCATGGATGAGGGTCATTACTGCTGCTCTCAAGTCCTGACAAATACTTCAGGGTAATGCTGAAGCAGAATAAAGTTTGGGCTTAAGACCCCTGTGAGGAAAAAGTAAATGGAGATGCATCTAAAAAGACAGTCACATTGCAGTTATTAGGCAATTCTCATTTTGCCAGTTGTAGCAATGCTCTCCCTCCAAAGCAGTAGTTCTACCCATGTGCATGTGACTTCTAGCTCTCAGGGTAGTAGGGTTTCATTTTAGCCTCTGCCACAGTCTCATGCTGTGATTTCAGTCAAATTGACTACTTGTTTCTGCTTGCTTAATGAGAAACTAGATTAATTTCTTTGTCCAGTGTGGGCATCTGAAATGATGCAGTTACACAGGGCTGATGAGGACCTGCCAGGTTTTCAAGTTATCTGAAATGTTCATACATTCGATACAGATGCAGCTAGTTGCTTCTTACCTAACCAAGGGGCACAATCAGCAGGACTTTGGTCTTCCCTGATGTGAGATTACAGCTGACATATTGTAGCTACTCTGAAAAATCTGAGCTTACTTAAAAGTGCCTGAACAGTTAGGGTTTGTTAGCATTGCCTGAAACAACTTCTTGTGAATAACAGCTACATTCTCAGCAGAGTGGAATGCCAAGGTGAGTGTGATTTTGTAATAGTCAAGAAAAATAAGAAACTTAAGGAAGTGTAACAACCAACATTATTTTATTAGAGTGGCAATGGCCAAGCCATTCAGGAGGAATTAATTTTCAAGATTTGGCTACAGAAGAGCTCTAGAATCTCATTGCCTTCCCCATGCCCAGCTGCGTGTTCTTTTTTTTTTTTTTTTTCCTAGGGGAGGCTTCAGTAGATGCCTTCCATCTTTAGGTCTTTGAAGGTGGGTTCCCTCTAGTGGCACTAAGAGGAGCATTGATTCTGTCTTATCGACTGATCTTGGCCCGTAGTAGGAGCAGGAGGAAAGAGGACACTGCAGGGTGTTACCAACTCACATCAGGAGACGCTGACTTGTCTTCTTCTGGCTAATAGCCTCGGATTCTTGTCCACAGGTTCTTTATTTTTTCAATCAGCTGTTCAGCCATTATACTGAGTTTAGTTGTTTCTCTGATGAGGAAGTTCCTGCAGGAGATGACAGTGCATGTGATAAGATACACAAATACATGAGGGTAATCTCCATCTGCTGTGGTTATCACACTGCCTGTCACTGAGAGTGCAGAGCTCCTCAGCAGTCTTAGAGGGCCTTTCCTCAGAAGACAGGAATAGGCAGCATATGTGTGCCATGAGTTATATGAAACTCTGTCTCTAGGGTGATCATGATTTTCCTTTTGTGAGGAAACTCATTCCCCTTCCTTGAGGAATATGTATGCACAGCTAGAGCCAATTCTGTGATTTGCATCAAGCGACAATGGCACAGTCAGTACTGAGCCCCTCACAGGCAGCAGCACCACCACAGAACCCTTCCAGGGGAGCTGATCCCCCACCAGCCAGTGTCCTCCTCCCTCACTACCCAAGAATAAGGAGCAGAACCTGCTGTCCCTACAAGCATGGTCATGTACAGTGTGTATCCCTGGGAAGAGCTTGTGCTTTCACGTGAGACTGTATCATCTCACCCCACCTCCCAGCACCTCACTCCCATGGTAGTCGCATCAGGTTTTGGTTGCTGATTCATTTCCCATTGGATCTCCCCGTACAATACTTAATCTGTTCTTCCTCCCACTCCCCCCTCTCCCTTTTCACACATGGCTATTGCAGCATTAGTACAGAGCAGCTTTCCATACCTAGTTGCAACAACTGCTGGAGTCTGGGCAGCATCGACCAAGAACTGACCCACTCTAGGGGACACCTTGTTCACAGCTTCATAGACATAAGATGCAACTGCATCAGGGACGACCAGCCAGTCACGACGGTCTCTCTCAAAGATGGACTTTGAGTGCACTTCTGAAAAAAAGAAGGCAAAACCCCATCAGGCTTTTCCAGTTATTCATGTCTCTAGTATTTTCCCTCAGGTGCAGTGTGAAGAGTCTTGGAATTCTGAGATTCAGAACCTCTCCCTGAATTTGCTCTAGCAGCATCTAGCAGCACCTCTTCACCTATTCACAGGGAATGTCACAGGCTTTTTATGGCAAAGTGTTTGCACCACATATGGACAATTTTCATGCCAGATCTCTACCGACTTGTTTCACGCTGCTGAGCACTAAGTATTCATGGTCTTCAACTTTATTGCTGGGCTTAACACCAGTGAGAACCTGTAGAGCTGAGCCTTGTCTCAGGCAGACAAAAAGCTTTTCAGACTTACCAGGGAGAGTGGTGCTGAGGAGCAGGATCAGAGCTATCACCAATACCCTTGATTGCAACATGGTTTGCAGTACCAGTTCTGCTCTCTATACTGAGAGACCTGCAGGAATCAGCATACAATGTTTTGTTTGTTTTCAGAGAAATAAAACATGTTGGTTAAACACCAGATTTTTTGCAACAAAGCTAACCAATGAATGAAGACAAGAACAGGAAAGATCATGGTGCATTTACTCTGAAGAAGTGAGGAAATGACAGTATAAAAATGAAGGTGTCCTTTTATTTGTATAATCACAAATACCCACAATAATAACTTTCAGAGCTCAAAGAAATATGTGACAGTTAAAGCCAGTTCTTTTATATGAGAGCTAAAAATCTATTATTTCAGCACATGAACAAACCACTAAAACTGCAGAAGTCAGAATAGGTTTCCTCTATGCGTAAGTGCAACTGAAAAATTCATATTGTGAGATTTCTTTGATTGATTTGTTTTGTTAAATTGCTCTAAAGAATGTTGTGGAAGTGTGCATGTGTGCATCACATACAATGATCATCTTAGTGACCCCGTGATGTGAGTATTTTGCCTTGCTTTAGCTGAGCAAAGTTGCCAACTAGCCAACTAAATTCACTTGTCTTTTTCACTCTGGGAATAACACAGCAGATAGTACCCCAACCAGAACAAGTTCTCAAAAGGGAGTGGGTGCAAAATTTAGCTTCATCTGACTTCCTTTATTTTTGGCTGTTAAAAGAGTCAGAACTGGGGAATTGAAAATTTGGTCCTTGGTACACGGAAAATACATTACATCTAAAGATTTTCAAACGTGCTGAGCTTAAAAATGTGTTTAGAAATTAATATTTATTTATGCCCTCAATTATAGGGCTGCATCACTTAGAGCAACGTGAAGGAAACACTGAAGTTCTAGAATTGCAATGGCAAAAAAGGCTGCAAGTCTATTACATGTGAATGCTTTGCTGAATCCCATACCAGGTGGCTACAAGGCAGTGCTCCTTCTCATCCCACAGTAAGGAAATTGCCATCCATTTTTATATCCTTCTGTGCACAGACTGCCTCCAAAAGCTACCGTTCCATTTACTAGACATTTGCTGCCCAGCAGCAATTGGTCCTACACCACCCTACCTTGATTTTTAATCTCAGAGCCAGTTTTTCTCCATGTGCACAAAAGGCATAAATTTGCTTCCCAAGCACATGAGGAGGTGCTCTTATCCACTTTAGAGCCTGTAATCCCTGTGGCAAAGGCAGCTGGGAAAAGATTATCTATCTTCCAACTCTGAAACTCTGCAATTCCTACCACGGGCTTGACCCTCCTATGAGTGTCTTATGGAGACTCCATCACTCAGCTTCAATCCAGGTCACCTCAAGCACCCCCACCTTCCTCCATTTCAGAAGTATTCTTGCCTGCAGAGTGTGAGAAGGCCTCACACTTTGGCTTGCAATAAGACATGGGGAAAAATAGAAGATCACCTGCACTCGCTTCCCTTTGATCTAGACACACCAGCCACAAAGCCCATCCCACCCAGAAGAGAGAGTTCAGCACTTACCTGTCCTGCCTTCTCTCTTTCTCAGGCTGAAGCTGAGGTAGATCCTCATCTGAGACACTGGCATTTATGGAGCGAATATAATGATAGCGAGGGGTCAAAGGTCCTGCTCTGTTTCCCCATTTGCTCTTTTGCAAGCACATGCAGCTCAGTGGGACAGGTAAGATGCTGTGGAGGACTCTGGACCTGTTATTGAGATTTGGTAATGGAGGGTCAGTCTGACCTGAGCCTAAGAGATGTAGAAGGCAGCTCCTGGGTCACTGAGTCCCCTACTTTTGCAGGCATCTGTGTCACAGAGGCCCCTTTCATAAGTTGACCAAATTCCACATTAAGCTAGACAGTAGCTAGACCTGGGCTGAATTTTGTTCCACTGCTCCTGTGGGAAGGCGTGTCCTAACCTCCCTGCTCTGATAGTTGGAACTTGCTGTTATGGCCATTGGCATTTTCCCCTCCATTTACAGCAAAGGCATTAACCAAATGGCGCACAGGGGTTAAGTGTGCACCCCTCTCACATTTCTTCTTTCCCCATGGCCAAGTCTCTTTGCACAGGCTGACAACACCAGACCTGTTAGAGCATGTCCAGATGAGCACAAAAACTTATCAGAGGGCTGAAACACCTCTCCCATGGGGAAATGCTGAAAGAATTGGGGCTGTTCAGCCTGGAAAGAAGGCTCCAGGGAAATCTTATTATAGCTTTTTGATACTTAAAGGGTGCTTATTAGAAAGGCTTTACCAACGCTTGTAGTGACAGGAGAAAGGGAAACAGGTCTAAACTGAAATTGGATCAAGTTAGATTGGATGCCAGGAAGAATTCTTTACTGTGAGGGTTGTAAGACACTGGAACAGGTTGTCCAGAGAAGTTGTGGACACGCTATCTATCACTGGAAGCATTCAAGGTCAGGTTGGATGGGGCTTTGAGCAACCTGCTCTAGTGCAAGATGTCCCTCCCCAAGGTAGGGGCAGGATGGATGAGGTGATCTTGTAAGATCCTTTCCAATGCAAACCATTCTGATTCTATGTCTCCCAAAGATCCCTGGTCCCAATCAGAAAGTGGTGGCATTGCTGCTGTAGGGCATGTTTCCCATAGGTCAGGTTCCAAGTGCTCGCTGGGTCTTCAGTTGGGCCAGCCATCTGAGTTGAGCACATGGAACTGCTGAGCAGAAGGGGGAAGAGACAGAAAGGCTGCAACACCAAGCTACAAAGGGCAGCAGCTCAGGGGAATGGGAGGACACAAATTAAACCTACCACTGAGCCCCATAGACCTCCATTTTATATCGGCCAATTATTTATTAGGTGACTGTCACATGTGGGAAGTGTGAAAAGCTCAACCAGTATCTTCATTTATCAACCAAGCAAAATTTTTAGAAGACTTTTTTTCTCGTGGTGCTTCAAGTGCTTTAGAATCAAACAGTAACTGTTCTCATTTTACAGACATGGCAGCCAGTCAGTGATGGCTAGAGTGGATCACGTCATTAAAGAGGGCTGTCAATGGTTTCCCATATATTTTTCCCCTCTCTTGGTATTTATTCAAATGATCTTTCTTAGAAAAACAAAGAAAAAAAGTCTCCCAAAACAAGAAAAAAAAAATCCCCCATTGAAGCAAATAATTCTGCATTTTTGTCCAAAAAATAACAACAGCAGATTCTTACTAATGGGTAACAATGTTAATTTCAGAAATAAGAACAGAGAATTTTCAGTTCCACTTCTGGTGCAAACATTAAAAAGCAATTTATAGTCTAGGAAAAACACACAACAGCAACTGGTTGAAAGTTCTCTTATATTTCAGTTTGACATTTTACATTCATTGAAGAGGATCTACACATTTACACTCTGCTTTTACAGCTGGGGTAACATTCAGAAGACCATAACAAGGCACATTATAGGCATTAAACTTAGCAGAAATAGGAATGAGCAGTCCTTACTTGTGGGGGTTAATTTAATATAACCTCAAGTGTCATGTCTCTCCTATGTCAGGTCAACAAATGGAAGGCTCTAACCCCATTATGTGGGTGCTTTTAACTGATGTGCTGCTGGAGGTAGTGGCACAGAGGGGACTTAGCTGCCCTGTGTGGTAATACCTACTGCTGAAGGGCTTTGCTTTGGGGTTGTATGACACAAGGTAACTTCCCCAGCTTAGTTAGCCCAACTTGAGCTAGTGCTATCATGAATACAATCCCAGAGATAGCAACTGGGCATTTCAGCACTTTCTACTGCCAAGCAGGCACTTGCCAAGACCAGATCAATGATTGCACAGAAGCAGCCCTTGCCCTCCATTCCTGGAATGGCATTCCAGAATGGCAGGGCGCTCTGCAAATAAGCAAGAAACCCAGATATTGCAGGTCCTTTCTTAATCAAAGAAAAGTTACATGATTTTTTATCTCTCTTATGAATCTTACAGGTCTGAAGTGGAAAGCAGCTGACAGTAGCATGGGTGTCCTTATCTGGCCCCGTCTAGGTGGCATGGTCACTTATTCATTACATTACCTTAAATTAGGGTAACTCCAGGGGCTATGAAGGCACTTTATCCAAGCCAGAAGATTCATTTTTGGGGAGTACGATATATTCCTTCAGCTGCATGACAAGAACAACAAAACCCTAGAACAGCAATAACTCCCATATGTGAAACATTCAACTTTTTCCATCACAAATGGGCTGACATATGAACATCAGCTCTTTGGAATGGCTGAAAAATTAAACATGAATAAATTGCAAAATAGAAAGAATGAGGCCAGGCGTTTCCTACTGTTATTTCTTCCAGTGTGCTGTATTGGAGCTGCTCAGTTCTTAGTCTCTTTTCAAAAGTCAAAGACACTGTAATCTTACTGGGAAAAAGAGTTCACATTGTATTGTGCAGTGCTGTTACAATGGGTTTCGTTTAGAGCCAATTAAAATTAGAAATAAGCAGAGCCTATTTCCTTCCCACTTTTCTGTCTGCTTGCAGTTGAAAAGTAT
Organism: Empidonax traillii; assembly: GCF_003031625.1. Taxonomy (NCBI): domain Eukaryota; kingdom Metazoa; phylum Chordata; class Aves; order Passeriformes; family Tyrannidae; genus Empidonax; species Empidonax traillii. The sequence continues at coordinate 343,120 of NW_020955239.1, read as the reverse complement.
GCATATATAGATTTCCTTTGTCGTTATTTCACAGCCCACCACCAACTGGTGTTTTATGAACCGCAGTGGTCTGTGGACCAGTAAACCTGGTATCATTTCTGCTTCCCTGCTGGATAACTTAATCTACTTCTGTTGCAATTTAAGAAGTTACAGAATTAACACTCAGATACAATCAATTTTCCCTGAAGTTTTGCCTAACGTTCCTATAAATATGAACAAATGTGACTGAATAGGATATCAAGTATGATAAAGATAAAACTCTTCAGATTTCACACAGCACAAATTGTGTTCACACAATCTGCAATTAGTCACCCTAGCTCAATTATGGGGACTAGAAGAACAAATAAAGATGGAGGGCTCCTTCATAGGATGTAGATAAAAAAGCACAGCCTCTGCAGTTAGTGTTATCATACTACAGCAGCAAGCTTCAACAGCTGCTCCTGTTACAGAAAGTCATCTGGGTTTTCTTGCAGTGTGAGGGGGTTCTTGCTCTTGGGAAAACTTGCTGGACATATGTTGGCTTATACACACTTGAATGTCAATGAAAGTGAACTCTTTCCATGCTACCATATTGGGATCTCCCCTTATGTCTCAAATAGCCTCTACTCTTTGATGGAGAAAGGGGCAGCTCTTCCCTGAAACCTGAACATTTGGGCTTGGTTGAAATGACAGGAAAAAGTTGCCCTGTATGTTGCATGAAACTATGAAGCACAAGGAGAGAGTCAAATTCCAAGTTACCAATTCAACTTCCATGGGTAGAATCTGCAGGGTGCCAGCTGTCTGCTAAAAGTCACCAGAGGGCAAAGCTAAAGTCAGAACTCGATGCTAGTTTTGGAAGGTGTCTCATATTATTTTCTGTCATTGCAGTCATCATAAACTCCTCTTAACTAATAAAGACAGTAGTCCATTATAGAAGAGGGGGTTCATAAAATCCTCAGCAGGTCATAAAATAAGAATAAAAATTATTCATAGCCAGTGGCTGGGGAACAGATTCAAGAGTGATACTGACTTTGCAAGTTTTGCAAACACACTTAATTCCCAATATTTCAAATGTGACTTATGGGTCAATTCATATTGTTCAGTTTGGGTCTAATGCAGACAAGTATTACGCTTAACATAGCCCTCCTTTCTAAAATTCAAACTTTACAATTAGTCTTTTAGCTCTTTTGTGATAGTCAGCAACTGCTGGCAAAGAGACCCTCTGTCTTCAAAAAGTAGGCCTTTGGTTCTGAAAAAAAGTCAATTAGAGAAGCTAGTTGGTCCTCCTGCTTTACCTCCAGAGGAAGAAATTAGGAATAAGTACTTTCAGCCAAGAAACTGCAGGAAGATGAGCACTCCCTGTAGTAGCCTTTGGCCGACCAGCAACTGCACTGGGTATCCAACTAGGACCATTTGTATGAAGTGTGATGCTTCCCATCATTGTCCAAAGAAAAATAAAACAAAGAGGTGGACGAAATGAAAGCCTCTTCAAGTCAGTCTTCCAAGATAAAGCATAAGCACATCAGTAATTAGGACATTAAAGAACAAACAGTATCAAGTGTCCCATGAGGCACTGGCTGGGAAATGAACTAGGCAAGACAGTCATTGGTACTGGCCAATCTCCAGTGTTTCTGAGTTACAAAATAATTCACAAGATTCTCCAAGAGCTCCTTGCCAACCGTTGAGTCTCTTGAATCCAAGAAGTGCCTCTGGCAAGCCAGTTTCCTGTGGAAGCAGCCAGCATCCAGAGAGCTTCTCCTTCTCCAGCACATTTTAAATTAAAACAGTGGATTAATCACATCAAGGAGAAATGGCAAGTTCTTCTCCTTCACAACTGGTCTCAGAGCATAGTGAAATTCTGTGTTCTAGTTGCAAGGTGAGAGATGAGGGAACTTAACAATCTAGCTACACATCAGATGCACCACACATGCAGCATTGTATAGATGCCAGGGTAAAGATCACAGACAACAGTAAAAATGGTGAGTGTAAGAGTTCTTCAGAGCCTTTCATCTCACCCCATGTATATGATACATGGCGTAGAGAGCAAAGGGAGAATATAAAATGCATGGAAAAGAGTACCTGGCTTAGGAAAGATATATGCACCAAAACTGTGCTTCCTCGAGTTGAGGGAAGTTCTGTCCATGGTGCAAGGGACAGCAGTCATACTTTACTCAGTCCCTGAAGAGAAAGCCAAACCATGGTAAATTTAGCCCTTTAAGTTACAAATAAATTCAAGTCTTGATGAAAGGCTAGAACAAGTATCTTTTAAGGCACTAAGGTCTAAGCCTAAAGTAGGCCAGGTTGTTTCAGTCAGTAAACGGTGGATAACCTGGAAATCTGCAGACATATTAGTGAGATCTTAAGGCAGTGAACATCCTTCCAACACTGTGATCCTCCTGTTTGGGAGGAGTGGGGACAAAAGGAAGCAACTACCCCAACTATGCTGGGCAGCCAGGCAGAAGCAACAAACATTACACATTCTGAAGCACAACAAAGGGCCTTAGATGCTGTGCCTCCCCACACCAGACTCCCAGGGGAGCAGATCGGATGACCTCCAGAGGCCCTTTCCAACTGAAATTATTCTACTGTCTTGTGACTTTACAACTCTGTGAATATTGGAGCCTTTCTCTGGTAACTGGTGTGCAAAGGACCAGCATTCTACAGACTGGGCTCCTTGCAGTGCCAAGGCACTTCAAAAAGAGAACTGCTGTCTCTCTTTACACACTGGGAATATACTATTTACTGAAAAAAATGTGCTGTTTCCAATAAAAATGAACCACAGCCCATGGCAAACCTGTGTTTCCAATCACAGCAAGAATAAAATTGGGTTATGTATGGCTTTCATGGGCACAAGTCATAGATTCTTCAGAGCTGCAAATCTAAGGAGAAGCTGCTTCATCTGTTTTATTGTTGGTTGTCTGTTCAATCAAAAGCAGCCATCCCAACCTACACAGTAAAAAACCTAAGAGGAGTCCAGTGGGAATCGTAGTTCTTTCAGTACTGACATTAAATGATTATGCTTTTTCCACTGTGGGAACTTGCTCTGTCCTGCAAGAGAAAATAAAAGATTCAGGAACAAGGAATGATGAACAGAAATCATATGTCTTCCTACCTGCTCTGAGCATCATAACAAAACCCATTCATACATACAGACATCCCAGCTGGAACTTGAATTGTGCTTCTTTCCAAAAACACAGAAGTGAAAATGTGCAAATACAGCCCCTTCAGAAGACTCCCACCTGGTAAAACTCTGCATATATGTGATAATGGACACTTAACATTTTTTTTATTTAAAAGAATCTCCATTTTTTAAGGGAGAATACACTGTCTAACTTGGAGACTAGCATTTGGATATGAAGTTTTTCATATTTAGGTTGCCACCTAAAATCTAGTCCCAGTGTGAAATGATAAGATGAGCTGAAAACAAGAGCTGTTCACTGCCCATATAATGCATGTTCAGTTCTCAGGAGTTCCAAGAAGAGAGTTACTTTCTTCCACCTGTCCTGGGGAATGACACATTTCTCATCCATGCTACCTGAAAGCATGGATGTAGCTTTAGGCATCTTACCTGGATGGATAAGAATCATCTCAAAAATATCACCAAGATACAATAAAAATTAAATGTTAAAGATAGATAACAGGAGAATCATGCACACTGTAAAAGAAATCAGAAATAAACCAACTCCAGAGATGGTTGCAGAGGGGAACTCAGTCCTGCTGCCTAGTCTGGAAGTGCTTTCTCCCCAGTCAGTGCCAGACAACAGCTATTTTAACACCAACATATACAAAGACCCCCAAAAGTGAGAGGGTATAACATATCACCCTGTAGGGGCCTACTTCTACAGCCATGCAACACATGTCACAAGGCAGAGAACTCAGCAACCTCTTTACAACCAAGCTCCACAGAGCACTCCCTGCTCCTTGGCCTCTGTTTGCAACATAACAGGCTACAGAAAGTACAAAACATTTACTCTTACTCCCCAAAACCCAACCTTTTCCTTGGGTTGGGAAGGCAAAAAGGCAGCTGACTCACCGAGCGTGTCCCTGCGTTGCCTTTGTGCTTCTTGTCCTGACTCGGGATGATTTCTAAGGAGCGATAACTGGGGGGTTTATCTTCCGGCCATTCCCGAGACCGGTTCCTCCGTCTGCGGTTTGTGGCTGGGACACGGACAGGCTCCTCTGAGGAGCTCCATGACCCCCTGCGAGAAGGGGGGGAGTAGCTGTGCCGCCGCTGGCCTGAGTTATTGCTCCTCCCAGCGTAGTTCTCGTATTCTCGTCTCCCTGAGGGCTCCTGTCTCCTGCCACGCTGGTGGCTGGAGCGCTCCTTGGCCTCCTCTGGATAGAAACTGCTGCTGCTGCTCTTGCCCCTCTCAGCTTGGCGTGGGGGCGACACATCCCGTCTGGAGTACTGTGGCCTGCCATTGTAGCCACCTGTCCTCTGCCTCTGAGGATGGTCCTCTCGCCGCCTGTCCCAGATGTCCTGACTGTAGCTGGAATGAGAATCCCCACTGGAAGGCACGGGCCACCTCCGGTTTTCCCTTCTGTCCTCTGCTGCATAGTCCCAGGGTCCGGGGGTGCGGGTGGCTCTCTGTGGCCGTGAGGAGTTGCTGCTCCCATGGCTGGAAGAGACGTGATCAGTGAGAGGAGGCGGCACGATGTCGGAGCCCAGGGAGGACAGCAGGCTGGGCTGCACAGCCTGCCGCTGGTGGGAGGGTGGCCGGAGCTGTGACATGTTGAGGTTTTGGATTTCAGACTCCAGATAGTCCAAAACACCGTTGCCATGGGAAAGCTGAGCTTGTGGCTGCACCAGTGGAAGACTGTTCTGCAGAGACACATCTAAGGATAAAAGCACAGGAGACACAGCAAATCCAGAGGGAATGAAGAGAGGGCCCTTCTGCACTCATGAGCCTGGCTGAGTCCCTTCTCTCCTCCTGTTGCTCCTCACTGCAAGAACTGCATGAGTCTCAAGCACCACAACCGGCACAGCCAGACCAAACAATGTAAGGTGCAGAGAGTAGTAACTTAGTAACTGCATTTCCTTTTAAGAAGACTCAGCGTACTGTGTATTAAATCATGGTGGCTCAGCCACTGGACCTTTCTAAGGAAAACTGGTGCCTTGGCTAGGAAAAATGTTAACTGTAGATTTAACTAGTGGGCTGAAGAAATATATACTGAAACATCTTGAATCTAGCATTTGTTTGCAAATGATTTGTTCAAACAATAGATAAAACTCATCAGATACAGAGTAAATCTGTGATTACAGCATAGTGATGAAGAGCTAATTTCAGACAAAAAATACCTTATATACTTTTGAGAAGCCATTATGTTGAATTCCTCTGTTTTCCTTGGGTGATTAAATAATATTACTGGTGGTAAGTTATTTTATTTAATTATTTCTCTAGGACTTCAGAGACTTCCCTCCCCCATCAAAGTTACAAATAAATTCCACTATACAAGTGATTTTGGGGCAGAACAACTGTTAAAATTCTTCCAGTTTCATTAAAGAGTTTCATTTTTTGCTGCATGCAGGGTAGATCTATTTCACAGAAGGCAGTTTGCCCTTAATCATTTAAGACTAGAGATTTGATAAGAACTCAAACAAATTGCACCTCACTTGTCATATCAGTTTTGGTTATAAGGAGTTGACCGTGACCAGCACAGCAGAACAAAGAGACAGTACCCTCCTCTGCCACACAAAGCAAGATAAGCTGGGTATATTTACCCTGCAGTCGCTGGGGTGTAGCACAGATATACCTTAGTTAGCACTAAACTACTTCACCCAGCGCTGAGCCCAGCAAGACACTTAAGATGAACAGGCTGTATTTATCCACCCAGGCAAGTCTGCAGTACACTGTAGATGTAGCAGAGCTGTTATGCTCGGACATGCAACCATGCTAGAAACATCTCTCTTTTGTAGTAGAGAGGCTAAGGCCTCAACGTGGAACTTCCCTAAAAAGTTACCTGGTTCTCATCCCGATTTCCCTCTGACATGATGCCCATGGTCTTACCTTGTTGCAATAGAGGGTTCAGCTGGTAAGAGGAAAGTTTTGAGTTCCTGTCGCCACCTCCGTAGAACATGTTGGGTGATATCCAAGGTGCAAGTGCCTGAGCCCGCTTTATGAACCGATGCCGTTCCAGTACTATAAAAGAAGAAGAAAGCTTACTGCAGCTATCCAGAGAGCACAGCTTGCAGATCACACGCCATTTTGCTTGTTACGCTGTAGCCTTTGGATACAGGAAATTCGCAAAATGAAAATCTCTTTCCACCCTATGACAAAGGTAAAACAGAACATGGGAGATTCCAATATGAAGTTGTACATCTTCAAAAAGATACCTAGAACAGAAGAAAAGGGTTACTGCCTAACATGCAGAGTCCAGTCCCAGCAACTGGGAACAAATAACACTATGATTAAGTATGCAGCACTACCAGGTGTAAGACTTTTACCTGCCCTGTAAGTGTGAGTATAGTTGTGGAAAGGCGTAAAATAATGTTTCATACAGAAAGATATATTACAGTTTTCTCTCCAAACTTTTTCAGCTCATCATTGACCTTTGATTTACAGCTAAACAAGATCTTTCTTTGCCACTTTCATATGGGTTCTGTCCAGATCGTATTTTCCGCTCTATACTCCATCATTTCCTCTCTGTTCCACAAATAGGGCACTCAGAGGTGCACTGTCCAGCTTCTCCCTTTCTAGTCTCTCTCTGTAATTTACCTCAGCATGATTGCTAAAATTAAATCCCTTAGGACTGTGTGATCAATCTGGTGAACAGACTAAATTTCCAGTTTTCAACAGCAATGTCCAGTGTGCCAAAAGAGCAAACTCAGTGAAAACATCTCTTCCTCACTGGTTTTCCACCACCATCTCCAGACCCCTACTCCTGGGGTCAGGCTCCATTCACTTTTTTTAGCATTTCCATCTCACCTGCTCTACATAGACAACCTCACCATTCCTGCCTTCAAACCCATAGCTCACCATTGCTTCTTTTGGAGGAATACCTAAAAACATCTTACTACTTTTACCTCAAAACTTAAGTTTACAAGCAAGCAAATTATGCAAGTCCCAGACTTTACAAAGCCTGGTTTGTCTGTCATTACTGAGTAAAGCCTTTCTGCACCAGGGCCTTTGCAAAATTTCTCTCATATGGCTTCCCTGGAGTTTCACAAGTGATAGGCTTTTACTGCAGCCTCATCTCTGGTCAGGCATGAGCAGAACATTCCTGGCTATACAGTTCAGGAAACAGACAGGAACATAATTGCCTTTGAGACTTTTACTTCTCTGATAAATCTGGCTGAAGCTGGCTGATGAAATTAAAAGCTATTGGAGGGAAAGAGATAGGGGATAGGCAGACAGGTTGACTGCAAAAGATTTGCTTCTTTAAGAAACCAGGCTACAGCTAAGCTCCAATTAATTCTGTCCCCTGGGTTCATTGTAGCAGGCAGCATACAGACTGCATGTTCTCTGGGACTGAGCTTTCCATTTCAGGTAGCACTCCAGTTATTAAACATGTTCTTCTTCAGCTGTTTCACTGAATTTATATAGAGCACCACTTGCAGCAAAACAAGGACTGACCATGCCTCTCAACTCATCCTACCCTTTTCCCCACAGGTCATGCAGTTCCACTTCATTCTCCACTTCAGACTCCCTCCTCAGTCTGGCTCCAACCAGAAAGAACTACAAAGCTGGAAGCTTCAGGGGTTTTAATCCTGATACTCTGATATATCTTCAAAGCTCTGTGGCCTGAGGTAGCAGCTTTCAAGCACTTTATGTCACACTTGATTAACTTTCTTTTCTTTTTCTTTTTTGTCCCAAGAGATTTCCCTCCAGTTCAGGTTTCAAAATTAGAGGAAGAGAGAAAGGAGATGAAGGATAAAAAGAACAGGAGGGCCTTATCTTTCCCTCTCTCATTCCTTCTTAAGAATATCTCAAGAGTTACCACCTTGAGAATGTCCTAGAACCTGCTGAGTGCACGTCCTTGGGTTTTGACCACGGTATTTGCCTGAGGAGCAGAGGTCCAGCAGCTGTGGGCATACCTACTTAGGGCTCTCCCCCTTAAGGTATGAAGGCAGTCACTAGGACCAAAGTCATCGTGTCCCTGTAATTCTCTGATCTCTTCCTACAGCTGAACAAATGCAGAATTACCCCTGGAGTTCCTTCACTACTTTTAACCTTTCTTCCTTCCCCAGATACTTAGTTTTCCAGTTTGAATCCAATATATATTCTGGTTCCCTACCTGCAAAATGGAAGTAAAGTTATAGATCTTTTTAAAGTGAACATATTTATTTGAGAAAGGTCAGATTCACTTTAATTCCAAAACTCATAACTGCTGTAAAACTTTGGCAGATTGTTGTGTTGTTCCCTTTACCTATTCCCTGCAAAGAAAGGCGGTTCTTTACCTTTGACAGACCTTACAGCTGCTGGGCCAATTATCCAATTACAAAAAAAAATATTTTCCAACCTAGTCAGACCCAGGTGCAAGTATAACTTATTTTTCACTGATTCATTATTAGAAGAAGCCCAAAGAAGAAAAGGAATTAATGGAAACAGAAGGAGGTCATACATATATTTACCCTGACGGGCTTTTCTCAGAGCTTTCCATGGGGAATGTAATTGGCTTGCTCCTGGGGCATGTTTAATATTTCGGTAGACCAATCCTGAAAGACTCAAACGATGCACTTCTTTCATTGCTAGGTTCTTAAAACCACGGTACTTAAGTGTCGTGATTCACAGCCCCAGGATTACCTGGCCTCAATGGCATCTGCGACTGTTCAGCAGGTCTAGGCTGTCCTCTAGTGGCCAAAAACTGGGAAGAAAGACACTCGGCTCGCACTGTAATCGTAAAGGAGGTGAGGATTTCTGCCTTCTCTTCAGCTGTATGGAACTGCTATTCCTCAGGACTGTTTTTAAGATGTTCCCTGAGTCTATCTTCTTGTGTTTTTTAAGGTCTGCAGTTCATTTTTTGGAGTGAAAAAAAAGTGAGTCAAAGGCAGGATAAAGTGAAGAGAAGGTGTGTTAGAGGAGGGGTGCAGGCACAAGGACCCTTTGCCAAGTGGATAAAGAGGGCAGACAGCTGGGAGGGAAATTACAGCCACAGAACCCAGCAGCCAGTCAAGGAGGCTGGTCTTGTCTGTACCCTCTCTCATGAACAGGGAGAGATTTTGGGAACCTCTTTTTTTCACAGGAATTCCTCCTCCTCAGCAGGAAATAACAGCAGCAGTCTGGAGTGAGCTATAATCTACTGCACAGAAAAAGAGAAAGGAGCTCACACAAATTCCGAATCCCTTTTTTGTTGAGAACTAGTAATTCTGGAGGTGTGAGTCTTTCATCTCCACCACCTCTCTCTCCCTTTACAGAAACTAATTTTTCTGCCAAATTTCCATAGCCTCCTCAACACTACACATTTCACTTGACAACCTGTAAAGTCCTCCAAAAATGTTTTGTTTTCAGCAGTAAGAGGGATGTTCTGTTCTCTCTGTGCAAGGGCTAAGCAAATTAGGCTTAAGCCTAAAACTCTTACAGCTTACACGCAACCGATACCAAATAGCTCTTTTGAAGGTAAAGGGAAACCAGGAACCCAGCTCCTTGTTCATAAATCCTCTCCTTGTAGCATCTGAGGAAGAATCTGGTGATTTCAACAATAAATAAACTTATTTGTTGTATTTTGTTCCTGTCAGACTGTGTAAGCTGCAGAGGGGCTTGTCCACGACGTTGCTAACTAAGTTTCATTTACAGGTTATGTGACTTTAGCAGCCAACATTCAGATGGCAGCCTTATTAAAAAAGCTAGATCTGGCTGCAGAAACTTTATTACTGCTAAAAACAAACACAATAAATTTTCTTCTGACCCTCAAAAACTCAAAAATGCACTTGTACAGCTGACCACCAAGAGAGACCATCTTTCTCCTCTTTTTTCTCACTTCCTTTCCCCAAGAAAAACAAATAAAACATAAAGATAACATGAAGAAAACATGAAGATAGAAAATGCCAATTTTTACATAATTCCTCTTGGAGCAACATACTTGAAGGTCAGGCTGGTTTGGAGAGTAGTACAAAGGCATTTACTTGCCTTCCTCACATGCACAGGCAAATGAACCACAAGATAGAGAAGAAAAGTCCTGAGCTACTCATACAGGAAGGTGGATGACATGAGAGAAGCAAGGTGTGAGTGAGGAGGAACTTCTGAAAGTTGGACACAGAAGAGCAAGGTGGGTTCTATCTATCTCAGCTCCCCTCCTCTAAACTCAGACAAGCTGGTCCTGGAGGTCACATTGGCCACAGAAATATTTCATTTTATATGGACGCTAAGCAGAAGGGAGAATGTGGAACTCAGCAATGTCCTAGTCAAGCTTTTGTATTGACAAAAGGCATAAACGGATGCACATTTGGTTGAACCTCACCTTCCTGGTTACAGCAGCACCGGGTTGGACAGCAGCCACACTGGATGTGGCAGCAGCAATACTGGGGGCAGCACTGGCACCAGCATATTCCAATCAGCAGAAGGAGAAGGAGGCCACCAAGAACAATGAGGAGTACTGTTAGCCAGTCTGTGGGGAAAAAAGGAGAGAGAAAGGATTGATCCTGATGTATCTGGCTGTGGTAAGTTACTGACCTCTCCACCGCTGGAGATGTCTTGGGGTGGGCAAGAAGAGAACAGGAGAAGATATCTTGCCACCCAGGCAACAAACCACAGGCACTTACGGAGAACAATCAGCTTCACTTCTTTGTCCGCATCACCTGATGTATCTCCTGGTGCTTCCACAGTGCAGTAGTACACGCCATGATCCCACCACATGACCTCACTGATGACAAGGTCTGCTCCTGTGGGAGAGGGACTGAGAGGTCAGTGGGCTATTTGGGACTGACAGACACTACTTTCAGGCCCAAGTCAAAACCTCTGCCTGCAGGCAACATGGAGTACTGCATCTCCCCTTGTTCCAAGCATAGCCATCACCTTCAAACAATCACATTTGAGTCCACTGAGAATTCCTATAGACAACATTCACTGCCAGTCCCTTTTTTCTCTGTTGCTAGAAGGCAACACTACTTAGAAGTGTTCTTACTTCTGTGTGGAGTGAAATAACCAGCATGCCGCTGGGTGGTGAATGTTAACAGCCACCAGCTGCTGCCAACTGCCAGCTCTACTGGTTTTGGAACACAGTTCACTGTCCCTCTTAGGCCAACCATCCCCATAGCGCATCTGGCAGGAGCAACAGATATTGCTCCAGGAAAAGCAGGGAGCATATAATACACCTGGACAATTACCCAGTACTTCTTTGGAGAATGAACTGTTTTCTAGCCTCTGGGCTCCTCAGCTTTTGTGCTCCTCAGCAAAAAGGTCAGGCATTCCCAGCTCAGCCTTAGTTTGTAGTGCCTCCAACACCCTCAGGCCAACTGGGGACAGGGCCCTTCACAGCACTTATTCCATTGCCACCTTACGGAATGTGTAAGCTACAGACTACATTAGCAATGTTTATGCCTCTCTTCACTCAGCAGATCCAGATATTGTACAGTTACTGAGTTCAGTGCTTGCCTGGGAGGTCGAGTTACTTACTGTTCTGGATGGTGATCTTCCGTTGCTGGTAGTCGATGCCCAGCACGGGGTCCTTCTGCCCGTATTTCTGGATGACAATGCGCACCTTTCGCTGGCTGTCGTTGCAGTCATTAGACGGGTCCTGGCCGAGGGCTAGACCAGTCTGGTACGCTGCAAACACACAGCAGCAAATGAGATGCCAAAGGTTATTTTAAAGGACCAGTTTCTATCCCCTTGTGAGCAGTAGAGAAACTCTTGAGTGCGTGTGTGCATTTGCTTCAGTTTAATAATACAAAGCATGGCTTCAAAACCAGCAAGGACAAGTCACTTTGAAGTACTCAAAAACAAACAGAGGTAGAGCCACAGGAATGGCAGAGATTTTGAGAATGCAGGAGCTGCAGAGGAGATCCCTCCGGTACTCACAACTGAAAGAACAGCAATAGAAAGAAGCTAATGGTAGTAGGCTGGAGGGCAGCTCCCAGTATGAAGATAAACTGCCTGGAAAAGTCATAAAACACAAAGGAGTACTGGAACTAAAACAAAAGTGTGTTTATTTACCAAACAAAACCTCCAGACACACATGAAAGGGATTGTCTCCCTTTCCCTCCTGTATCCCATTAGATGTTGTGAATCTTATAAAGACAGAAAATAATCCATCATCTGATTCCGGCTAAGGATTAAGTGTAGAGACATCCAAGAGAATTAATGGAGGACTAGAGGCAATTTCTGTGCAATACTCTTGTGACAGACTCACGATATAAACATTGAATTGCCAGGTGTTTGGGAGCTGGGAGTTGGGGAGACGACTGATTCAGCCAGCATTGTCTGCAAAAGGCTTGCAATGAAGAGAGGAGAGAACAAAGCTTGTCAAAGTCTCTTCCACTGCTGTACCTACCACGGAGAATGAAGAGCAGACCCAACTAAGCAGACACCATGACCTTCATGCTTTCTGTCACTGCTGGGGTTTTTAGCTTCAGCCTGGGCTAAAAGCACTCACTTTATGCTGGGATCAGCTGAGCCAGGGACCTGTCTGCTTGTGGACTAGGCTGTAGAACACCTGGTAATATGCCTACCTAACCCATCCAGGTTGCATAAAGGAGAGTTTGGGGAACCAAAAATCCCACTCTGAGCTCGTCCTAAGTGTACAGTTAAGCTGAGGCCACTTAAACATCCTGCAGGGTTTATAAAGAATAGAATAGAATAGAATAGAATAGAATAGAATAGAATAGAACAGAACAGAACAGAACAGAACAGAACAGAACAGAACACTTCAGTTGGAAGGGACCTACAAAGGTCATCTAGTCCAACTGTCTGTTCATTTCAGGGTTGAGCAAAACTTAAAGTGTATTATTAAGGGCACTGTCAAAATGCCTTTTAAACACTGACAGGCTTGGGGCATTGACCACCTCTCTAGGAAGCCTGTTACAGTGTCTGACCACCCTCTCATTAAAGAAATGCTTCCTGGAGTCCAGTCTGAACTTCTGATGTAGCTTTGGACCATTCCTACACATCCCATCACTGGGTAACAGGGAGAAGAGACAGCACTTCGTCTCCACTTTCCCTCCTCAAGAAGCTGTAGAGAGCAATGAAGTCACCCCTCAGCCTCCTTTGTTCTGAACTAGATAAGCCCAAAGTCCTCAGCTGCTCCTCATAGGACATGCATTCCAGCCCTTTCACCAGCTTTGTTGCCCTCCCCTGGATGCATTCAAGTACCTTAATACCCTTAAATTCTGGGACCCAGAACCGCACACAGTACTAAGGGTGAGGCCACACCAACACTAAATATAGTGGGATTATCACCTCTTCTGGCCAGCTGGTTATACTGTGTTTGGTGCACCCTGGAGTGCAGTTTGCATACCATATTGAACACTCCTGAATTAAGGCTGCCCACAACAGAGTGTCTGCACATAAAGTGCTCCCACCAGTACTAAATATTATTACTTAGAAGTCTTTCTATCCTCCAAAATGCATGTGTTTCTTCTACTTCCTAAGATCACTAACATCGGGTCTCAGGTATTTATCTCCAGTCGTGGGGTCCTCCATGGAATCATAAAGTCAACTTGTTACAGGGCCGTTGCTTTTTAAGCATGTTGAAGCATAAAATGGGTCCACCAAAATTACCTTGTGTCAAACATGGCTGAGCTGCTCTGCCTTCTGAGTAGATGACAAGGAGGGCAAATGAAGTGCTTTGGCACTCTCTACAATCTTGTACCATAAGCAAGCCCTTGACATTTCAAGGCAAATCACAGACATGACCTATTTTTCCTTGGAGCGCTGGGAAATACCACCATCTAGTTTGTGAGCAGGAAGGGGTCAAAGCCTGTATTACCCAGTAAGTCCACCTTCCCCCTCCTTTCCACTTGAAGAGGGATTCCTTGGAGAACAAGCTTAACACTTACAGGCTGAGTAGTAGTCAAAGATGGGGTCCTTGCAGAAGGATTTGAAGCGCCAGGTCACTACCACGTCCTGCAGCTGAGCTGAGGTGCTGTAGTCACACCTAAGGATGACAGTGGCAAATAAGGTGGTGTAACGCTCAGCATCCTGCACTGTCACCAGGAGGGAGAGGCAACCTGCAAACAAGAACAGAGAGAAGGCCATCAGCCCACAGACTCAGACCTCACATCACATCATGCGTTCTGCACCAGACCAGTGATCAAAGCACATCTCCTTCAGCCTCATCCAGGACCTGCACGTACAGACCTTTCAGCCCCTCTGCTGAAGATATTAAGGGTTATAAACCCTGGTTAGAATGCGAGTCCCATCTTTCCTTGAAGGCAGCTTCTTCGGCCTGCCCTGTGGACTGAATTATTTTCTCCAAAAGCAACTGAGTTGCTTTTGATTTGCATTTTGTTGCATTATGAAGCAAATCACTTTTTCTACATGGAGAAAACTGTCCCTCCAAGATGAGGGAGATAATTTGTTGGGCCCAGAAGAAGCACACAGGATGGGACTGCCTTGGCTTTTAATCCTACGTGGAAAAGTTCTGCAGCACCACCCATTCATATAAACACCAAGTTAATTTCATGAAGGTCTCACTAAGACAGTCATCAGAACATTACCTAGTAGCGACCAGGATTAAGACAACACAGCTTTCATCCTGTAGCACTGTAGTTAATCTGTTTATCACAACTTCAGAACAGCACACATAATTTACGCTTTTTTTTCCCTTTTTCATGAAGCTATTGTTATGTATCTTAGAACTCTTCCTAGCAACCTCCACAGCATTTTCTATCTAAGGAGCTGCACACACTGAGGAGGGTTTTACAAAGTTTCTCATAATCTGTGCTTTCTTTTAGCCATACTCCAGAGACATTTCTATCTTATTTAAACTTTGATAATACAGTAAGTTGTGCTTGTCATTAACAATAGTGAAGTTATCACCAGTTGCCTTTGATAAGGGAATACAAACAGTGCAGAGCAAGTGTGGGATGCCCTGTCTGAATACATGCCAGAGAACAGGGCACTGACTGCAGTGTTGTGCTACTTGCCTCTTAACTGGGAAGCATGACAGCAGGAAAGGCAGGAAGGAAATGGGGAGGCTTGGAAGGTACCAACTGAACAGGTCTCCATTAACCAACGCTTTTCCCTCTACTCCATGTTTTCATGATGAGAGCAAAGAAACAAGTTGCTAATACTGTGTACTAACATCTGGATCACAGCTGCAAGCATCATTCTTTGCCAAGCATCATTCAGTGTCCTCTTAGGCTGGACCTCCGCACTATGTTCCAGGCAAATATGAGTTCACACAGTTTCCACATGGTGGAAAACATGCTGCAGAGGTGCAACTCTGCCTCAGCAAGTAATTCTGCAGTAGGGTATTGTCAATGCAGTACTTGCTCAGTTTCTGGTTTGAAATGGACTCCCGGTCAGCCAACTGAAAGCACAAGCAGGGCAAAATAATTTGCCTTAAAAATACCATACAAACATAGAGAGGAACCCTGAATCCAAGGCTCACTTAAACACCAAAAATATCAGCAGCTGTGCAAACCTCTAGGAAAAACAAGTTTTTACAATGCTGTAGCAAAGCAAGGTCCAGGCTGCAGACAGGTAGTTACAGTTGCTCTTATTTAAAAGCATTGTAGTTCAAAACATCTTGTTTCAGCTTTCATTGTGAAATAGTTGACTCATGGAATCTTAATTCAGAAAATCACAATAAACCAATCCAAACTTCAAACTGAAGACTAGCAAAACAATGATCTCCAGGTCAATCAAATGAAACCTCGTATGAATTCTGACTTGTCTCATGGGAACAGAACATGGGTTTCCTACAACAGGATCTCTCTGGCAAGAGTAAAACACTCAAAATCACTATGTACTTTTCACTTACAGAAACCAAATCTTTTTATGGAGGAGATCCTTTCTCATTACCTCTGTTCTGCAAAAGAGTCAGAATTGAAAGGTAAGTTCCTTATTTTCTAAGGAGACTGAAAACATACTGTTCCCACTGGAGTCAGATGTCTCTGCATGTCTGATGTTTCATATTAACCTCCTCCAAGAAAACTGAAAAGTTGTGAAAATTAAGGCTGGTTCCTAAACTTGGACTGCATTACTCCACTGCAGGCCACTGTCCTTCTTATCCTGGCAGGGAAGAACAAATCTACCAACCAAGTAAGTCATGGCTTCCTCAGGCCTATGGCTTCGTGGTGAAGACATGAACCCTTCAGAGCCAGTGAGGCCAAGGTTTGGTTAGAGCATCACCCAGGAATATGGCTGCCGAGTAAGACAACGGATAACAGCATCCCTCCACGCTTTTTTGCTTCTTTCACTCGTTCTCTGTGAAAAGCTGAACTTCAGTACTTAAAGCCAGAGCACCCGCCAAGACCCAGGCATCCAAGAAGCAAAACGATAATTTTATTTCCAACTGGAGGTCGGAAGCTGTCAGGCAACCCGCAAAGCTTGGCAGAAATAACTCCGCTTGCCGGAGGCCGCCCCAAGACACGGAGGTGAGCTCCCGTTCCCCTCAGGCTCGTCCCCACGGGTGAGGAAGCCCTGCGGCTCCCTCGGTCCCCAAATAGGCTGAGCCAGCAGCAAAGCCTGGGGTGGGCGATTGCGACAGGTCAAAGGGGGGACCTCCGTGCCCACGCCCTGCTCCCGGGTCCCAGCCAGGCCAGCCGCACGCGACCGATACTGGCGGCTGCCAGGAAAAAGGCGGCCACTTCCTCCTAGGAGAGCGCCCAGCCGCACCTTTGGGACAGCGAAACTCCCCTCCGCATGGCTCCGCACCGAGCTCGGGAGAGCCCAGGGAAGGGCACCGAGGGGGGAACGGCGCTCGCCCGGCCCTGGCCGCCCCTTCCCTTCGCCGCGGGGCCGCCGCCGCTCCCCGCGACCCCGCACCGCCTTAACCCCGGGCGAACCCCGAGGGCGCCGCCCGGGGCCCGGCCCGGTGTCGCGGGGGTGTCCCCGGCTGGGGCGGGACCCCGGCGGGGGCCGGGACCCCACGGCCCCACTCACCGGCCGGCAGCCAGGCCAGGACCAGCGCCCACTGGCAGCGCCCGTGCGGGGCCATGGCGCGCAATCCTCCTCCTCCGCCGCCGCCCGGGGACGTCGCGCCCACTGTCCCTCCCCTTCCGTGGCACCTGTCCCTGGGCCGGGCGCTGCCGCCGGCTGCAGTCCCCTCCCTCCCTACCTGCGCCCTGCTCCGCAAAGCCAGGCAAAACACCCTCCGCCAGCTTCAGAAGCTGCTTTACATACATATGTATCTATACATGTATAATAAAAAGATATATTCCACAGTGTATATTTATTATATTAAAATAAAATTTTAAAAAGTACATGTAATGCTCACACAGGTGTACGGGAAGTTACGGGCACAGAGCTTCGCCCGGGGCAGCGCCTCCCAACCCCAGGGGCGCACGGGAGCACACGCCTCGTCCTGCGGGCAGGAGGAACGTCTGGGGAATTCCTCCCCTTCTCCCGCCGAGCTTTGGAAAGCCCGCAGCCGCGGCCGAAACAGAGGTTACTTTAAAATTAGCAAACCCCAACCAAACCAACCCGAAGTTAAACACCCTCCGGCCCCTCTAATTCGCCCGCTGCCGCCGCCGGGCCCGCCCCTCCGGCCGGCGGCTCCCGGGGCGCCCCGCGGCTCCCGTTGCCCGGAGACCGGCAACGCCGCGGCGGAGCCGGCCCCAGGTACGAGGAGGAGGGAGGGTCGGGGTTGCTCAGGCCCCACGCCGCCCCTCGGGGGGCCCGCGGGTTCCCTGCGGCTGTCGCCGGCAGCTCCTCTCCTCATGCACCCGCGCTGCGCCCCTCGGGGCCCCTCCGAGCCAGGCCCCCTCCCCGTGGCCCCTCCGAGGCGCCCTCTCCTGCCGCCCCTGGGGAGCGCCGGGTGTCCCCTGCCTCTCCCTTTGGCACCCGCTGGCAAGACAGGAGTGAATGTCCTGCAGCACATCCCGTACTTCATCTGCAACGTAGAACTTGTTGGGTTTTATTTACCACGTGCTAGGCGGTTAATTTTATGACCTGTTGAGGTTGTGGCTGTGTTCTCGTACTCACTCTTCTGATTTTCCTTTATGCTCTAAGTTAATAAGTAACTGGTGATGTCACCCGCTCTGGTTTCTACTTAATAAAAACCTGGTAACCTTTATTGACAAAGCAGACTTTAGGAGACTTGAAATGGTTGCTTGCATGAGACAGAGCTAGCATGTCTGGATCATAGAGAGGGCTACTTTAGGTGTAAATTGGATATTAGAGTTGGATTTTATTTCTCCTAATTGTATAAGAAAATATTTTACATGTGTGCAACATAGCAATAATATGGTTCTAAGCAGGGCTCTCCATCTACTTCTTTTCTCTCTGATGGGGGGAAAAAGAGACAATGGGGCTATGGTAAAGACGGTGTGTCTAGATCCAGGTTTGTAGCTTTTTCCTTGCTGTCTCGGTCTCTGACTAGTAAATAATTTATAGACTTCCCTGTTGTGAGAATTGATATCTTCTCTTATTCTCCTTGCTCTTAAGTCTTACAGCTGTTGTAAAAGAGACAGCAATATTGTCTCATACAGAATTTTTTTCCCTTGGGATCTTAGGTTGCTTGCCTAAAACTGACTTTCATTACTAATTCTGTAGTAATGCTGATGGATAATGATTAACAGACAGCACTGGCTAGCTATGCCTGATTTACACTTAGATATTTTTCTTTGTGTGTATAAGCACTAAAAGACTTCAATGTATTTTTGAGTGAACTCAAAAAATTTTGCAGAACTCTCTTGCACATTTTGTGCTTATCAGCAGCCCAGTAAATTTCTGATGGACTCTGATGTGGTCTTAAGGCCAGTTTTTCACTGGTCTGATGTTTTTCATAAAGAAATGGAAGATTCAGAAAAAAAGTGCTGAGGAGACAGGAGACTGTATTTGAAAGTGAGTTAACCAAGCAGGACTTGGCAGATGGGGAGAAATCTGACACATCCAAAGCAGAGCTAGACTTGAAGAAGATGCCTCATCCTGGAAGAGATGATTAGTATGTAGTTCCCCTTGGCAGACACCCCTCATGACAGCCAAATTTTGCAGCTATATTTTAGGCCAGTGTTACTCCCTGGTCAGAAAGAGCAGAGTGTGGTAGCCTTTAAGAATCATAGTGCAGTGCTGAGAGCAGTCAGGATTGGAAGTCCTGGGACAAACTGAGTTCCTTCATGTGGAATAAAGACAAAGGAGTAACACACAAAACAATCTCTTCTGAAAGAAAGGCAAAGTGTCTTTTTTTTTTTTTTTCCAAAGCTCACTAGTGGCCAAAGCTTTTCTACAAAAAATGGCATATTTTAGGGTGAACCAAAAACTAAAATCCTGAAGAAGTAGCACAATGTAGAGATGAATTTTTAATCTCTTGCTTGTTGCTGGTACTAATAGCACTGCAGTTATGTTCAGCATTAATTGTTCCCTATTTCTACGTATCCTGGATTAGTGGACAGAATTATCCCTCTTCTATAGATGTAAAATCTTATAGGTGATGCCTTTTAAGCACATTTGCTTAATGGTAGGACAGAGACAGTTTAAAATAACTATTAGATGTGATCTGTTTCTGCAGTAAAACTTTGGGTTCCATTTTGATAATTATTTAATTTGATGTATTTTATGCAGTTGAAGTGTCAGTCACAGGGTTTATGAAGGCAAGAACTGGATTTATGAGGCTTACACATTTAAACATCTTTTTTTTTTCTGGAAAGATGAAAAGTGTAGGATGACAAACTAGAAAGAAAGTGGTGTCATCTCACTGAATTTGTTTACATGTTACCAAATAAACATCTATTTCATTTAATTATGCTATATTTTGAATAAGTGAGACAATTGTCTGAGACGAGAATTTTTGAGAGGCTCCCATATGTAAGGATTCTGTGTGGGAGCAAAACTGCTAAAAACATTTTAGTTTTGAAATAACTGAAAGCATATACCAGAATGAACACATTTCTCCATTCCATGACCTTTGAGAACATAAGCTAAGAGAAGGGCAATTTGAAAGAAAATGAATCTTTGCTGAAATTTACAGTTTGCAGCACCAACCACTGAAACAAATTCACTCCTGACTGAGTTCTTACAAATAGTGGAACTGATGTGGATCTGGTACAGTGTTCCAAGTCAGTGTTTTGATTTACTAGGACTGACGGAAAAATATACTGCCCTGGTCAGCTGTTGGCAGAAAAATTCTGACTGCTAACTTGCTTTTTGCCCACTAGATTTGTCACACCAGTTCTACTTGCCAGTATCTCAGTGTTCTGTATCAAAAGCCTTAATTCTTTCTGATTTAGGAAATCTGTCTCAAAAAAACCCAACCCAACCCAACCCAAAAAAACAAACAAAAAAAACCCCCACAAAAACAAACAAACAAACAAAAAAAAATAAAAAGAAAAAAAAATAAAAAGAAAAAGAAAATCAACACTTGGAGAAATGCATGTTTTCAGCATGGTGAACCTGCACATAAATTTTCTGGATCAGCCAACTCATGAAACCCACAGTCTGCACCCTTGAGCCTCCTCTGAGTCTTGAAATTCAAAGTTTGTTTTGGCACAGTGCTTGAACGCTATCACAATAATATGCACAATGGACATTGCAGTAGATCTCTTTAACTAGAACACAGATATCAATGCAGGCAGAAATGTTCATACCGTTTTTCAGCCTAAAGCATTTTCCAGATAGGAACTAATTTATAATGAAAACTATGATAGTCTTAATTTTTAGAAGATAAATGATTGCTAATTAGCTACAATAATTTGAAATTTTATAGCTCTTTTCTCTATGGATATCAAAACACTTTGCTAAGATGGGTAAGTATTATTATCTCGTTTTTCACAGGAGATAACTGAGACAGCCAGAGGTGAAATGGCTGATACAAATTGTACACGTCATTACTGGGTTTGGAATTAGAATTCAGGTCTCTAAACACTCCGCTATATATTTATGCAAATAGTCTATAACTGTTTCTTCAACTTCAGTGATATCAGTTTTGGTACCCCATTAAAAACTCATTAATTTCATTTAAATATATTGAGATATATTGCAATTGTTTTCGTTTGTTTTCTAAATGTAAAACTTTCTGAATGTCTATTTTCAAGTTTTTCTCAGCACTGCTGAGGGATAAAAGCTCACTGGTAATTCTTAAGTGAAATTATGCAGGAAAGTCAGAGTCTGGCAGAGACTCAGAATCCTTGGATGAAGATTGGATATTTAATGACAAGAATTACATATCTGCAATAGTTCTTTGTCCTCACTGACCTTCTATTGGATGTCATTATGTTTGGGCATTTTGCCTTTCCTGAGATATCTGAAAAGTATGAAATTCCTCTAAATATCTTTTCCCAAATGGATTCTGATCCAAAGACAGAAACAGGAAATGCACATTTAGGAACTTATCCTTGTTATCAAAGTCATGCTTACGAATAAAGAGAGATATGCTTGCATCCTGCCTGTATTTCTTATTCTGAATATTTAGGTTTCTTTACAGTCAACTCCTGAATTTTCTGATTTCTGATAGTTTTTTTATAACAGTAATGTCTGCAAAAAATTGCTTAAATGTTCATTTTAAGGTGTTTTATTTGGAAATGGAGAACATCTTTGAAATCAGAAGGCAGAACAAAATTAGAGAAATGCTTATACCTTTTTTGTTTCTTTCTGAGACTTTTGTAAAAATGGTCAATAGTTTGGGGTTTTTATGAAAAATTTGGACATTTTCCACTCCAAAGGATAATAGAAGCTAGTGAAATTGTAGGCCTCTGAAAATGATAGTCTGAAAGATGAAAAATCATGTGTGTGTGTGTTATTAAGCTGTTTAAGTTTTTCAATTTTTCTAAAATTGTGTTAATTTCTTAAATTAATTTTTTGTTATTATAGAATGTGTTGAAGAAAAGTAATTTTTTTCTTAAAGATTCATCTCTCCTGCTTTTCCATTTGAGATACTAGTTGCTCTCAGAATGTCTGCATCCTGATACTTTAGTGAAGTCCATCAGAAAGGTGAAGGAATAGTCTTCTTGTCTCAAAAACAGATCTCCCCACACAGTATATTAAAGAGAAGCCCAAAACATTAAAATCAGTTTAAATCAGTTTCCCCTATTACACAGTATTTAGATGAAAGTCTTTCTATAGCACTGTATGCAGAGCCTGGAGTCCTAAAACCTGAACCAATTAATTCACTCTACAAAGTAGGACATATCTTTGGGTTATCTGTGTTTGTGTACAGACAGAAGGCAAATATTATCTTTGGGAATCTCAAAGCATTGGAGAGGAAATGAAAATGCTCTAAATGGCAGATGAATGCAAAAATACTAAAGGTTCCTCCTC
Source organism: Empidonax traillii (assembly GCF_003031625.1). Lineage (NCBI taxonomy): Eukaryota > Metazoa > Chordata > Aves > Passeriformes > Tyrannidae > Empidonax > Empidonax traillii. The sequence goes on along the minus strand of NW_020955239.1, from coordinate 320,849 downwards.
ACCACCACCAGGTAGAGAGACATGCCATCTTTTCCAAGGGAACAGGAGGGAGAGGATGAGGAACCAACAGAAGATGAACAGGAAGATCCTAGTGGTGTCCGTGAGTATTTCTGCCCATTATATAGTGATTTCAATACTGAACCTACAGTGGCTTCTGTCTTCTCCCCCCAGTAACTGTTTCCTTAATAGTAAGTGCTCATCTCCAGTTTCTGCTCTTGGTGTTGCCCAATTTTATTTTTACTCTGGTCAAAGTGAAGTTCTGGGATAACCACTGTACCTGCAGCTTCTGCTGTCCCTCAGCTCACAAAGTCCCTCCCTTGAAAGTTTTTCCTGCTTAGCCTGTCTCTGTAGCTAATACTGCAATCAAGGTGTTGACTCCACCAGACTCTTTCAGCCAGAGGCCTGTACTTCTCTTTTCAACATCTTTTTCATCTTGAAATGCCTGTCCAGTGTCTATTTCAGGTGTCTTTTATGTCATCTAACATACTACATCTAGGTAGCACGGATCACAAAATCCACTTTGGAAGAATTTTTTGATGTATTGCTGGATTACTTCTGGAATTTTTTTGATCTTCCTATTATAACTTTGTTCCCGGTTATAGGATATGCTTCTTTCCTTCCCCTAAATTTTAAGTGACTGTTTTTTGAAAGCAAGCTCCTCCCTACACTTACTGCTAACAGCAGGAAGTCTATTGTTGGACAGATGGGATTTTTTTACTACTGCAGACCTATGTATTTATTTAACATGGCAAGTGTGAGCAAATTAGTCCAGGGAATTCATGACTAGGAGAGTGATCCCAATTATACTTTGCAGAAGAAAACAAAAATAGTATTCCAAAGGAATCACCAACTGCAGAGGAGCAAGAGGAAGTGGAGCAAGTTGAGTCAGACACTGAGAGCATTGCTGAGTACTGCTGTCCACTGAGAAGATGTTGGCACAAACCTAAAACCCCCAGTACTTTCTAGTTTTCATTTTTTTCACTGTTATTATTATGAACAGCATCTCATCCAGTGCCATCAAGTTACAGTGACTGAGCTTCTCTGCTCTCCTTCAGTTGACTTAACTTTGCTCTTTCCCACGGCTGCTCTCTGATCCCTTTTGGTTGTTTTTCATGCAGCACCTAGGAGTGAAAAAGGTCAAAACAGCATGAAAAGCTTACAAAATAGATAATGGGGATTTGTCCTGAGATATCCAGCTGGAAACTACTTTCAACAAATGCTTATGACTAGTTGGAAGTCAAGTCAATGGCATTGCGCATTGCAATCCAGCAAAGAACTACCCTGTGTTACACATTGTCAGTGTGACTTTTTGAGAACAATGGTGTCTTCTGGTGGTGGGTTGTATGTGGTTTTACTAATTGTTTTGTACAACAATGTGCATTCAATAGCTAGTGAAAAGAGACACTCTAAAATTTATTTGGTTTCTAAAGCTGAGACCTAAAGCAAACCTCAACTGAGCTGCTTTGGTAAGTCTCTAAGTTTTAAAATCAGTGTTCTTAACAGTCTCAGAATTTTTCTGCCTGCGGGAGCACTTGTTACAGATCAGTAGTTACTAAGACATGGCACCCCTGTTTTGAGCTATGAAGTACTTAGTATTCTGTCAAAGGAGGCAAAGGATATGTGACTCCTCCCCTTTTGAGGTTAGGTGCAAATATCAGCAAGGAACATAACATTTATGGTGAATATAAATTTCCATTATGTTCCCACTTCTGAGGTGCTGAAGGTGAGTCAGAAGACCAAGGGAAGAGTGAAGTACCCTCGGAAAATGAAAAAAAGCCTGAGGAGGTAAAAAGGAAACTCTCGGAAACCTTCTGCTATAATTTTGAAGATGTACTTTCACGACCGTTTGTCACTGCAGACTCTGAGATACCCATTAACCTCCTTACTCTTAAGTATCCTTTCTGCTGAGCATGTGAAAATTCAGAGCTAATGATATTTAATAGGTGGTCTTAAAATTGCATTTGTCAAATTGGAAATTGCCTATGTGGCATTAATGGAATGCCTTTGGTTGGGACACAGGTAAGAATCCTGACCAGTTATGGTTCTGGGTGAATTTAATCATAAATGTTGTCTTGACCTCATAAACATTTCTTACTAGACAAAGTGCTTACTATCATAAGTACTCCTGTAGAAATAGATCCTGGACAAGCTAATGTGACCAGGCAGAAGACTAGCATAAGAATGTCTACTGCAAAGCTCTCACTTCCTGTGTAACCACACAAGAAGCAGAGGGGAGGACAGAAGAGCTGTTGTGTAGCTCGTAGTTCCACACAGAAGTATTTAGGGGGAAGTGGGGAAGAAACCAGGTAGATTTGTAGTCTGGTGCTCATAAGATCAGTTTAGATAGAATGAAGGAAGTGATGCCCGTCAATTAAGAGCTACAATAAATACTTTGTTAGGTATGGTCAAGTAGGGTATGATACATGACTTCTGTATGTGCTGGTGGTTTTCTCTGCAGACCCAGTCCAGTTGCTGTTGAAGACTGGATTTTCCCTTCTCTACATCTGCCTATAAATGTTTAAGAAGTAAGCTTGAAAGCTGCCTTGGTTTGATCTCTTAGTTTGATCTCTCTGTAGAACAGTTTCTAGTAATCTGATGCACATCTCTCACATTTGTTTGAAAAGAGAACATGGATAGAACGTGAATTCCTTGCAGTTCCAAAGGATCCAGCAGAAGCAAGAGGTGTGGCCTGTGGTGGAGAGGAAAGGATGGAATGTGAACTTTAGAAGGCTTTCACTTGTGCCTTCCTCTCACTTATAGAGGCTTGATATATTTTTTCACTGTATGCTGAAGAAAACTATCTCCTGCCATCAGGCTTTTTGTCACTAATTTCAGTATTCCCATTTCAGTTTCGGTTTAAGCATTCCTATCCACTTAGTAAACTTTTCTAGAAACCACTGCCTAATCTTTTCCTTATTGGACTGTTCCCAGATATTCTTTTGGATATGAGTCCACCAGATCTGTAAACCTGCAGATGATGGATAGCCATAAACTGCTGTATATAGCAGGCAACCAGGTGGTGATCCAGGATCTGAAAACTAAATCTCAGAGATATCTCCGGAGCAGCAGCAGTGGTGGAATTGGATTTATCGCGGTATGGCTCTTGTTTCTTGCTTTAGAATGCTAATCACTGTCTAGGAAAAAAATGTTTGCTTGATTGCCAGATATGGGAGATTTCTACAGCTGCACATGCATATGTATGTAAGAAAGTATGGTATTGATCAGAGGAGTATGTGAATCATGCAGTGTAGGCTACTCGTTCCCTCAATATAATTGGCAGAGGATAAATATCTGCACACCTCAGTCTTAGGCTCAGGTACCTAAAAAGACTGACAAGTGCCAGCTGGGATTAATTTTAATTAATACAATTAATTTCATTTTAATTAATTTAAATTCTTTTAAAAACCTTTTGGCTCATAGCAACTCTTATTTTTTAACACTTCATCTGTTCTAGTCATAGTGATACTAGTATAGAGTTTTACTTGCCATCAAAATTTAGAAAATCAAGTTCCTACACAAATGAAAAGAAAAAGTATCTGGTTTCACTTTAGTGAACTTACCAAGAGCTTGAACTCTGAAGTGCTATCTCTGAATTTGAAGCACCTTACCCTGTGAAAGCTCTGCCATCTCTCAGTTTTATTTCACATGAGCAAGGCTTTCAGACTACCAGCCTCAGGCTGTTCTGCTTCATTGTAAGCAGCCTCTTCTGGGGAATAAAGTGTACATTTTTACATCTTCACAATAGTGTCATTCAGAATGGCTTTTGTGCAGGTGGCTGCTGAAGTTGATGGCTGAAGAAGTAGATGGCTGCTATGGAAAGATTAGCTAGTGAAGTTTGAGCGAGGTAGAAATAGTAAAAGAATGTATCAGAAAGCAAGTTATTTCACAGTTTGTTATGGTTCCGAATATATGTGCAATATGCCATTTTGTGTGCATAGTGGCTTCGTTCTGATTTTGAGCAATAGATTAGCAGTTGTTCAGAATAAATGCACAGAAAAATGCAACCTAGTATTTATGGCAGTATGTTTTGACTAATGAGTGAGTAAATACAATAACTTAATAACTAGCAGGATAGAGACAAAAGGTGTCATTACAGCATGCAACAGGACTTTTGCTTTTTCAAGGCACACCCTACTAAGCAGTACTTTGCAGTAGGAGAAAAAGGAAAGAAGCCAAACCTTATCGTCTACAAGTATCCTTCACTGAGGCCCTACAGAATACTTCGAGGTAGGGTAAAAAGTTCTGTTTTCATTTTACAGAGATGGGCTAGTGTTTATAGATCCCAGCAGATGGAGTAGTGGGTCACTTTAAGTTTAGAACAAGATACAGCGTTTAAATCCTTCACAGCAAAACCAGAAAACACCAGTTTCAAGCTTTTTCATTATTGCCTGGGAGGAAACTTTTATTTGGTAGAGATAGCCAACCAAGAGCTATTAACTATTGAAAAAAATAATTGCAGTGAAAGTTGAACTCCTTCTGAGTAGATTTTTGTATTGTTTCTACCTCTTTCCTGTGCATGTGTATTGAGGTTGTACATTTCCTCAGGTGGAACAGAGAATGCCTATGTTTTTGGTGACTTCAACCGTGCTGGCACTTTGTTGGCCACTGTTGGGAGCAGCCCTGACTACATGCTGACTATCTGGGACTGGAAACAAGAAGAGATTGTGTTGAGGTCAAAAGCTTTTGCACAGGATGTTTACAAGGTCAGGTTTTCAGCTGAGAATGAAGAGCATCTAACTACATCTGGATCAGGACACATCAAGTAGGTTTATTGGTTAGGATTCATACATATTACCTCTAAAATCATAATAGATAGAAGATGACTAACAAGAATGTATCCCTGGCAAACATGGACCAATGAGGAATGCTATTTTACCCAGGCATTACAATTACAAAAATGGGGAAGTTCAAATCCTTCAGCCAGTCAAACAAGCCTTTTAACACCTTCACTGTCCAAAAAGGATGATGCTTGATGTAAAGTGTCAGTACCACTGGCTCCATTCTTGTAATTTCAACAAGCACTGGGGAGAAGTAATAAAAGATATTTTTATATACATGTCTTCTAGCTGGTAACATAACATATATGCCTTCTGGGCTTTCTACCTTTCTAGAAGTTATCTGCTGTTTGGGCACCCATTAGAGCTGGTTACCAAGTCAAGGATCAGAAACCCTCTGATCTCACCAAAAGCCTCCAAGGAAGGCTTACAAAAGATATCCTTCCCTCCTCTGGTAACTTCATGGATCCGTTTGTAATAAAAAATAAACAAAAACTTTAAGCTCTAGTTTTGTGTTCTGTATTTACCTAGCACTCAATGTTAACACAGCAGAGACTTAAGATATAAATGGGGTTCTATTGTAATAAAAATTATACCTTTAAAATTATAATGCATCTAAAGTTTCTTTGTATTTTAACAGAGGAATCAGATCAAAACCTGAGATTTGCTTTATAGTTTGGTTGCAAGGTGGATCTGAAATGGCAAATTACTTATTTAGACTGAGAACAAATGTTGTTTAGAATGCATTATTTATGGAAATCTGACAAAACAAACTCTCCTGTAAACTTTCTTTTGAGCTAAAATGCTACGAATAAACTCTGGCATGGCTTTTATAGCATGATAAACATGAGCTTTCACCCAAATGAGGTCTTAAATTTCAATTTCCGACACTATCTTAAAGATAACGTCTTCTGCACACACAGCGAACCATCTCTAATTGCAGCAGATGTTAATTTTTCTGTAATGCAATAATTGAAAAAAGAACTGTTAAGACCTAGGGCAAAACATTTGACTTGGTAAGATTTTATAGTACAGTTCAAGTCCACGAGAGTGCTTGTATGGCATTCAGTGAAGACCTCAGTCCCTTGGATTTACAGAGCTGAGCATCATACACTGGAGACAGCAAGAATAAAATAGGTATCCCTAACTATATGTAGGGGTTGTAGCTGGAAAGATGTAGCAATTGACTTTACACTTCTTAATTTTAAGTAGTAATTTAATCTTCATTCTGCCCATTCCAAATGCTTTTCCTAGCTTTTTCATAGGGTTTGTATAGGGAAATGTTTGTGTAGTTACAAAGCTTTATTTCATTTTCAAAAGAAAGACACAAGTTCTCCTGTGAAAAATAATACTAAATGAACAGCCCTAGTAAGAGTATTGCAATGTCTAAGAGGGACTGGAGAGTGTGTAAGAAATCTTGTATCAGAGAGGGATGTTTTTTCTATACTCAGATTCTGGAAGATGGCTCTCACATTAACTGGTCTCAAGTTACAAGGAGCTTTGGGCAGGTTTGGAAAAACAGCAGTGTCCGACATTTTAGGTTTTGTGGAGCTCCCTGATGGGAAGGTAAGTAAGAAAAAATGACAAAAAGAAAAAGAAATTATTTTGTGTTCCCTCTTAGGTTTTGGTATAAAGTTTACTACGTAAGTTGGAGAGTTACTACTTGATTCAAAGTAATTTGAATTAGACCCTGGATGATAATGTAATGTTAGACCCTTGTTCTGATCATATAATATTGACATTAATTAACCCAAAACCTGTCTGGCTTTATAATAATTGAAAAATACATTTAGTGTTGTAGTTCACAGACTAAAGATCTCTGTTGGCTTAGAGCTGAGAGTCTTCTAATGGAATAGTGAAAACATTAGTTTACAGAAATACAAAGACTATCAGTTCTAATCTTTAACCATTTCAGTGCATTCAAATTATGTCACATTGCTGAAAGGTTGAACCCTCTCACCCCTTACATCATCCCTTGGGAATATCTGTACTTTGCTATTGATTTAATGCTGTTTTGGAAGGAAGCCACAAATGTTAACTGGGTTCTTGCCAGTATTTCTCCACAATTAGGTGCACGTGCTTATGTGCTTATCTTCATTTGCATTGAAGGTTGTCTCAGGAACTGAGTGGGGCAACTTACTGCTTTGGGAAGGGGGCCTGATTAAAGTAGAGCTCTGTCGAGAGGGACACCAGCCCTGTCACCATGGCCCTGTCAACCAGTTGGTTCTTGAGGAAGGTGAACTTATCACTGTTGGAAAAGATGGGTTCATTCGGGTGAGTTTTCCTTCTGCTCTGCCTTTAGCAGTGCAAATACATGGTCAATAGGTAAAGGTTACTTACTTTCCTTGCCAGGTTTTTGGGGGAAATTTTGAAGTGCAGTTTCTGAAAATGGATTTTTAGAACAAACAAAATAAGAGCACATCTCCACAGTGTATGTATTTGAATCAGACGGCATTCACAAAGTGTTCCCCGTTTAACAATAACAAATAAATCACCTTTTACTGTAGTGAATCAAAGTAATTTTCGGCCCTTCTCTAACAGCTTTGTTCTTGCATGCAGTCTAACATTTTTTTCATGTGCAGTTTTTGTCATTCTTTATAATTTTCAGGACTATCAATACCTGTGTTGTTATTTAGAAAATAAATAATAAACTGCAGGAATATTTGAAATTAATTTTCTGAGTATTTGAAAGCTCAGATTGTTAACATTAAAATTGCACAGATTAAAGACATGGAAGGGAAGATATGATGGGTCTTCTGCTGGGGTGTGAAATGACCCAGATAATCAACAGGAAACTGACTGCTATAGACAGTGAAGGGTTTCAAATGCCCTAGAGTTTTTGTTGCTGTTGTGTTTTATAAATTGGTATTATTCCATTAGGAAAATTCACTTGATTATAAACGTGCTAACTGATGTCTTGTCCTTATCCCACAGAGCAGAACATGGTTGTGTTATATTTCCCATTCTTTTGAGCTGCCTGAGCAATGCCAAGAGCCCACATATCATTTACTCTCTGTAGTTCTGAAGCTGCCATGTATAGCTCTGCTCGGGCCAGGGCTGAATTTAAGCTACTGTCACTGTTCTAAGTTACATTCTTGTTACATACATGTAACTTGTACTAAGTTACAAGTCATTTTGCTTTCTTAAAATTTTGAATTTCTGTATTAATTGTGTCTGAAAACAACCTGGCCTTACAAAAAAAAAGTGTTGTTTGTTTGTTTTAAATGTTTCCAATTCCATGAAGGTGTGGAACTTCGAGATAATAGATGGTGCTGATTCTGTGGATGAGACAGGGTTACTGGAGGTGGAGCCTATGAATGAGCTTTGTGTTGGTAAGAATGTCAGCCTGAATTTCATGTCAAAAGTTCAGGACCAGGAACAGACTGTTTGGTATGCTCAGGTAAGTACCTACATCTCTGTGGAGAAATACAGAATGAGGGAGGTGATGTTAAGTAACAGCAGGAGTCCATTACAAATCAGTGCATTTCTTTTTGGTAGAGTTCAGTCTTCTGGATATATGGAAAATTCTTTCTCTCTCTCTCTCTCCAGATATATAATCTTATTATTTCAAACACTGAAACAGGCTTCCTAAAGAGGTGGTTTATGTTCCAAGCCTGTCAGTGTTAAAAAGGCATTTAAGAGGACAGTGCCCTTAAAAATATGCTTTAACTTTTGGTCAGCCAGGTAGTGGTCAGGTAGTTGCACTAGATGATCCTGGTATGTCCCTCCAAGCTGAGTTATGCTATGTTATGCTATGCTGTATTTTTAGTGTATGAGATGTGAGAGTCTGGCTTTCAGAGCCAGAACTGCGTAAGAATAGGAGAATACCAAAAAGTGTTGTCCAAGTTCTGTTACCCTGATCTGATGGATCAGATACATAGGATCAACATCATCACATTTAGTCATTTCTGTTTCATAATGATATTTATTAAGAAATTTTTAAGTGTGCAGTTTTATTTCTACATTGAGTCTGAAAAGTTATTCAATTTACATGTTTCATTCTTCCTTCTGTAGGATACAAATGGAGCAATCTGGAAGCTAGATTTGACTTTTTCAAATATGGTAAGCTTGGTTTTTTTTCTTCCGATTTTTTCAGTTCCTTTGTAATAGGAACCATATCCTATTGCATCCTTTAAACATACTGGTTGCATCTGCAATAAAATTTGTATTTTATGAAGTTGCACAGTTGAAAATTTTAGCATTGAAACAGATTTTTTTTTTCATTAAAAGTTTCAAATGTAAGATTATAATGATTGTGCAGGATTATAGAGAGTCATTTGATTTTTGATTTCTGAAATTTTGGCTGCCAAATTCAAGCTCCTTTAAAGAAGTTTTATTCTCATAAACCACTAATTGAAAGTTGCATGGATGCAGGAAATGAGTTCAAGGACTGTTGATATAGCCTATCTAGATAGGTGTTTTAAACAATCCTTATTGTTGTCTCTAAATGATGGAAAAAACTAGAAAAAACAAAGAGAAGATGAAAAACACTTGACATGTTTTAGCCTACTGGTAACCAGTGTTACTGCTAGGATGTTTTTGATGGAGAAAGAGATGATACAGGTGAAAAAAGGAGGCATTTAATTTTTGCTCCTGAGAATATTAAAGTAAATGGGAACAATCCCGTGAGTGGAATAAAACTCTGCTGTGAAAAGTAAAACACGTTCCAAGAATTTTATAGTAAATAAAGACTTACAAACCATACTATAAAAACTAATGTAAAAAATTTATAACAAAACCTAGAATTCCTTGGATGATGAAATGATTTCCCAGGCAGTGTAAGCCCAAACTTGAGAGCATTTTCTTCTTCAGAGCAACAGCTCATTGTTTAAAGCATTAATTCCAAGCCTGAAACCACTTAACAAAAGGCATTCCCCTTTATATTCACATAGAAAATGACGAACTCTTAAATGAACAAAATGTTCCTATGCTAATTTTGCTCATGATCTTCTTATGAACATTTAAATAAAATAAAGTGAATTGCATACAGATATCTCGTGCTTGGCAGATTTTGTTCACACAAAGAGCACCTGTCTAGATTTTCCTGGTTTGCCAGAAATGTCTGGTAATGCCTTGTAAGTTCAGCTGTAGAGCGTAGCAGAATTTCTCTTCTACTGTTTCCCGCTGCAGACCCATGATCCAGAGTGCCTGTGTACCTTTCACTCTGGGAGGATTGAGGCCGTGAGTGTCTCTCCCATTACATACCTTATGGCCACCACAGCTCTTGACCGTAAGTGCCACTATTTCTTTCTTCTCAAATCACTGCCATGATTGGTTTGGAAGAGCAGGGAGGCTTGGTTTGGTTTTATACTGAAGTTGTGTATTTGTGCTTGCAAAGTCACTTTCTACACAATTCTTTAATAGTTAGAGCAAAAATATCATTAATGTTTTGAAACAAGTCATTAAGACTGCTTCACCTTAAAAACCTTTTAACGACAGATGTTTTTAATAGGAAACACTGTAAATTCTGTTTGTTCTGAAGGAACATCTGAGAAGATGAGACATCTGGTTTGAATATCAGCACTTGTATTCCAGACTCTGGATTGATAAATGCTGGGATTTTTGTTTTGTAAGGGATTACATACACCTCTAGCATTGTGTAAGCCATTGTGAATATTAATATTTGTGCCTTTCTTAGAAAATGCAGTAACTCTCAACAACAGGTAACATGTAATTATAGACATAGTTATTTAACTTGTGTAAATATTGCCATTTAGGCCTCTGTCACTGTTAGCTTTTTTTGTGCTTTGAAAGAAGAATGACTGGCCAGAACATTAACAATGTCATCAATGTCATTTACACTGCTCAGAAAATGTTACAAGGTCTTTTAATTCAATTTTTGTTAGTAGTATCTTGTACTTTGTCTATGTTTTGCAATGCACATACTCTTCTAGCCTGAAGACAAACTCCTACCAGTTGAGCAAATGACACTTTGGATATATGCCAGCTGGAATGGAATTTTATGCAAACCAAAATGTGTGCCTGCAAATCTGTTAATTTTACCTCTGGTGAAACTGGATCTTCTGTGGACAATTTCCCATTTTCCTCCCTTTAAATATTTCTCTCCCTTTAAATGTTTTCCTCCCTTTAAATGTTTTCCTCCCTAGGCAATCCCAAGTAGTAGCTTATCATCTTTTCCTATGTTGTCAGTACAGATATTCCTTACAGTATGCCACAGTTCTGTGCTTACTTGAAAATTACATGTGGATGGTCAGCATGGAACTTCTTACTACAACCCTTTGCCTTGACAACCCTTGTTTCTGTCTAAGTTAAAGAGTGAAGAAAGAATGTGTTTTGTTCATGATCACCATGTTCGCTGTGGGACTCTGTAACCATCAGTCAAGTCTTTCCAGGCAGGCATTTTTTTTTTCTGAAAAGAGAAAAAAATACATTCTATCCAGATTTTAATTCAAATAAATGGACATTTCTCATAAATCCTAACGCGTAAGAAATACTGCATGAAAGAAATTCTTACTATCTTATTTCCACACAGGGTCAGTGCGCATCTATGATTTCAGCAGCAACATTGAACTGAGTGAAATGAAGTTTAAACAAGGGGGAACAGCCCTGGCATGGGCACCATATGTTGTGAGTTTTTGCTAGCATGTTAACAAAAGTTCATAAAGGGCCTATGAGCCTGCCAGCATCAAGAAGGCTGCTCACCAAACAAGACATTAAAAGAGGTCACTGTTAGGCTATGGTGGAATATACTGTAGGAGTATGTATGTAATTTTGTGGACGAGTATGTACGTATATAGTATGTGTACAGTTTGACTTTACTATGGGTTATCAGGTGTCCTACTTTGTGTCTTTCTGAGATTGTAAAATCAGATCTCAGTATGCAGTCTGGAAAGTAGTCGTAGTTTATAGACTAACAGCTTCTATTTAACCCACGCAGAGTAATTGTCAATTAACATGAGTTAGTCAACACATTTTGAAATGACAGCCCAGACAATCCGCAAACATTTGGAGATAAATCATAAAAAACTGTTGCCAGAACTGATCATTTGTGGAGTGTGGAGTCTATCACTTTTAGACATATTTGCTAATTTTAATTAAAATAGTGTCTAGTTATGTTCTTGTGGAAATGTAGCAAGCCTGGTGAATTAATTATAAGCAAGTTTAGGAGGAAAGTACTTACTTGAATTTTCAGTGTGAGGATTACATCGGGAGAGTGCTTTTTTAAATGCAATTCTGGCCATTCATCCTTTCAGGGATGCTTTTAGGTTATGACCTATACATTCAAGAGGTAAGCTGTCTGCCACAATAAATTGTACAGCATCACAAAACTGACTCAATTCAGTTTTATGAAAATTGTTACTAAACACAGTCTGAGAAACAAAGGGTGCTTAGTCTACCTTGCTGCATTTAAGCTCCCATTAGATACTTACACCCAGTTTAAGGTGCTCAAATGTATTTGAAAATCTGTGCTTTTAATCTAAGAAAATTTAATCCACCATACTTTGGAGCATCTGTATACCATAATGTCCTCATAGGCACGCTGGCAATGTACATGTTACATAAGTGAACAGTGACATGGATTTAAAACTGCCTAAATGGCCAGACCCCAGGGGGTGCATCAGTGGCACAAAATCCAACTAGAGGCAAGTCTTTAGCAGTGTTCCCTAGGGGTCATAATGGGTGCCAATGTTCTTCATTAATTGCCTGGACTCTGGAACAGAATGCACCCTCAGCAAGTTTGCAGATGATACAAGACTGAGAGGAGTGGCTGATACTCCAAAGGGTTGTGCTGCCATTCAGCGGGATCTGGACAAATGAATAAACCTTATCCATTTACATTTACCTCTTCCCACAGCAATTCTGCTTCTGGTCTCATTTCTAGTGTGCCATGTCTGGAGCTGGCTCAGCTTGTAAATGACTTTAAGGCACTATCATGTATGGCTAATATCAGCTAAATCTGCAAGTCCAGCTATATCCAGCTAAAACAAAGGCCTGTTTCTGCTAACCTTTCTCTCTCACAGTTCGAGTGTCTTAATTGGCAGCAATTTGCTTACCTACAGGACTTACGGTAAAAACTCCTATTTTCCATCTCAAGTAGCTGCCCCTGTTGACACTTGTACTTTACATGGAGTCAACCAGACCCACGCCTGTCCCTTCACCTCTTCAAAAATCATACCTACATTTGGTGCTCAGTATTATATTCAGAGTAATATAATGATTCTGTTTTGAGTTTCAACTCTTCTCTTAAGAAGCTACCAATATATCTTTATGTCAGTATGAATTACCTCTTCCTCAGACATTACAACCACATCCTCATTATTATTTCCAGTCTCAATGACATGTTACTGGTTAAAAAAACCCAAAACACAATCCAACCAAGAAAATAACCCCCAATCCTCTCCCTTCCCTTATGGTAGCATATTGGAGAGAATAAACAGCATTTCCCGTGTATGAAATGTTCTTTGTGCTTCAGCCACACTTCCATGTAAGATGAGTTACAGATAAACAAAAGAGCATATGCCATACGGATTCTCCTAAGGTCTCAGATGTACACTGTTTTTTTTTTTTTCTTCATTTCACTTAAAGGTAAATCCTACAGGAGGTCTAGTTGCTGTGGGGTTTGAAGATGGTGTTGTCCGCCTAATTGAAGTTTATGATCCCAAACAATTGCCTGGTCGTGCAGAACAGGCCAGTACAGAGAAGGCAGAGATAAATCTGAAACAGGCTTTCAAACCTCATTCTGCTGCAGTTACAGCCTTGGCATATGAACGAAATGGAGATGTGTTTGCCACAGGGGTATGTATAATTTCTTTTGGTTATTTTTATTAAGCCACAAATGTAGAGATTATTTAAAGAGATAAGGTAAAGTTTGTTCTCCGACAATACAGTGATACTTCTGTTACTGCTGTTGATTGCTTGTTGTAGTTATGCACTTCTGGGAGAAGGATCTGTTTGCACTCACATCTGTTCTTCTGAAGGAAAGCAACCATGCAATTTGAACAATTCATATTGTGAATTACTGGACTGTATAGTGTGAATTCTGTAATCCCCTTTGAAGATGGATTTAGTTCATTTTGGAATTAGTTTAGTAGGATCTTGGAATTAGTAAAAGCAAGTCCATTTATACACCACCTTGGCAGCACTCCAGCTGCTACCCAGCACTGCTTGGCCTTACCACAGGGTCAGCCAGTCAGTTTGTCAGTGTGCCTGGTAGTTCTTGAGATGATTTCAAGTTAATGTGGTTTCTCTTTTTAAAAGCTGGTCCTTAGCCATGATGAGTCCATTTGCAGTTACGTGTTCCTTGAGCTGAGTTGCCATGCGTTTCACTTAATGTAGGATTTAAGCTGCCATGAATCATGCTGTGCACCAGTTCTGGATTTTATTGTTGTCTGGCAAAGTCAGCTTGTGCTGTCTTATTTGAAAAATCAGGCCTGAGCCTGAGCTTTAAAGGAACTCCTGGAGTAATGGTCAGAAAGCACATGGCTGGGGATGACAGAGAGGGCCAATGAAAGCAATTAAGAGCTATGGGTGCATTCATGGCCCTGGAGCAACTTGGGCATGATTTTTATTTCTTCACAGTAATCATCATGGAAATCCAATTCTAAGTACCAAGGCACCTGTAACCAAAAAAAAAAAAAAAAAAAAAGGAATTAAGTGCTTACTGTCTTTTGAATTTTTGGTCAATTTTGATTCAGTTGTCATCTTTATTTTTGTTTTTTATTTTTTTCCTTCAGAGTAAAGACAAGACCGTTTTCTTTTTTGCTGCTAAAGATGAATACAAGCCAATTGGATTTATCTGTGTCCCTGGGCCTGTACAGGCATTACAGTGGTCTCCACCTTCTCATGTGAGTAGTGCATGTTTGCTTTCTTTCCTTCCCTACAGTGTTAAAATATAATTTTGGAAAGAACTTACAATGAAAATAGATGAAGGCCCATGACTCTGGCTGTGTTCTCTATAGAAAATGAAAAAGATATTTTGCTGCTTTGTTCATCATGCTGCTTCAACATGAAAGACGGGTTCTGTGTAGCTGTATCACTGGTTCCGTCATTTTGGACATATTTTGGACCTTGGATAATGCGAACCACAAGATTTTGCTTTGCTCTTTGAGCTGCTCCCTTTAAGAAACAATCTTGTTCCTTATCTTTTGGAAGGTCTTAGTCTTCTTTGATAAAGGAGGTTATTTGAGTGTTATTGCTTGTGACTCCTGCCCATGTTAAAACAGGCTTTTGGACCACATTAAGAAAGGTTTTGGTTGCTTCTTGGAATTCCCATTCTGTGTTTGAAGTGTGTCGGGACATATCCAAATAGATTCTTGCTAATATTTAAAAAGAATTATAGGGTTAGGGTAACATCTGAATTTTTGGTTGGTCCAGTATCCCTATTTAGAGAAGAGACTGTTCATTATATTTAGATGCTGGCACGATACATTATACAGGTGCACAGTGGCAAGATGCTGGTTCATTGCAACTTCTGAACACTGTGCTGGCAAAAGGACTGGTATGAATTCTGTCTTAGTGCTGATGTGACAGATCTCAATATGACAGTTGCATTTTGAGTCCTTTCCTTGAAGACAAGTACTCCTACTTACTAAAAAAGCACCTATTGTATCCTGGATATGTTAGATTCTGACTGAGTAGTTTTGTCTACCAGTATCAGGTCTCCATTGCTAGATGTGAACACCTGCTAAACATAGTACAAGCATCTGTTACACTATTTTTTTTTTTTTTTGCATTTTAAAAAAGCAACTTGGTGATTAAATACATTATATTTAATGAATGTATTTTTAAACTGAGATCTTATAGAAACAAGAGCCATATCAGTCCTGGTTAAGGTTTCCATAGCAACTCTAATATGCCCTTTTTGCACATTTTTAGTAATGGATCAGATAAAATAAACCTCTCTCTCTGTTCTCTACATTGAAACTAAATACACACTTGTCTTTGAAAATCTCAAAACTCTAAATAATTATTACCCTCACCTATTCTTCCTAACTTTACATTTTAAAGGACTTGGCATGTATTAAAGAACAAACAAACTCAAAGCTAAACAGCATTTGGCAAGACTCTGAGCCAAGTCTTGAATATATAAAGGATTTACTTAGTATAGAAGCATATGAAATTTCATACAATTATCAACCCAAAACCTCAGCTCCTAACTCTTGGCTCAGATCCATCTTTTAATTTAAACAAACTCCCAAAATATCATCATGCTGCTTCCAAGCTAAGCAATGTCAGAATTATAGCTGCTTTGTACACAGCAAGGACTTCTTCAATTCCTCAGCTTTGCCTAGCAGGTATAGCATAAAAGGAGCTCACTGATTTCTCATGTCCATTTAAAAGTGTCCATTTAAATAGGAGCACAGTTAAGGTGGCTGGAGTTTGGCTTTGTCCCTTATGCATCTGCTGACTAACCTTTTTTCTCACAAGTCTTGATTTCATATATACATCTGCCCTATATTTGTATTTTTTTGTGTTTTTATACAGGTGAAGAGCACACTGCTCATCCTTTGTGAGAATGGCTTTGCTGTCCAGGTTCCTGCCCCTCTCCCTAGGAAACAGGATACAGTGTCCACCTATCAAATAAAAAACCTGCCAACGCAATACTTCCATTTTTATAGTATTAAATCCAGAATCAAGGTAAAAAACTGTCCTTTGGGAGAATTTCATGTTCTTTTCTGTGCCAGAGGAAAAAAAAAATACCCGGAATGGTTTCTAGTCCCTATATTGCATCATAGGATTTTTGCTAAGCTTTTGAAAGGGAAGGCTAGGTAGAGTCCATTTGTGGCTGTGCTTTAACATTTAAAGTTACAAGTTATTGTTTGTTTATTCAGATAGAACATACATCACACTGAAAGCATGATGTCCAGTTTGATTATAATTAGAAGGTAGCATTAGTGAAAGGGAAAGGTAGTATAGTGCATTAGTTCTCAAAATGTATTAATTTTGGTAATTTTCACCAAAAGTATGTTTCTTCTGGTTGATGTTAGCCCTATAGGAAATTCCTTTGAACAGCCATAAAACACCCAACCTGATCTTGAGGCAAACATGAAACACAATTTTTTTTTTTCCCCCAACAGTTATATATTTCTAATTTCTCAAATGTCATAATAACTTGAAAGATGTGTGCTTTGTTTCTGAATGACCGCTAGCATTTTAAAAGAATATGTGGGGCCAAAGAGAAAGAGTTAGGCCAGCTCTCAGCTATAGTTAATTTTGTGAAAGTAAAAAGCAAGCTGATATGAGGCTCAGGAGGAGAACTCCAGTGAGAAGGCTCTCAGTCTCATCTGCAGTCCACCACAATCCAACAGCCTCTCTGCTTCTGTTGTTAATCTGTGATTTCTCTGCTTTCTCTGTTAACTGCTCCTGTCTTCTGAGTGGTGTATTACTGAATGTCAGGCAAAGCTTCATTTGAGGAAGTCAGTATTCAGGAGAAAGATTTCTTGGTGGTTTTTTTTCCCAGTAAGATCCACAAGAATGGATAAAAGTATACATATGAAAGGAAAGATTAAAAGAATATGTATGGAGTTTTGTTGGGGTTTGGTTTTTGTGGGTTTTTGAGTAGGGTTTTTTTTTTAATATAAGGAGAAGAATATTGTTGGGAGACACTATAGATCTTTCAAAATGAAATGGTTTCTACAGAGAGAAAGAATATTAATTGCCCTATTTTTCCTCTAGAAATGTATCAATAATTAATAAGTTACAACAAGGATGTTTTAGATAAGATGCAAGGGAAGATTTCTCACAGTAAGGGTGGTGTAGCACTGGAATAGTTTTCATAGTCTGTAAAGTCCCCAGAGCAGGAGATTTTAAAAAGGTAAATCAGACAAATATCAGCTGATAATATATAAGGCTTTGCTGATTCGGCTTTTGGGAAAAATAATGTTCTTTTGAGATCCTTTCCAGACCTTTTATTATGATTTGCTATCTAATTTCTTAGGAAGAGAATGATGTTGGTTTATGGTACTGTAGGCTTGAATGGAAAAGGAGTTCAAAAGATTTGATAACTCTGCACATCTTCCCTTCACTGTTCAGAAAAAGTCCATTACAGCTTCTCTCTTTTTCTCTACATCAAGGATGCACTAGATCTTCAAAGTCTGAGTTCAGCCTTATAATACTTTTCTTTCTTCTGGGCAGGCAAAGGACAGGACTTAGGAGTTCTGCAGGAGGAGTATGCATAGCGGTGAATATTTGGAATAATCTCTCTGAGGACATGTTGAAGTCTGCTTCTCATACAAATTATTTCTGTTTCAGAGGATCATGAGTTAAAATACTTTAGAGAAGGGAAATGGGGCATTCCAGTGGAGAGTCCCATGATTGATCTCTGCTTAGTTGACAGAAAAGAGATTTCTCTAGATATTCTATATGTATAATGCCAGGACCACCTTGGATTTCATTTATGAGACTCTTTCAGTCAGTGATGCATGCAGTGCCTTGGTTTCATATCTCTGTTTCTCTGCTTGTTGTAATAGCTGGAAGAGGAGATTGCACGGAGAGAGGAAAAAAAGAAGGAGAAGGAGAGGGCAAGGCTTCAATGGATAAAGGAGCAAAAGGAGATGGGGCTTGAGATAGACCAGGAACCTGAAGAGGAACCAGAAGAAGAGCCACTACCACCTCTCTACATACCAGAGGAGCCCAGTCCCATCCTCTGTGGTTTTTATTCAACACCAGGAAAATTTTGGCTTTCCTTGGTAAATCAGTTTTTATTTCATGTTGATGGGATTGCATGATGTGCCAACCTTCCCTTCACATATGAGTGCCTTATAAAAAAACTGATTTTTTGAAACCTGCCATCTCTAGGACATCGAATTCCCTTCATACTTAATAGTTTCAGTGGTCTTTGTGAAATAAACCAGCAGTGTCACTCCAATTCAGCTTCTTCAGTAAATTTCTAATAGGTATCCTTATTGGTGATGCTTGAAGGGGCACAAAGACTAAGCTGTTCCCTCACAAGCAGAAGACAGAATCTTAACATGTTGGTAGAATGGCTTGTAATGCCAGTGATCATGACAGATGTTTGTCTGTGGATAAATAGGATCTTAAGGTGTTTGGAAGTAACATTTTCTACCGTATCATGGAATCATTCTGAAAGTTTCATTTACCTGGTGAGCTGCTTCAGTTTTCTTTTGTCACCTTTTCTTTATGGTCCTCTTCTTTAGGGTGGGTATGACTCAGGGTTTCTCTACCATTGTGAATTCTCACATGATCATGAAGAAGACCCTGAAAACAGGAAAGATGAACCCTTTGAAGTGATTCCTATTGAGGACACCGACAATAATCCCATTCACAAAATCTCCTTCTGGTAAAACACTGTAATGTAAAAGATAGCTCTGTGATAAAGCTTGATGAAATTGAACTTGGAAGGGAGGAGTGTATGCTCCTTAGTCCCTTTTTAATTGTGGCTCAACTCTTGTATGCAGGAACTCTCTCTGGTTTTCTTGGCACTGAGATTCACTTAAAATTCTTAATAGACATCACTGGGCCTAGTGTCTGACAGAATAATTTAAAAAGCCTTTCGAAGATGAAAAAGTCTGATTTCTAATTAAGTACTGGTTAGGACTCAAACACCCTAGATTGTAGAACTCCAGGTGAACTGTTAGAAGTCCCTGCATGTAGTGATCCCCAGAACAGCAGTTCTTTTTCATAGTTAGCAAAGAGCCCTCAAGGAGAACATGAAGAGGTCAGTCCATCCCTTTTGGGTGAAGAATATAGGCTTCTCAGGACATTCTGTGGACTGTATGAATGAAAAGGGTGGATTCTTTTCAGACTCCCAGTATTAAGTTTGCTGTAAGACTAGCCATGTTCTGCATCAAAGGCGGCAGTTTAATCTACTGCTGGCTGCATTCACCACCATCTGTACTAAATGGGAAGCAGAAAGGAAAAACTGCTTTTCTAGCTTTTAACTTGGTGTCTGCTACACTGCCCAACTCAGAGTAGAGACTAGTTCCATGATACTTAGCAAGTGTTGGAACATTCCTGAGCAGCCAATTAGCTGAAAAAAATTTTGTAGCAGAATCACATGTACTTTAAATGATCCAAATATTTCGCTCTCATCTTCCAAACTTGGGAATGTGACTTTTATTAAGCTAGTTTAGCTCTTTTCAAGTATCATGTTTTGAGCTTACTTGTTACAAGTTGTCTGATATTACTGTTTCTCGTTGCTTATTTGACAGTGCCAGCAGTCCAATGATGTTTTTCGGGATGCAGGATGGCTCACTGCGTGTTTATCCTCTCCCTAAGAAAGACCTCTCAGTGAATACCCTGAAGGAGTACTGGTGCCTCAATGTACATGACAATGATGATGGCCAGATCCAGGGGATCTGTTCTAGCTATGATGATAGGTTTCTGATTACCTGTGGTGGAGATGGAAACATTTTTACGTTCAACATCTTGTCTCCGGAGGGTGTTCCCCCAGAGCGAAAAGCCGAAATCCCCTCTCCAAGGGTAAGTTGCTACCCCCTTTCACTAAATTAGGCCTCTTGGGTATGAAAGTAGATGGGCAAAACGAATTTCAATTATTTGGCATCATAGGTCTTTCAAAGCAAAAGCTGAGGTTTTCCAAACAATTGAAAAGAATAGCTCTTGCAAAACGTTCCCTAATAAACAGGCACTATGACTGTGTTGTTTCTTCTCAATGTTTTTTGGTTTTCTTCAAATAAACATGGTATATGTTGTTCATATGTAATATTCTACCAGTGTTTTCCCACTCAGAGGTGTAATCGTGCATATTCCTAGAATGCAAGGACCACAAGGATTTGTCATACTTCATAATTTCTTAGGTTTAATTCCAGTAAAGTATGATTCTGCTCTGGATGGGGATTCTCAAAATAATGTTAGAGAATACCAAATGTGTAGTTTCTCCACGCCTCTAGTATCCTTCAACTAAAATTCACAAGTTGGATTTTTACCACTTGCAAAATGGCACAGCATGATGCTGATATTGTTGCTCTTTCACTCCTGGGCAGCATTAGCAGTAATGAGTTTACAGGTGTAATCACTGTAGAGCTCATCATCTCTAGCACATTTGAACAGATGACACCGGAATAACAGTTGTATTGATAACACACAAGAAAAGAGATGTCAAGTCCCCCACTGAAAATTTTCAGACTTTATTGAATTTTTAAAAAAATCTCTAGAGTATTTGAATTAAATAAATATAACTTGAAAGAATCAGTGAGACCTGTTGAGTAAAGAAGTGCTATCATGCAATTAACATTCCAGTAGATATACATTCAGTGCAGTTTAAAGATCTTGGAAGTGTCAACATGGAACAAATTCAACTTACAAATATTGTAAATACTAGTTGGAAACTACATTTTGAAGGATGCTTGACAATGGAGAATGAGGAAATTGTGATTTTGGTCATTCAGCCACATTGTTCATGACTAGCTGGAATTCTTTACCAGTATCACAAGAATATACAGCACTGAGAATAGACTCAAAATTATTTCCTATAGGTGAATGATTGGAACCTTTGATATCAGAGTATTGCTAGCTCCAGTACTACAAGAAGTCATTAATATACAATTATAAAGCATATACACAGCTTTATAATTTTGAATATGTAAGTAGCTCTATATAAAGATGCTTATGGTCAATTTCTATTGTTCAGGCTAGCAACATTGCTTAATGACCATCCTAATAGAGTTTTTCCCTTTTCAAAGTATATTTTCATTAAGTATCTATTCTAGTTTTAAGTCATATGGAAGATTTTAGAAATTCTATCTTCATTAAACTAAATGAGATTCTTAGAGAATCAAATACAAATCATCTGAAACTAATTGAGTTAAATTACAGATCAATTTAGCACAACTAAATTGTTGGGTGATAGGCCCCCTCTTTTTTTAGAGCATGATTGCCTAGGGAAATGAGGCTTGTGCGACTGCAGTGTCCGTCCATCTGTCATTCTTCACAGCTAGTAATTGTGAACCCATTAAGCAGTCAGCAAAAGCAAACCAGATTAATTACACATGTAACTTGGAATTAGCCCAGGATATGTTACTCTTGTCAGTGTGGCAGTGAGGGGAGACAAGAGAATTGGGTCTGGGAGAACCAAAGATGTCATGGGACAGAGGGAAGTTAGGACAATCGATGATGTAAATGGTTAATGTTGAAGGGGAGGATATAGGATTTGTGTTCTCTATCCCTAAGAACTGTGTTTCATCAGTTCTTTTACATATAAAAGACAGATTCATTGCTTTTTCTTCTTGAAACATTAAAATGTGATATTTAAGGCCCCTGTAGTAATATTGAACATGTATGTTTCTTTTGGTTTTGTGAGATGCAATGGGAGCTCTGTCTTAATGTTTATAAAAGCCTTATTGTCTGTTGAAGCTATTACTGCTTGTTTAAAGACAAGACAACATTTTTATTCCAGAGTGGTCTTGAGAAGGAGAAGGCAGCTGAAGACATTGAGGACCCTGATGCCTACAAGTAAGAGATGCTTAGATAATGATGAAAGAGGTTTTCAGGTGTTCGTAGCTCTTTCCTCACACCACGTATTTCTTTTATCCTACGTGGATGAGAGAGAAGTTGACCTGAATTTTGGTCATTTCTTTGTTATGCGTGAAATTCTTTCATCCTTTCCCTCCATGCTTTTCTATGGCAGTAATTCAAATATGGTACTGTGAGACTTACTTAACTTCAGGCTACAGTGACAACACAGGGTCAAAGCCCCGTGATGCTCGGAATATACAGGTATAAAGGAAGATGATTCCTTTCTAAATTACATTAAGAGTCATTGAGTTCACTGGGAATTTAAGGCTGTCAAGGAAATCTAAAAGGTCACATAAACTGTGATCTTTCCTGTCTTTCATTAAGATAACACTATTTCCTTTTTCATTCATTTTCAGTATTGAAGAAGTCCAGCAGAAAAAGGAGTCTGAACGGATAATGAGGGAAGCTGAAGAGAAGAAAAACAAGAAAAGAGAGGAGATAATTGCACTGAGACATGACTTTGTTTTTCTCCTTCAAAAGAATCAGGAGTTGCCCAAGCACATGCAGCTGCGCAGAGAGGTACATCTGGGGTTTATGAGGGTCATTTAACTTTGGAGGTCTCTTCTTCTAAAATGTTGCTTCCATCATGTTGGGGCCAAAGATGTCCAACCCTTTGGATTAAGTTGCTGGAACTTCTGAAGCGCAGCTGATGAATCGTGCCAATTAAGAAGTATAGGAGAAAAATGTGGTTCTCTGTGCAGGTCCAAGTAGCTTCTGAAATAAAGGGTTGTGTTGATGTGCATGGAACAAAAGCACCTGGGCAAAAATATTTATTATCAAAACCTAGTAGCCAAGATAATGTGATGCTGGGCTTTCCATCTTTCTGCAGGACTATGAGATGGACCATAGGATCTTTGAGGAGCTGGATAGGCAGAAAGCACAGAGAATCCAGTCAGTGCAAAAGGAGCTGGCTTGGGAGCATGAGAAACAGTTGATTGGACTGCAGAAACTACGAAACCATTAAGTACCACTTTTACTTCTCCCTCTGACTTTGCGTGGGGTTTATTGTTTATGACGTCGTACCTCCAACAAGGAAAAAGAATGTGATGCTTTTTCTCCCTCATATAGTCAATATTTCATCTGTTCTGTTATGATTCTCTTCTTATTTTATTTGGAACATACATGAGAGTACATATTAATATTTGTATGAAATTAGTTCTTTTGAATCTTTGGTAAAAAATTAGATAGTCAAATGAAAGAAATAGCTTCATTCTGATTCACTTTTATCTCAAAGCTGGTTGAGACTGTTTGCCTGGAGTTCTACCTCTAAGTTCACTTAAAAGCCCAGAACTCTCATTGAGTGAAATAAATGCCTCTTTTTCAGATGTCAGAGATTTGCATGTCCGTCAGATATTTTAATGTCATTGCTAACACAGTGTTCTCTGTACAATTTAAAGTTATGAAACAAACTTTCTCAAGAACACAAGTTTAAACATGAGGTGCATTTTGAGTTGTTTTTTGTAGATCTAAGTATCTAGCAAAAGATGAATCCCTCAAAATAAATAAACAATATAAATAATGCACAATATAAATAATACACAATTTAGACACTTTAGGCACACAGAATGTGTGACTGGGAAAAAGGCTTGAATGAGCATGTTCTTAATAATTCCTTACTGGAAGATGACAGTTATTCTCATGAAGAACCTGGTGTAAGTTTCAGTGTTGGGAGAGGTCTTAATACATTTATTCTTGAGCATCTCCGTTCTTAGAGTGGATAAATGTCAATAGATAGTGTCAGATGTTATGCTGTAATAGCATATGCTGTAATACTTCTAGCCCTTATATATTACTTATTACTTGTGAATTTTCATGTTATGATTGCATAGGCAATAACTACACTAATCATGCCCTTTTGATCAAGGCAAAAGGGTATGTTGTGCCTACTGACTAAATTTTTACTGACAGTTTTTTCTAATTTGGCTTTTCAGATTTCGGGACTCGCTGGAAGTTATTGTTGTTGTTCATGCTATTCAAAGCAATCATCAGATTTCCACCTACAGGCTTCTACCAGTGACTGAGAAATACAGCCAAGATAAGGAACAAGTGGGCAGCAAGTGGAAAGTACTTAGAGACAAGTGGAGAGCACTTAAACGGGCAGAAGAAGCAAAAGAAACGGAGATCACTGCAGAGACAAGGGATATACGTAGTGGTAATGATAACTATTTAAATGTTACAGTAATATGGTATCTGTCTTTCATTTCAGTTTGTTTCCCTGAGTCCAAGCTAAAGAAATAATGTGTGTAAGCGCAGGTGAAGAAATATAGTGTGGTGTGTTTTTTCAGTACCTACATACACAGTAACACTCATACATGGTTTTCCATGTTTAGGCCAATGTCACAAATTGTCTCTCAGCCCCATGGGTAGAATGTGACTAAGAATCAGGTCAAAGAACCTGAATACTTTCAGAACCTCCACTACACTGTAACCATACTGATTTACATCAGCTCTACAGGAGTTGTCCCAGGGTGTTTCCAGTAGTTGGGACTGCACTGTGCTGCGTGGTATTTACAACTTCACATAGTTATTTTTTGCTCCAGATATTAGATTTTTTATGGATGAGGCTGAAGAGCTGAAGATGCCAGAGGTCCAAAAGCCAACTGCACGTTATATAGAAATGAAACGTGAGAAAATCAGAAGAATTGTTGAGAAATCTGATAAAATGAAAGCCAAGATTATGAAGAGGAAGGCACAGTGGGATGAACTGTGAGTCTTGAACTGGACTCTCTCTGTGCCCTTTTAGTTGTGCTTCTTATCTGAGGTCAAATAATGCTATATAGCTGTCATACAGCACTATAATCTCTCTGCTTAGGTTTTTAATATTCCTAAGGGCTATAATTAAAATAGATGAATTTTCATGTATCTCTGAGTCTCAAGAGAGCATTAAAATATTTCAGTTAGTTTCTATGGTTCTTCTAAGATATTAACAAATTTGAATTCAGCTAGGTAGCTGCATTTTCAGATAGGCAGTAAAATGTGTCTAAATTGATCACGACTGAGAGACACCTAGGCCATTACAGTCTCTGTTTTAAAGTCCAGCTTTATTTTGTACCTACCAGATACAAGAGCAAACCTCGCAATGACTACAAGAATCCCAAAGATGCTGAGGAGATCAAAGAAGAACGGGAGAATATGGGATGTTATAAGCTCAAGACTGCCTCTGACTACAAACTCCCTGAACACGAGTATGTGAACACTGACAAGAAGACGAAGCAGCTTGCATCCCTGAAAGAGTTGGTATGTAAACTAATTTGTTGCTGTGTATATTTCCCCTTTTGTTGGGGAGGGAAGGGAGAATAGGGCATTAGTCACTGAAGAAATTTTTTGAAAGGAAATCAAAGTGGATGTAGGAATAGGCCTTGAAGGACAGACTGCTATGTTGAGTCAGCTTTAGTTACAAATCAGCCTTTTTCTTGTGAACTGTTGGTGCTTCACCTTCAATCCAGGATAATCTTTAGATGGCTTTTTATAAATGAAAAAGAGAATTTACCTTTACTAGTATTTCAGTAGGAACACCTGTCTTTTTGAATTCTTCAGAAAGTCTTATCATGTAGTAAAACACTGAGCTAAATACATCTGCCCCCATAAAATACCTTTACAAAAACAGCAAAGATTAATGTTTCTAGTGTGACCTCTCCATATTTGCACTTCAGCTATCACTGATTCTGTGTGCTAAGCATTGGAATCTTCCTGAAAAATCAGGTCTTTTGGAGCCACCTTGCTGCAATAGGACTCCTACAGCTACCACACATCTTTTAACCACAAATACACGTGTTCAAGCTCAAGTGTTGTGCAGTATCTTTGTTGCTTTCCTTGTGACTTCTTTCCCCCAGTCTTCTCATAGGAACCTTTTTTTCATTTTATTTTGGTGGAGTGCAAAAGAGTGACACTTTCTTTATCTAAAAGAACAGCGAAGAAATACATCTATTGCACTTGGAACTGCCTAGTTGCTTTTTGGTAGGAAGGCTTCTTTCTTACCCTGCTTACTGGCAGAGGAGCCTCTTTGCTGTATGGTTTCTCTTTGCTTGGTGAAGCGGCCCTGAGTCTTCTCCAGCCTTATCCTCATAAACCTTAATTGCCTAATCTCAGGCACCCTGTATGCCGGATAACTTTGACAGTGAGGGCTAAGCATTACAGAATCAATGCTACAGTCTCAGGGGGTTTGTTGGATCCTTTTAGTCTCATGCTTGGGCTTCAGCACTTCATTGTAGTGCTGATGCTACCAGATACCCAGTGATTAACCTAACGCATCAGGACAGGCAATGCAAACAAAGGGAACAGTTCTTGTCGTGAATTCCAGGTTTGTACAGATGAAGAATTCCAGATACTCCAGGTGGCTAGTGTACAGGCTTATTTTCTTTTATAAAGATCAGAGAAGTTTTTGCCATTCAATTCAATTATCAATCACATTCAATTATTATTTCATATGAAAAGGGTCAACTAATACAGCATCTCCTTATCACAGAATGACTGAAATAGGAAGATGCTTCTGATGGTAATCTAGTCCAAGCCCTCTGCTCAAGCAAGGTTATATAGAGGAGGTTGCCCAGGACCGCATTCAGATGGCTTTCCAGTATCTCCAAGGATTGAGACCCTGCAACCTCACTAGGCAACCTGTGCCACTGTTCAGTCCCCCTCACAGTAAAAAAAGTGTTTCCTGATGTTCAGAGGGAATCACCTGGGTTTGAGTTTGTGCCCATCTCCTCTAGCCAGTCAGTGGGCATCACTTAAAATAGCCTGGCTCCATCCGCTTTGCACACTCAAATACCTTCAGGTATTTATATACATGGATGGCATCCACTCCAAGCCTTCTCTTCTCCAGGCTGAACAGTCCCTGCTCTCTCAGCCTTTCCTCAGAGAAGAGATGCTCCAGTTCTCTAATTGTCTTAGTGGCCTTTCACTGGAGTGTCTCCAGTAGCACTGTTTCTCTCTTGTACTGGGGAGCCCAGAACAGGACACAGAACTCCAGATGTGACCTTGCCACTGCTGAGGAGGGATCATGTCTCTTGACCTGTGACTCCCTGACACAGTCCAGGATAATGTTAGCCTTCTTGTGCTGGGGACAACTTCTTACTATGTAAGTATTGCTGGGGAATCCTACTAAAATTGTCTTTCTGTTGCAGATCCATAGGAAGAAAGCGAATATGAACAAAGAGATTGTGTCTTTGCGGGACCTCAAGGTTTCTATTATTGATGAAATCAAGGGTTTAGTGAAGGAATTGAAATCCATACAGGCAACCTTGGATTTGTCAGAACGTCTCCCTCTTCCCCTCATCCCTCAGCTACACCCAGATGAGGTTCCTGAAAAAAAATTTGAGTGCACCAGTGACATCCTCCAGAGGTTCAAAGAGGAGCAGACCAAGGCAAAGCCCCAGGAACAGTTGGAAGGATCTGCCTCATTTCGCGCGTTTAGGCGTGGGTTTATTCCAGCTCCTTCAGCAGAAGAGACTGACCCCACGGCACAGGCTGCAGATTCACACCCAGTGAACCCAGCATCATCTGTGGGCACAGAGCAGCAGCAGGTGTTTGAGACTGAGAAAGCAGAGCCAACAGAAATAGAGCTGGAAATTTTAAAGAGGGAGAAGATAAAAAGTCTATACTTGCAGGAGACCTTGATCAAAAAGGTAGGAAATCAAAAGCTATTTTTGTCAGATTAAACAGGCCCACTGGATCAAAACCAAAACCAAATCCCTTTCTGTCTCAGGATTGCAGCTACTCTTATCTTTCTGCTTTCTGAAGTTAAAAAAAATGATACCTGTAGCAAATTTGGAGTGTAAATCAGTATAAATACATAACTATGACCTGTAGGCTGATTATTATAATTTGAAAAACAGATCTTAGATTCCTTATTGATTGTTCTATGAAACTGTGGGCAAAAAAACTCAAGTAAAATGTTAGACAGTACTTGAAAAATTTACAAAGAGTTAAAAAAGGAGCATCACTACAACTTTGTAGATTCATGGTGTTCTCAGCTCTTAAATAACTGTAGTCCCAACTCTTTGGTCTCAAAAATTATTTTGTAGGATTAGAAAAGGTGAGGAAGAGTAGCCAAAATGATTAGTCATGGAAAAGCATCTTTTAAAGGTACATCTAAATGGATAAAATATCTTTGGCCTGCAAAAAGGGCAACTGAAACAGTGGTAGAGATGCAATAAAATTATGAATAGCATAGAAAAGGAGAGTGGGAATCATCTCTTAAAAGAAGAAGAGATATCAAATCAAATGGTCACACAGAAAGCTTGAAGCATGCAAATGGAAATAGTTTTCCTATCCAACAATAGCTAAGCTTTGAAACTCAGTGTTAGGATGTGGGGAAAGCCACAATTTGCTAAACTTTGGAAGAAAAATCCATTCAAAGGTGTTGAACACAAGCATACTGCTTCAAGCTCAGGATGTCCCCCAGTCAGAGTTTAGGAGGGTATGGAGAGGAATGTACCAGAGGTACACTCGTTTGCTCCATTTCTTGCTGTCTTTTCTCTAACTTCTGCTACTGGCCATTGATTCTTTGGTCCTCCCCAACACAGACACTCTTGTGTTCATGCATATGAATGTTTTGAGGGAATATCCAAATTCTGCTGTGACCACCACATATATGTAAGTTAATGTTGGCAGCTGCTAGTACTGATTTAACTGTAAATGTTTAAGGAAGAGCTGGCACATATTCCAAAAGAAGTCTGTCAAGGCATAAGACTTATTTATTGTTACATAAACTACTGTAAACTACAGACTGTACTACTACTACTGAAAAGCATTCTATGAAGAGTAAAATATTTTTTGGGGTGGAGTGGAATGCAGTGAAAGACTCCTGTGAATCTCTGGTGATTGTTTTACTATGAAGCTGAGAATGAAGAAACATTTGGGGTTAACCTAGTCTTTCTAAGTGCTTCAGTAATCCATAAGAAATAGCATGCCTGAGTTGTTGATTTGGCAGAGAATTTTCCTCTTTGCTGCTTTCTCTAGATTTATATGTCTAGCTCCCCTTGTAATACTTTTCCTGTTCCTGGTTTGACTCTCGTGTGCTACAGATCAACATGCTGGTGATCAACTTTGATGCTGAACTTCGCCTTTTGCGGCACAAGAAGCTGAAGATGGATGTGCAGATGAAAAATGCTGACCTGCGCTGCATCACGTGCTGTGAAGAGCTGCTTATCCTGAAGAAACTTGAGAAACATGAGAACCTTCTCCAGGAGCGAATTGACACCCTCATCAGTGAACAGGAGGCCACACAAGTAAATAGGCCACGTATCTCTAGATTTAATGGTACCGTTAATACATGGGTTGAAACAAAAGCAAGCCGTAAAGTAAATGGTGGCGTGCTTTTGTTTCGTTTCAGCACTGATCCAGTGTCTAGTGCTAGATTTTGAAAACCAAGAAACTCTTGGTGATCAACCTGAGATGGTCACATTTAACTTCAAATACTTAATCTTTTCATAATCTTAACATTTGCATTTTAATAGGTACTTCATGATGTGCCATAAGTAACAAATCATATGCTTAAAGAACATGCTCCTAGGTGTTGCTTGATTGAACCATGGGTTTAAAGAGAGAAAGATGAGTTTTGCATATCCAGATCTTCACAGATGCATCATATATACATACCCATGGATGTACCTTTTAACTGAAGTAGGTTTTTTTGTTTCTTTAGCAAGAATTGGAGAGCTACCTTGCAAAAATGGAGGATAAAAAGTGTGAGATTTTAAAGCTTCGGGAATGTAAGAAAGCTCTTTATGCCAACTTCCAAGCATCCCTTGGAGAAGACAATGAATTTGCCCATTTTCTTACCAAGGTTCTGAAGAAGAAAATCGAGTGTGTGGAAAAAAAAGAAGTAGGAAGAGAAGCAGGTTGGAGATTCTGTTCTTTTTGTTTTATGTCTGTGTGGTCAAGTAAATGTCTCTCAGTCTACCTGGGACTCTGAGTACATGCAGCACTCAAGTCAGTTCAAAAACCCATGGATCAGACCTACCCATATTTGTTTGTATACTGACAGCATATTCTATGGCAACCATCCCGAATGATAACAATGCTGTAATCCAGTTTCTAACATGACTATAGTTGGTCTGATGATAGGTCCTGCAGTTTACTTCCTGTAAGTCAGTATTGATGACTGATAATTGGTAAGAAGAAGAGGTAAAGCTTTAAATAGGTACTTCCTAGGCTGTAACAGTGGTAGCTATGGATAAGTGATTAGTCTGTCACATTCATGACATTCTGCTTTAATCTGTGCATTGACTAATGAGAGATCATAAACCTAATCTGCAATCACCTATTAGTCACAGGACTAGACATATTACAAAAGGATTTAATTTGTCTTAGTGACTCAGTTTTACGCTGTTAAGGCTAGGCAGCCTTACTGAGCTAAAATACTTGTGCTCTTCCTGACTTGGCTTTTGATTTGAAGTGGGACATGAATAGCAAAAAGTGCAGACAACAGTGATGCTTTTGCAATAGATTTGTGCCTCCATATTTTGCTTGGCTGATTAGTCTCTGTAGTAGAATGCTAAATCTTCAAGTTTTAAATTCATGGCATGTACAGAGAGGAAACATTGAAGGAAGTCCCAAAAATATGCCTGCGTCTGTGCCTTTGCCAGAACTAGGTGATCTCTCTCCTTCTTCCTTTTCCCCTCTTTTCTTTTCTGTGAAATCATCAGATCAGTGCAATAGGCACAAGGTACCTGGATTCACCCATTACCAGGATGATCTTTCATGGATTATTGGGATTGTGTTAACCAGCACAGTGGCATAATGCACAGCTGATGGGTCTGGAGGTGTTTTGCAAGCCAGCATTACTGTCTGTTTCTTTCAGATGAAGAAGATGAAAATGAAGAAGAGGATGATGAAGAGTCTGACTTGAGGCCTGATGAAGAAAATTCTGGATCTGAAGATGAAGTCTTTGATGACTCTGTTTGCCCAGATGGTACCTAAACCATTTCCTTGCACTGACTGATTGTTTAGCTTTAGGGACAATAGTGTGTATTTAAAAAGAAAACACAGAATTGTTTATTTTTCACTGCATATTAAAGCCCTGAAGGGCTGGAGTGTGTGTGCCCCTCCTGAGTGCAGTGTTTTTCCCCAGGAACTCTCAGTGAAGATAATGAAACAACTGGTAGCGTAGGGTACTCTAATTAAAAATTTTGGAAAAACAAAACTTAACTTAGCAAACACTAAGAACTAATTATTTTCTGTAAAGAACCACTCACCATTTCATGGCTGTTTTGTGGAGAAAAAAGTCTTCTATAAGGAGTGGGGTGGTAGCAGGGCTGTGGCTGCTCTCAAATGTGCTGCCTGGCCTAGCTGGATCCTTCCCTGTTCAGGGAACTTCTGAAGTGACTCTGCCATGCTGTTAATTGAAGCTCTTTGTTACCACCTCGTGGATTTATGTAGCAATTGCCTGTTGCTAGGCTGCTCTCATAAGGGTATCTGAAAAGTTAGAAGCTTTACTTTACAAAATCCTCTTCATTCGTGCATTCACAAAAGGCAAGCAACTTCTGCCCCACTTTTTTTTTTTTTTTTTGTAAGAGTTTAAATAATTTAGGGTGTTGTTTTTTAAAAAAATCTTTGGTTGATATGTCAATGACCATGTAACAACGCTGCTTCATTTTTAAGTTAGAACTTACTAACTGTTCACCTTACTTTTTTTTTAATTGGATTTTAATAGCATTTCCACAAATAGAATTTTTTATTAACTCCTCATTCATCTCGTTTTTCAATGAAATGTTGGGAAGAAATGAAGATTTTTACTTTTTATTTAAAAAGTCCAAATTGCTAATTTAATATGGAAATTATGTGTTGCATTAGCCTCTTCATACTTGTCTATTCATGTGTCATTTTTTTGGCCTTTATTATTTGCTTCTTTTTTATTATTTTGCCTGCTGACTTGGGCATAATTATTCACTTGATTAGTATGACTGAAATCACAGTGATATATAGAAATTTACAGGTCTCTTCCTTACCATTAAACAAATGAAACAGGTCCTGTGAACCACAGCTTTGTTTACAAATAGAATTTGTATACAACTGAATTCTACAGCAAAGTTCATAATTTATAGAGAAGGGTGCTGTGAATAAAAAACTATGTGTTCACATAATTGAAGAGTTTAGTGTAACATGTGTTAATTACTGGGACTGCATTGCTTAAAAAAGCTAATTTTTGAGCACTTGGCTTTCATGCTGGCTTTGATGCATTTAACGTGACTTCTGAAAACAAACTTACTGAATATAAAGAAAAAAAGATCCATCCAAGACCTTTACCACCTCATGGAAGAATTTGACCCGTGGGATCTGTGGTTGAGAAAGCTCTAGGGAACCAAAACCCTGATCGTATTAAGGGGAACACTGGGCAATGTGCACAGCAGGAGAAGCTACCAGCTCCAGCCAGTAACTATAGAGCAAAAAGGGCAACTTAGAGCAGTCGTAATGGAACTAAGCTCTTCTTTGGCTGTTTCCTCCACAGACTGTGACGAGGCACTCTTCCTAAACACCCTCCAGCTCCGGCAGCAGCGGTTAGACATTGAGAAAGCTTTAGCAGAGGAGAAGAAAATTGCTGCTGACCTCAGAAAGAAATATATTGCCTTGGCCGAAAAGGTATTGTAGTGTTTTCTCAGCAAGCATTAGCATGCTCCACTGAAGATGTTGTGCAAGTGATTTTGGCTAAGATTTATAAACAAAATCCTAAGCCTTTGAGAGGCCTCAGTTTGGATAGAGGTGTCTGTGGTAGCACAGAGGCAGGAGGCAGCTCAACATGGATCACCTGCTCTCCTGAAAACGGGGAATCAAGGTGGTCCAAGTTTAGCTTCCAGGAGGCTGGATCCAGGTTTTAGGTCCAGTCCCTTCCCAGCTGTTTAGCCATCGCGCAGCAGCAAAAGCTGGATTCTCTGGGTCAGATAAAACTCCTGATGTAGCCTGGCCTATCCTCTGTTCACATCTATGGGGATGGAGAGATTGAAGAATACTTATCCTAACACAAATGTAAGTTAAAATAAATGCATAAAACTGCATGGTTTATGCATTACCTGGGACAATACCTTTGTCACAGGTAATCACTGAATAAACTCTTTTGATGCAAATTTTCCTTATAGCTTTTTTTAACTCCTGCATTCACTTAGACATTTGATTTACATTAAGTCAAAAATATCTTCACATGAAGGGTTATCCGGGATAGAGAGAGTGTGCTACGAAAATAACATTATGCAAGTCTTTCTTTTATTGTGTCTCAAAAATGTTCCATCAAATATGCTTAACTTACAACATTTTTTGTTTAGTTTTTAAAGGCTTTCCTAAGTGCCAGCTGCCACATATTCACCCTGGGGTCTGACATTTGAGTTTGAATTGTTTCTTTTTCATGCAGAATCAATAAGCATTTCCAGGCACACAATAAAACACAATAAAAATTATCTTGCAGGCTCTGTTGATCTACAAGTATTTTAGATGTTAAACAAAGCAGCTGTCTCTTGATATGTACAGGGCTTCTCTAAGGAAACATTTATAGGTGCACGTGTGTACAGATGTATTCAGGTTAGAATACTGCTTGAATATATAGATGAGCCTCATGTTTGTCTGTGAAACCTATCATATGTAATAAAAAAAAGAAAAAGAGTTTTTTTTTTTCTATACTTCTTTCACTTTGGATGAGGAATTCTAACCTTGCTACCCTGTATATTTTGAGTACTGCAGGATTTTGTTGTCCACCATTTGTCTTTCTGCAGGAAAAAGAAGTGGAAACCAGTCTGGACACAACAAAGTTGGATCTGGAGATCTTTCAGTGGGAAAAGCTGCAGAGACTGAATGAGCTATATGTAGCTGTGCCTTTGAAACTCCATCAGGTAATTCAAGATGTTGTGCAACTGCAGGTGCAGAATGGCCTGTGTACATATAAACAATGGTGTTACTGTTCTTTGGGGCCCTTAGCTCCTGATTCACAGTACTCTCCTGAGAGTGAAATGCCATTAATTGAACTTCATGCTGCTATTTCCTCTAGAATTTTTTTATTTTTCCCTTCTCCTGGACTGACAGAAATGAGGTAAGGACAGGCAGGTTGGTCCATTGCTGAAATGTGCGTAGTCTTCAGGTGCTTTATAGGTTTGCCATGGTATTTTCCTTCAGGTCCTTACCTACTGATATTCTCTTGGAAAAATAACCAAGACCCACCCCCAAAAAAAGCAAACCAAAAAAGGCCCAAAATTATTAAACTCACGTGAGTTTTGCCCAATTCAATAATGTTGGATTGGATACACTGCATTCATTTATACAGCTGTGAGCACAGGGAAGATAAGTAGCAAATTAGGAGGAAAACTAATGACAATACTGTTATTTCATCTGGGCTGAATCATGTCCTCAGAGAGAGAAGATAGGCCTCTGCCTGTTAGTGCCTGTGTACTTCTGAGGCAAGCTCTCTCCATTTTTTTTTATCTCCCATCATTAAAAGGTTGATAATAAAGACAGGAGAGTCTAAGGCCTGACTCTGCAATTCTGCAGCTCCCAGATAATTCAAAATTACAGCTGACAGGGAGTGCCTTACTCCCCCTTTGTTCCAGGGGCCACTGAAAGGTAGACAGCTTTATGTGTAGGCTGTTGTGGTAGATCTAAAAGTGGTCTTTCAGCTTTGCTGAGTGGTAACAATTCCCTGGCCCAAAACATGAGTTGTGCCCCCACTTACTATTATCTTCCTCATTAGTTCTCTATTGCTCACACATTAGTTACCCAGAGAGACCACCAGCACCCTTAATAAGGAAAGTCACCTTAATAAGTAAAGTCAGCCTTGCTTTTTTGTGGCTGCTTCTTGCAGGTGCAGTGCTTGGTTGATGGGGAGATGCCGAGTGACTTCTCCCAGGCTTTGGTATTTACCAGTCAGTCCTTGGAGTACCTGCAGAAGAGAGTTGTGGACTTATGTAATGAGAAGATAATGCAAAGGGAGCATTATAAGAAGGCCCGGGAGAAACACAGGCAGCTTGTCCAGGACAAAAAGGAGATGGAGACAGAGATTCAACGTGAGTAACAGAGACTCTGAACTACACAGCATGCTAATGCTCACTCTGTCCCCCTCACTGGGTGCGGGTAACTCACCACGTGTCTGTCTCTATACTTGCACAGGCTGTGCAAAATAATTTGTGACTTTAGTATAAGTGGAGTTGACTGAGATGAGACACTGGAAGTCTGGATACATGATTGCTATTTCTGGTTGTAAACCAGAACTCCCAGGAAGAAAGTTGCTTCCCCAAAGCTATGTAAGCTTTCTTTGGCGATTTCCTCCTCTGTGTAACATCAGAAGAATGAAACAAGCCCTATTTAAAACACTTTTCCAAGAATCAAACCCAAAGCTGTGACTAGCACCACCAGACCTGCAGAGGCCCTATATAGTCTGTGGTGTGGGACTGGCTTACTAGGACTGGCTTAGAGTATGGCTTGGTGACCACACAGGCATGATCATGGTCAAGGACAAATGGTAACACTCAATTGTGAGCTTTGTGTGGTTTTCTGTGAATTATTTATTACAAAACAAATACCAAAGAGCTCAGACAAAAAGCTAGGGTAAGGCAGAAATTCTTATTAACCAACAGTGCTGCCATTTGTGCCCCTCTGTTAGGACTGGAAGAGAAGTGCAATCATCTGATGATGGAGAAGTTTGGTCGGCTGGTTGATTTTGAAGCAGTTCAAGCACACTCTATTAACATACCCATGGAGGACATGAAAGTGAAAATAATGGAGAAAGAATATGAACATTACCTGGATCTTAAAAAGTGGGAGGTAAGGATGAGGGAAATGAGGAAGACACATGTTACGATGATCAGTTAAGGCTTCATTTCCCTGAGACTGAATAGTTAACACTAAAATCTTTTGTGAACATGCTCGTGTTTGATTTTTTCTCACTTGTCATTAATAGAATATAATATCCAATTTCCCATCATCTCTCCTACCTCTTCTCCAGTTGCTGATGCACATCCTATTTTCTCATGGACATAGTTGATGATCTCTTTGTTTTACTTTCCTCAGATGCATTTTTCTGCTTCAGTCCCAATATGAAGTTCTTCCAGAGTGCTTTTCTTTGTTTCTCAGGTGGCATTCAGCACCTGCAGCCTTCTCCCACTGCCTTTGGTCACAAACTCTTTGAGTACAGGGCAAGCCCTGGCTCATGCCTGGGATGGCAGTCTGTGCAGTCTGGAAAGTTCATGTCTCTATCTGGGGGAGCCTAAGGCTCAGCTGCTGTGCTGCAAGCAGGCAACATGCTTATGCTGCCCTTACAGAAGGGCACGGAAGGGTACAGGAGTACTATGTACCTAATGGCTTTCTCTTTCCCACACTTTTGCCTAACTGCTTTAGTTACTTAGGCATTTGCAATATATATGTGTATGTATATATATATATATATATATAAAGATGACAGATTGCACTAAAGATACTGTGGGATCAGGTGGTGTGTGCAGGATCAGTCTGTTGTTTACATGTCTTCTGTGACACACATTGTGCCTAACACTTCTTCCCCACCTCACACTTTTTGTCCTCTCTCATCCCCACTCAACATTTTACATCTGTCCAGGAAAGAATCTTAGAACTGCAGCAGCAGCTAATGAAGGTGACAAAGGAAAACACCACCAAGCTGTTGAAGCTGGACGAGTTTTGCCGGGAAAAGCATCAACTTGAAACTAAGCTGGATTCACTAACAAATGATCTGGTAAGCTTCTTAGCCACTGTACTACATGCAGGTTTGGGACTGTTCAGAAATGGGTAAGGGGAATCATCTGACCCTCAGCAGCTGTCTGATCTTGCATCCTGCTCTGCCATTTGGGCTAACAGTGGGACAGGAAGAATAGCTGCTCCAGGTCTTGTAGAAAGGGAGAGGAATGAGCTGATCCTGAAGAAGCTATACCTTGGCATTTCTGCAATTTCTTACTTAGCTGCTTTCTAAGACTGAAACAAATTCTTCTTATTTCTGAAGAAAATATGCCTTGTAGGAATTAAAAAATCTTCCTTTGTTACATGGAAAAACTCATGTAACAAAATGTTCCAGTGAAAAGTGGGTTTATTGCTCTGTACTAGGGAATAAGGCAGCCATCAGTGACAGCCTGTTAGTGGTCCCTCACTCTTCCCTTTCAAGTACTTCTCACTACGGAACGGAGAAATCAGAGAGATGTCCTGCTTCTTGGAAAGGTTCACTTTCCCCCCGTGAAATAAATTTCCACTATTCATCCCCACGTTTTATAGGAGCCATTTCTTTCCTCTCCATACAGGGAGCAGAATTTCAGGGCACCCAAACTACGGACATGAAAGAGAGAGGCAGGCTGGAGTCACAGCTCCTGCGCGTGGCTCATGACGTAGCCCTTCTGAAAGAGGAGATCAATCTGGGCAGAAAAAGTGGGTTCTGAAAAGAACTTGCTTTCCTTAGCAGGAAAGGTGGGTACCTCTTTCTACACCATTTACCACAGGACTGTGAGACTCTAACTGAAGCATTCCTTGTTCTTACACCAGCAGTGGTAACTAACAATCCAAGTCGACCTTAAAATTAACTGTGGCAGCAGTCATGCCTGGAGTGAGGAATTGTTTTGGCTATACATGGGTTAGTTGTAAAGGGTTACATTTGTTTCCTCTATCAAAATATGACTGCAGCAACAGATATGGAGTAAAAAAGTTGCAAATAAAACTACTGTTATCGGTCCATTGGAGAGACTTGCACTGGACAGGTGCCCTGTGTGTGTATGTGCCTTCAAAGAAGTGGCTGTGGAAAGCTGAATCAGAGTTTCACGTGGGAAAATACAGCTTTGGTACCTTGTTCTCAAAAATGGTAAAAGAGGTTTGCCTTCAGTGTGCATTCGTTATTGCTGAGCATCCCAGCAGGAATGACACTGCTCTGCTAACTGAGCTGGTTAGTTAAGGAAAGTGCTATTTACTGGGACAAAGCAAAGGGGAGCTTTTTTTCCTCAGGGCCTGTGGTGCTCAGAAGGGTATGGAGCAGTGGAAAACAGCACTGCAGTGCAGGATGTCACATTTACCTGGCACGAGGAGGGTACAGCAAATGTAAAGTCAGCCTGTAACTCCACTTGCACCTGCCTGATCAGAACCAGGCTCAGTGTGTTTTCAGGTTTTACTCTTTTCTGCCTCTTGCATTTAGTATGGTGACAGCATGTGATCATTTATAGCACTTACCCCTACTGCAAAAATGTCTTCACCCCCAGGGCTAAGGGGTTGTGCTGCACAGGTCTTCCAGTGCAAGGCTTCTGAGGGTGCTGGGGAACACTTGGGGTTGTTGCTCTTTTTTAATTGAATAGATTGGACAACCTATTGGACAATCTATTGACAAGCTACTCTTGTTGTTCCTCCCCGCTCCCTTTTGCCACTGGTCTTTTTGCCTTTTGCTGTCTGGTTCCTTTGTTCAGGGTCCTTTCTGGGAGGCACCCACTCAAGCTGTTATGGGGATGTTGCACCACAACTAAAGTACTTTAAAGAACCAAACATCTGAGACTTGGCTTTGGGGAATCCAGGGTTGAGCCAGTAAGGGAAACTTGTCTGACAGTGTGAGTGGGGGGTGTGCAGAGAGTCAAGAGGGGCACCTGTTGCCTCACTGGAGCTACCTGCTAAGAAGAGGCTTCAGTCCCAGCAGTTAAAGTCTTGGGTGGAGGGAGCGTGACTGCCAGAGTGGCTCCTGTATACTCAGAAAGTTTCCTTAACAGTCCCTTTGGAGCTGCTGAGCATCCTGTGTTTCTGTAAGCAAAAAGTCACCCTTATCCACATGCTGAAAGTTCTGGAAGCTGGAAAGCCACAGGATTGGCGGGGGTGGGGGGGGTGGATGTAAAGGAGACAAGACTGGCAGAGATTTGAGTATCAGGCTGCCTCTCTCCATCACCGAACTCATGCAACTAATCCAGTTGCAAGTCCTCTAGCTATGCTCCTCACTAGAAGTTTCATGTCACTTAACTGGCACAAGCAGGAGCTATCCCTCTTCCGAGCTCAGCATTGAGGACACTTCGCCTTGGTGGCTATTTGCAAAACTCTAACTGCAGGAAAAGGTCACCATTCCCCAGGTGTCCTGCTTGCTATATGTCTGCAAGTGAAAAAAAAAGAGAAGGCTCATTCTGTGTGAGGAATTAGCATAAAGCCAGGCACAGCAAAGACTAAAGCCTTTATTTGAGATGTTAAAGCGTGGTTTGTCTTTACAGATAGGCGGCTGCAGATGGCGTGTATGTGAAGGGTTGTTTAAGTTGATCAGGCAGAGTGCGTAACTCCAGTCCATTCACAGGAGTGTGTTCCTGGAACAAACCTTCCTGTAGGGGACAGGAAAAAACCTTTTGTGAAGCCCTCGCTGCAAGAGGGTGCTCAACCTTGGTGGTGGTGGCAGCTGTGTTTGGACCTGTGTCCCACAATGTCTCTTGTCCAGCTGTTGCAATCCTGTGCTCTGATGAACAGCCACGGAGAGCTGCTGCTTTGTTTCCTGGGTCCTCCTGTGACCTTGCTGAGGATGCCTTCTGTCTCCATAGCATTATAAAAGGCACATATACATCTATATACAAGTGCATAAATATATAAATAGGGGTGTTATACAAAAATAAATACCCTTTCTCTTTCTCTCTTTAGAATAAGTCTTTTGCAAAAGGCAGCTTGGTCCCTAGCTGGAGGGAGGGTGAGTCTCTAAGGGTCTCAGTGGTGGCGGGCTGCTGTTCAGGTGTCTTGGTAGATCCTGACCCAAAGACGTGATCACTGGGTTCTGGGAATGGAGATCTCCTCTGGACTGGCAGCACTCTAGTCTTTCTACCTCTTCAACTGGCACTAGGCCTAGGCAGCAAGGGCTTCCTGAAAGGGAAAGGAGAAAGAAATAATTACAGTGCATGATGAAAGGAGAGATGAGATGGGAGGTTTTTAGTTAAGAGTTCACTTAATAAGGAGAGGTACTCTGATCAAAAAGGAAGATATGCATTCTGAAAATCTATATGGGAATTCAATCCCATGACTGCACAAAACAAGTCAGATCCATACTATAGGTGTCGATCAATGGATCAGGTCCTAAGGAGGTGGATTCACATAATTTGAACATGAACAATCAGAAATGCTTTACAGTGAGATTTGCCTTCAAGATCAGCTTCAAATGATGAGATGAAGGAGGCATGGACTTTTCCAAAGTGTTCCCCAACTGACCTTGGTGGAACAAGGTGTCCTGTCGAGGATCCAGGCTAGGGCATCCCACTTTGTTTCCCATTACTGGATGATGGAGGCCAATAAAGTGCTCTTGAAGGTGAGGACAGTCGTCTTGTTGCTGAAGAAGCTGGTGGGTGGAGTCATCTGGAAGACTGTAGAGGAAAGAGCTGTCTTCTGTTCTTGAACTGGGCAATCTGGGGAGGCAGGCAAGGAGGTTTGGTGCTGTTAACAGATCTTTCCTCCTTGAAAGAGATTACCTGTGTAACAGTCAGCTGCATCAATGCAGTGACACACAGCATTCCTAAGTGAGGGGAAGAAATGGGAATCTACTTGTGAGATGGGAATGAGGTGATGGGACCTGGTACCCCTGATCCAACAGCTAGTGAGTGCCACAGGAGCTGGGAGAAGTAGTGCCTCACAGGGAACATGGTAATAAAGACATCTGAACAGTGAGACACAAAGCACCCCCAACTGAAAACCAGGCAGATTCTGGGGCAGCTGTTTATCAGCATCCAGTCATAGCTGTTTGCTTCTATTGTCCTGCTTTTCAGTCTCCCATTTAGGAGCAGGAGGAGGAAAAGGGGGCAGGGGAAGTAGGTCTTGGCCACCTCTACAATTAAATTATTCCTCCCTGAAATCATGACAGGAATGAGCTTTACAAAAGAATTTGGACCAAGAAGGCCTAGTGCTGGAGCATGGATTTGTTTCCCAAATGAGTTGGGACAGATGGGAATGTATTGAGGGCAATCTTTTGTGAGCATGTAGTCTTGTGGGTCCCAGTGTTCCATCCATCCCCTCCACAAGCCAGGACTAACCTGGAGGGCTGGTAGTCTTGCTGGGCATTCCCATTTTGCAGCACTCTTGCCTGGAGCAAGGCGTTGGTCTCCTCATGTGTCTGGAAGGAAAGAGAAGGATTGTTGGAGCAATAGCACATTAAGAAGCAGGTGCCATGATCTGGGAGTAGGAACCCTGGGGCAAATTGGTGAGGCTCTTATGGCAGAAGGCAGAGAAAGCTGAAACTGTTTATTTTGCTACAGAGGACAGTGAAACTGAGCGCTGAAAAACTCATTTCACACTGCTGAATCAGTGGGGGACAATAACTAATTTATAGTCTCTGCTGTGGCATTGTCTTGGCCTGTGTTACTCTTTACATGCAGAGTCTTCAGCACTGTCAGTCCCTGTGAGCTTCGCTCAGGAGAAACAGGAACCTCCTCCAGACTTAAGTGCCACTGCCCCAAGAAACCACCCATTCACCAGTGTTTTGGAGACCTTCCTGTTCCCCACATGTCTCAGGCTCCACTGCAAAGGGGAAATCTCTTTTAAAAAGCCAGTGTTGTCACTTCTACATGCCGCAAAGTGTGGCAGCCACGTCTGGAGAAGCCCTCCCACTGCCACCACGGCCTCCAGCTCATGTCAAACCAGCTCTTAACCACAGGTGTGGACATACCGGTGGCACTTCATCTGGGCTGTAATCTCGGGGCTTGGTGCTTGTGTACGCCACTCCTGAGGAGGGGCAGATGCCACTCAAATGTGCCCTGTTGGCGTAGGGCTGCCCATTAATGTAGGGGTGTCCATTGGCACGAGGAGCAGAAATGCCCCTCAGCGGCACCATGGTGTACTGGCAGGATGAGACCAGCAGCCCAGCTCCTGGAAAGCCCATGTCGATGGTTTGCTCTGCAGAGGGAAGAAAAAGGAAGTCTGAGGGAAAAATCAGAGGTAAGGCTGAGCTTCTTGAAGCTCAGCAGGGACAGGGGTTAGGCTATCCTATCAGGAAGCTGTTTTGGCACCCCAAGCACCCTTGGAGGCAAATGGTGGAAAGGGGCCCTACACAACTGGCGATGGAGTCCCCCTTTGCCCCTAGTCCCCGAGGTTCCTTTTCAAAAAGGTAAGCAGGACAAGGGACAAACTGGTCTTTGTCTTTATGGGGTTCCAAAGAGCATCCAAGACTTGCCCTCTGCCCACCCTTTCCCTGCTTCCCAGAATGTGCAGCCCTCACATTTTGGACATTTGACCCAACTACACCCGGGGTCAGATCTAATCCACAGGCAAATCATATTTTGTAAACTAGCCATCAAGAAAGAACCTTACTCTGCTTGGACCAGGCTCTCCAAAGGCAAAAGGGGATGAAAGCCACGATGAGGAGCACAATAGAGCCCAGCACAACGCCTACAATCAAGTATGGCAAGTCACTGGAACGGGCCATCATGGCTCCTGTCCCCAGGCCACTGTGCCCACCACTCAGTGGGGGATGCTGCTGGGGGGGCAGCGTGGAGGGTGGAAGACGACCTGGCAGGCCAAGGGACTTCCGAGCTGCAAAGGAAAGAGAGAATGAGCATTAGACACAGACATGGCAGATGGAATAGCATCCCATTCCAGGCATTTCTGTGCTGCTGTGGAGGGGGCAGGCTATGGTGGCTTTAAAGACGCACCCCTGGATGACAGGATTTCCTAGGCTGATGCACACTGCAATACAGACAAAGTCCTCTGTGCTTCGTTTACAACTTTGCCAGATCTGCTTGTGGACTGCTAAAGCAAAACCAAAAATGGAAACAGCTTCTCCAATACACACACTTGGACTCAATGCTGTTCCTATCACGACAGTGCAGCTGCTTGGAAGACAACATTGGGACCTGCTTCTAACCCAATGCAGGAGTTTGGCACAGCAAGAGAAAACTAGTCCTGCTTCAAGTCACCATCTAGGAAAACAAAAGCTAACTACAACTCTGAGGGACAGTGATGGACTCTGCACAAGGGGTCTGTGAGTACTGCTGTGGGTACATACACATACTGATCAACAGCATGAATGACCCTATGTTTCTCTTCTCCCCACTGCTGCCTCCATCACCTTGCCTGAGCTTGGATGATGCACAGTCAGGCAGGGATGGCACCTCCCGTGCTGTGCTCTGACAGCTGCAGGCAGGGAAGGCAGCAGGGCTGCGCTCCCAGAGCTGCCCTGTGAAGCTGGTTACCTTTGGTTTCGCAGATCATCACGTTGCTGAACTCGCTTTCGCCACCCTCATTGAAGCATTGCATCTTAATGTCATACGAGGTCTCTGGCTGCAGGTGGCTGATGGAGTGCCAGTACCGATCTCCTGAGGAGAGAACAAACACGTGTGCCATTAACTTCCTCAGGGAACACACAGCTGGCCCAGCTCTGCAGCAGTGCTAGGAAGAGAAGGCCCAGACAGCTGCTGCCTTTTGTGCACAGGGCTCCTTCTGGCTGTGTCATCTTCCAGAAGAAACCAACACATGGGACCAGTCTCTCCATTTCTCCTACCTTCCACCACGTCCTTCTTGTAGTCGCTGTCATTGTCACTGTCAGTGGGGCGGTAATAGATGTAAAATCCATGAATGGGAGTGTTGTTGTTGCTGGCTGGGATATACTGCAGAGAATGGGAAGGAGAGC
This sequence comes from Empidonax traillii, assembly GCF_003031625.1. Classification (NCBI taxonomy): domain Eukaryota; kingdom Metazoa; phylum Chordata; class Aves; order Passeriformes; family Tyrannidae; genus Empidonax; species Empidonax traillii. The sequence goes on along the minus strand of NW_020955239.1, from coordinate 277,097 downwards.
AGAAATTAGAGAGATGTCTGTGCTCCATATTGTTCTAGGTGAGGAGCTGTTTGGATAAGTGTGATGGGACAGGAAGAAAACCTAGGAGAGGGATCTTTGTGTTGCACAGTAAGAGTTTCTTTACAAGAGCTCAGTGCTATTTTATACTCTCACACTTTGCTTCTCTCAGGTAACAGACAAGCCATGAGTCTGGGCCTGTCACCCCCCAGCATTCAGTGCTCTGCTCCCTCTCAGCAACCACAGCCAATGATTCAGAGAAAAAATTCCTCCACAGCAGTGACTCAGCTGGGCATGAGCAAACACACTTTCATCTTGACTCCAGTAGGTTCGTGGCTTCTAGATAAACCATGTCTTGCCATGAACTGGTGACAGCAGGAGTCTTGTGTTTCTGAAGACATCTCTCTTACTCCCTTACACACAGGGCAATACTGTCCCAGTTTCACATGTTCTTGCTGTCTTTCACACAGTATTTTATCCACTACTGTTTGTGTTCAAATGAACAGCAGTGCCCATTCTGCCCTGTAGCAATTTCTGGCTAGAAGCAACTAGGAGAGAGGAGGGCAACGCATCCCTCTAAGCTGTTGAAAACACTTGGAGCTGAGCTTGTGATCCAAAAGCTCGTGCCCAGTCCTAAAAATCCTCTGGGATGGACTGCTGTAAATGATTTTTAGAACTCAGGACTGCTAAGTCCTAGGACTCTCACTCCAGCAAGTGAGAGTGAAGGACATATCCACTGGAAACTACTAGGACAGACAGAGGTGCTAATGGATTCCAGGAATTTTGCCAGGAGAGCAAGCAGCCATCCCATGTATTGTTGAGCTGTGCTTGTTGATCAAAATGGTCAAGACCCTGAGGTTACCCACTGAAATCTTCCTGTATACAATGTTGGATTCAAGGGTCTCCTAGACCCTCTGACTTCCTGCCCTTCTATGGGGCCCAAACCCAGTCCTCCTTTGGTGGAGACAGCTATTAGATCCCTGATCTATTTGTGCTGGTGACAAGCTCCACTCTGGTAACCTGGAAGAGGTGTAAGATGGGCAAGTAGCTCCCACACACCTTCTTCTTGTACATGCAGAGATCTCGGCCCCTACAAACCTTACCATCCACTTCAGCATGATGGTGGTCTCGTTGATGGCATCTGTGAAGGTGATGTATGGCCCCGCCACAGGGCGCTCATAGACCCGGTTGCTGTACCCAGACACCACGTATGGCCGAGACGCTGCACTGGGCTCACTCTCTCCCAGGATGTTCAGTGCCCGGACACGGAATTTATAGGATGTGCCTAGGGGGAAAATGGGAAATAAAAGAGTTGCAGAGATTGGAGTCTTCCAAGATTTCTACTGTCAGCACAGGCCTGTCTGTGAGGAGGGGCTACATCTTGTCCAGAATGCAAAAAGCCTGCAGAGAGTTTGAGATTGAGGTATAAACACTGAATGGCCACATTTCAGCCATGTTCTTGATAGAGCTTGTTTTTATTTGCCTTCCCCAATTCCTGTCTGGATGGTCTAAAGGTCAGGGAGCAGTTTTGGATTTGTGTGACAGTTAAGAGATGCCTGAAAGGATATCCTGACCTGCAAGCAGGTGTGGAAAGGTGTTCTTTCTCTACTCCATGTGACTTAAGTACATAAAGATCAGTTAAAAGCTCAAAGCCTAAGTAATTTTTACCCAAACATCATTTTACTGGTCTTTAAGTTGAGGTAGTTATGTCTCCTCTTCAGCTATCCACCTCAGTGATGAAATCTTTTCTCATGTGAAGTGCAATGGGAATTGTGTGCCCATCTGTCTTGCCTGTGGCTAAGGAAAGTTATGTCCTGTCTAGTAAATGGCAAAACCAAATGCCTTTGGTAACCATATCCTGTAATGCAGAAAAGCATGTTTAAGCCTCCCTGAGGGAGGTCAGACCTACGCTGGTCTTTGCAGCTGGAGAAATTGGAGAAGCATCTGCAGCTTTTTCCCCACGCACCTAAGGCGGGAGCTGGGGAGGCTTTGTTCTGCTCACACATGCCGGGGCTTAGCATGATGTGACAGATGGATAACCATCCTACAGGGACTGTGCAGCCTTCCTGCAGACCTCCAGGAAGCAGGGAAAGGAAAACACCTGCCTACCTTTCTCCAGGCCTGGGATTTCTACAGAGAGGCGAGAGGGAGGAATGTCACTGGTGGCCAGGACCCAGTCTCCCAACTTCTTCAATTTCTTGTATTCCACACGGAAAGACTGGATGGGGAAGCCGCCATTCCCACGGGGGATCCAGGTCACGTACACAGATGTCTCTGATGCCATAGAGATGGTTGGACGGTCTGGTGCCTCTGGAGCTGCAAAAGACACAGAAGGCCATGAAACATATTCTTCTTGCCCTGTCTGGGGGATCCTGTAGGTATGTGGGTGAAGGATGGCCTGCACTGTATCCACCCACAAGCTCTTTAAATCCTGAATGCTCTCTTCCCTCCATCTCTTCATTAGAGCTGGCACCCCCAAATCCTCACTCCTTTCAGTTTGTGCCTGCAAACATCTTTTACTCCTGCTTGCATCTTGCTCCTTTCTCACTCCCAGCTTAAGTAGGATGAGACAAGGTTTGAGGTGTTTACACCCATCATGGGAGGGAGAGCAGTGAGACGTGTGGATGCTGGAGATGGAGCAAAAAGCCTGGCTGTGAGCAAGGGGAGACTGACACTGGGGACAAAGAGGTGTAAGAGATGAAAACAAGAGAGATTGAAAAGAAACAGCTGAGGAGGAAATATGGAAAAGTTCTAAATTGGGGAAATACAATTTGATGGGAAAACCATCAAAAGATGGGAGAGAAGGAGAAGAATGAATCTGTAAACATGAAAGAAAAAGCAATACATGACTGCTTGTGGGGGAGGCTAAAGGATGGGACTTCACAGAAAAGATATAGACTGAGGGAGAGAATTTCACAGACATTATAGTGGCAATAGTAATGGCAGACACAAGGTGGGGAACAATAAACTGGAGTAACCAGTAGGGATCTGATGTTTCTCCAGTGCAGCAAAATACCCAAAGGGAGCACCCTGCACCCCTAAATGGGCATTAACTGCCCCTTGGCAGGCCTTGACTGAGGGGAGAATGCTGCCACATGCAGGGACTTGGTCCCCTTTCCTCCTTCTCACTCCCCCAGCACCCACCAGTGCATTGCAGCTTGTTGTTCCTGTGCCCTGCACATTCACAGACTTCATGGCAGGGCTTTCTGAACTCTCCACTTGAAACTCAGCAAGAGACAGAGAGTTTCTAACAAGTCCTTGCATTAAAGGTGGGGCCAGGCAGTAGGATCTCCCTGCTCTCCTAAGACAGTCTGCCAAGGGCAGTAGCAGGGGTGTCCAAGAGGGACCTCTCCTTGTCAGGAGGTAGAACCCACCCATTCAGCATTGCACAGTCTTGATTTACTCAGTGGAGACTTCAACCCCACATGGCCTGGCCACTGCCACCCACAAGAGATCCAGCACCCCTCACCCTCCCTCCTTGCCCCATTCCGGGAGGGCCTTACGGGACAGACGGCTGTTGTCAGACTGGTTACTGCTCTGAGTGCTCGTGCCTGGGTCATCCCTCTGGATTTGCTGCTCTTTGCTGGCAACAATCTCTGGTTTTGGGCGCCGACCTGTGCAGAAGGGAGAGGGGGCATCACTGACACGGAGATGCAGCTCAGAGTTAATTTTTGATGTGATAAGGAAAGAAAATATTCCCAGCCAGGATGCAGAGATAAGTACTTTATGGACTCTATAGATACCCTAGGGGTTCAAAGCACTCAGCCTGCAGGCAGGAACTAAAGCTAAAGGGGCAAGTTTGTTAGACTGATAATAGGTCTCCCTCATATTTAATTTTCTACAACTTTTAATTGGTTTTCTTGAAATGTTGCTAGATTTCTGCCTTGAGAAGGTAGTAATTAGCACAAGGTGGGGGCCTGAGGGGAGATGTGAGCAAGCCCACCACCATGGGGAAGGTTGCTACAAAGGGAATGCCATTCCCCACATGTGCTGGAGACAAGATAAACAGCCAGGACAGGGGACTTAGTGTGGACATTTAGAATATCCTTTCAGTGGCAAAGACAGCGCAGCACCCAGCATACTGTATGGGAAAGCTGGAAGTTTCCTTTAGCACAGGAGAAGCTTTTAAAGACAGATTAGACAAACAGCTGTTGGGAACAATCCCCATAGGCTGATGGTGTCTCCAGCCAGAGGCTGGATTAAACCCCTAGACATCCCTGTTACACCAATTTTATACAGTTCTGCAGGTGTTCAACTGAAACATGGAGGGAGGACGGGACTTGTTTCAACCCATACAGAGGGGAAGACCTCATTTTCCCCATCCTACCTTCCACTTTTGCTCTGACAGTCACTCTAAGCTGAGGGCAGATGGATTTCCAAAGCAGAAACAGCCCTTTTGTCCTAAGCCTGTGCCTCAGGGCTGGGACAGGGTGTCTCTGAGGAGCCCTCTCCTGACTCAGAGCAAAACACCCAGGGAAAGGTTTGACTTTTACCAGTCCGGAAGGTCACCATGGCCGTCTGTCCCTCGCCGGCACAGTTGTGAGCAGCCATCTCCACCTCGTAGAGGCTCCCAGGGTCCAGCCTGGAGAGGGTCAGGCGGTGCTGCGAGGCTGGGACATCCTTCACTGCCCAGCTGTCCGAGGCATTGGTGACCTGCTGAGAGACCAACACAGGCATTTCAAAGCTGGGGGCAGGCTGGGCTTCTCGGAGGCACTGAGCTCAGAAACTTTCACAACAGGCTGTGTACCAGCCAGGGCTACCTCCCCTGCATGAAGGCCAGTTTCCTGTCTGCAAAGGAGGGAGATGTTTCCAGCCTGATTTTGAAAAGCCAATGGATTCAGGTATATGTGGGAAAAGTCACCCAAGCACCAGGGTGTTGTCTTGACCCCAGAGGTTCACTCAGCCCTGTTCCGTCTGCTCTGATACCACAGCCCCTCAATGGGTATAAAGCCCTGGAGCAGGCATGCCCCACAAAAAGCAGCATCAGCCAGAGGATTGAGCTGCTTTAGGAGCCAAATTTTTCCTGCAGCCCAGCTGCTGAGCTGCTCATTTAGACACTGGCCATTTCCACAGCATGAGGTACCCAGAGACTTAACTTTGGTCATCCGGATCTCAATCATTTGACCAATAGCTTTTTATGTAATTTTATCCAGCCTCACCACTGGCACTCTCAGGCTGAAATGAAGAACCATAATGCTGGAGCACAGGTTTCTGCAGGGAAGAGACTGTGCATGGCCACGGCCCCGAGAAAGGCTTGGAAGCAGAGTTTGTTTTTCAGTGATGCCCTGATGCCCCATGCGGAGGGGGAGGGAAGGTGGGACCTTCCTCCTTCTTCCCATCTGCAAGGATAATATTTTTGCAGGCAAATAGGCAGGACACTGAAGTGACCCAGTGCCGAAAGGAGCACTAGTAATGCAGGCAACGCAACAAAACGGAAATGCCAAGACTCTGCTGTATCATTCATCTTCTCCAAGTGTTTGACACTGACTGATTAATGCCTGCCTCGTTTTATTTTTATTCCTGAACCCGCGAAGTTGTGGGGCCAGGGAGGGAAGCCCTAAAGGCTGCTAATATTGAAACAAAAACAAGGGCTGTGTGGCATCTGACTGCTTGCAAGCTGCTGAGAATTTAGGGACAGTGCAAGAACAGGGAGAAAAAAGAGACATCCACAGATATTTTCCAGAGAAGAAGCAGATTCTTGCCCAGTACAAATGTAAGTCTCCTGTCTGTAGGTTTAACTTTCTGTTCAGCCATCTCTTACACAAAGAGCCTTTTCTTTTGTTGTTGAATTGATTTCTTCCCTCTCCGCACACATGCTTTTCCAGTCAGAAATGTCAAAACCAGATCATTATATAACCCTATCCTAAGGATCTCAGATGGAAAGACTCTTTCTAAACAAGTTTAAGGGTTATTGGGACTAATTCCTTTCCACACAATCCTTAAGCATGCCAAGAAAGAGTCTCCAGCTGAGAATTTGGACTACACTGAAAACATATTACTGCAAACTGCAGTGACCCACGGTGACCTCCACTGCCCTACGGCCCCTTCCAGGTGAAGCGCTGAAAAACAAATCAAATATGGACAAACTCCAAGCCTGCAAGTTAAGATCACATGCAAAATTGGTAGTTATGTGATACACCATTGGGGAACAAATGTCTTCTTGGCAGACAACCAGAGCCAATAGTCTGGTGAGGCTTTTGGCATCTTTGTGTTTTATTTAAGCTTGCCCTATTGTGTTCTTGTGTTGGCATCTTCTGCATTTGTTTTAAAGGGCTCTTTAAAGAGACAGTTAGCTGAAATCTTCAGCTTAAGTTTTGTTTAGAAAGAAACCAAGGATTATAACAGCCTACAATACGTTTTTACAAAAATCAAACAATTCCAGGAAAACAGATACCTATATTGACATGTACTTGAAAACAGTCCCTTGCAGTGGCTGGGAATCCAAAACATGCAATCTGGCATGTTTCTGGAATATACTCAAACCCTTTGGGGTTTGAGGCAAAACCTGCCTCTCTACTGCAACTCCCTGACTACCCAAAAAGACAAGCAGCAAACAGATCAATTTAAACCTTTCTTCCACTTAACCCCAGCAAAATGGAAAGCGATACCTTACATCTCAAATGCAGAATATCTCCCTCAACAATACTTCGCTATTTAAAGAAACTGCTGGGCTACAGCTCTGCCTGCAGTGTGCCCGTGGTGCTGAGAAACACCGCAGAGGATGGGAGCCCTTGGACTCAAGCAGGACCAGGCACTGCACCACTGGCAAGAGACATACTCAACACTGCACTGCCTTTCAACTTCCAGAATAAAACTGGTGGTTAAGGACCTTCCCAGAGGATTTAGCATGGCTATGAGGGCTCTCTGCTGGCTCATTACATGCAGTGAGCATGGGCACTTCGGAGCTGCTGAGCACGGCAGGTACATGCAGCTGCTGCTCAGTGTCCTGCAGCCCAAGCCTTTCAAGGCAGAGGTGTCCCTGCGGCTTGCTCCAAGACAAAAGAATTCCAGAGCAAGTCATGCGCAATCTGCCCTCAGGAATTCCTATTTGTGCAAGCACACAACTTTTTTAAGTGGAAGCTACTGGAAACACATGTATGTGCATATGCCTTCTGCATACTGAGGCAGACGGCCACTGCTATGGGCTCTTCCTGGACAGCTCAGCAAACGTCCTCTCGCAGCCTATACTTGTCACACCTCACTAGGCTGAGGCTGCAGCTCAGGAGGTCCCACCAACCAGTGCCACCAGTGAGCAGTGGGTGCCCCTGCCCCAACACACCTGATCACGAGGTGTGAAAACGCGTGGTGAGGCCACCGGCCCAGCCGTGGAATGGCACAGAGGAGAGATGGGAGCAGGGCAAAACAGCGATACCTTGCGATGCTTCACCACGTAATAGAGGATGGGGGCTCTGCTGTCAGGACGGGGTCTCCACACCAGCTCGTAGCTGTCCGTCTTGGATGTCCGGGGAGAACTGAGGATGATGGGGGCCTCGGCTGGAGCCACCAGCTCCCTGTTGGCTGCACACTGTGGAGACACTGCCAGCGGAGTTGTCTCAAGCTTTGGCAACCCAGTTTTATCCAGGGGCAGCTCTAAAGCACTTTCCCTAGAAGGTGGTGTTGGAGGCTGAGCTGAGCCCAGCTGCGCATCTCGCCCAGGGTTGAGTGAAGTTCCTGAAAGATAAGGTGTCAAGGCAGGGTAAATGTCCATCCCAGTCTGTGATGATGACAACAATCTCTCCTTCCCCTGCTCTAAACCCAGCACGTCTCGCTGGGGCCTCTCTGAGAACAGGCCTTCGCCTCATGGGGCTTCCTCCCTCTTTGAAGCCCCTCTTACCCTGGAGAAGTTCAACATGGTCCAAGGAATCAGGTGGTCTCTCTCTTACCCCAGGTGAATCCACCCACATCAGTATTTATGCTCGTGCCCAAGCTCAGAGGCAGAGCTAAGCCAAGGGGCAAGGCACTACACCCAGAATGTTTTGTCTCTCTCATGTAGAGATCACTCAAATATGCTCACATGGTCCTGCCCTTAGAGGCAAAACTGCTCTGCCGTCATCTGTTCCCACAGGGAGATACAGAGATCCCAGACAAAACAGTAGTCGAAGCGTAGGTTAAAAAGAAGGGAAGAGCAAGGCAGATCAAATGCAAGCGGGAGGGCTACACACCGACTTCCTTCTCCTGTTCCCCGCCCTGCTCTTTCCCTGTGTGTTAGGCTCTGTGACTGGATGGTCAGAAGCTTGGAGAGAGGGACTCACCCGGCCGGGCTGTCCGCAGCTGCACCATGGCTTGTGCACTGCCAACCTCGTTCTCTGCCATGCACTGGTATATCCCGTCGTCCTCGGGCCCCACGCTGACCAGGCGCAGTGCCCGGCGGGACAGCCGGAGCCGGTGGCTGGCGGACAGGGGGACAGCGTTGCGCAGCCACATGACGGAGGGCTGGGGGTTCCCTCGCACCTCGCAGGTGAACTTGGCGCTCTGGCCCCAGGGAATGATCTGCTGGGACAGCTCCATGGTGACCTCCGGGGGCTCTGTGTGGGGAAAAACCACAACTGCTGCGTGCCACTTGGCTGGGAGCTTGGCACAGTCACAGCTTTGCACTTTCCTCTCTGGAAGGGATGAGGGAGGAGCAGTGAAGAAGTAATGAAACCTTCAAACCCTCAAGTCCCACTCCCTTTGTGGGGGCCCACACTGGTCTGCTTCAATGCACCTCCCCTTCCACATCTACATAATCCACAAAAAGAGGTGGCCCAAAGCCATCTGCCCCTCTCAGATGATAGCAGCCACCTACAAGTCCCATTTTGCTGAGCTGAAATGCTAACTCTGCAAAGACTGTGCTTGTGCCACAACACGTGGGCACCTGGATGAAATGCAATCCATAGAAGAGGCTTAGCCTCCCTAGTGATTGTGAAAAGGGCAAGATGCATGGTAGAAATATATAAGGTGTAGATAGTATCCCTTACAGTTACCACCCCACAGAGAGCTGCCCTACAGAGCAGAACAAAAAGCAAGACACTCTGATGCCTTTCCTATGCCAATGTCAAATGTCTAAAGAGCAGCCAGTCCTCCACTAGAAAGTGTTAAAACAAAAACAGTGCCACAAATGACAAGAGAAGAGCCACTGCAGAGGAAGGGAGGTTCCCCCATCTCCAGCCCATGGTGGAATCCATGAAGGAGGAACTACCACCCTCAAGGAAGAATTCGTCTGGTCTCCTAGAAACTGGAACCACAAGCAAGGGTTTGCATTACATTGTGATTTGTCCAGGGAGAGGAAAAGAACATCAGTGCTAGTATTTTCCCCTAAAAGCAGTGGAGAAAGTCCAAGCCCTTCCTGAAACAATGGCTACAGCAGCACTCACCAAACACCTGCACGTTGTAGAAGATGAACGCAGCTCCGGCCTCCCCAACCCCGTTGTCAGCCGTGCAGCTGTAGGTGCCCGAGTCCTCCTCACTCGTGGGGTCAATCAGGAGGTTGCTGAGCAGGAAGCGTGTCTTGTTGTATGCCGAGACACCGGAGCCGTCTTTGGCCCAGGTGACCCGCGGCGGGGGAATCCCGCTGGCTACGCACTCCAGGATGAGGCTTTGGCCCTTGGTGACAATGATGGTCTGAGTTTCAGGAGGGTAGATTATCCGGGCTGCCTCTGCTGTAGAGCCTGGGGCAGAGAGAGGGAGTAAGGAAGTGGGTGGAAAGGAAGGTGGAGGGTGGGAAAGCACCCTGTGCAGTGGGTAGGTAGGATTAATGGCATGGCTAGTACAGTGTTTCCCTGTGCTGGGCCAGATAAATGACAACACTGGCCAAGCTGAACATTCCTTAAGGGAATGCACACAGCAAGCAGCCTTGCTAAAGGGCTAAGGGCCTTTGCTTGCCCATGACCAAGAACAAATCCTAAGGAAGCTTGGCAATCCCAGGGCAGATCACATATACTCCAGGAGAAGACCTTGCAGCCTTCTGCTGCCAGAAGGGCATTTTTACAGGAATTGGTAAATTGGTTCACACAGAAAGACAGCTGTGTTAGCACTGGTACATGCTGCCAGAGCTGGAAGTCCTACGGAGATGTGCAGTGAAGGGAGAGTGGCTTACGTCTCACACGGAGCCTCTCACTGGAGACAGAAGTTTTCACCTCCTGTGTCACAGGGTTGTAGGCAGCACATTTATAAGTCCCCTCATCCTCTTGGCTGGCATTGACAATCTGAAGGTTCCCAGATGGCATAATAAGGTAATTGTCTGTAGGGAGAGAAGAGAAGGTGGCAGGTGGTCACAAAATATGCTCCTGTCCAGCCTCCTGGAAGACACGCAGTGTCCTAAAGAAAAGGTGGACAAGTGGGAAAGCTAAAAACAACATGGGAACACTGACTGCAGTAAAATGACCCCTTCTAGTTCCAGTATCAAGGGGACCAATCATGCAGTGATGGAAGGAACAGAGCCTCAAGTGAAGCTAGCTTGTCACAGGTACATGCAGCAAATGGAATGAAGCTACTAGATTTAGACCTAAATCTTAAAAATTTCAAAAAATTAGAAGTCACCTTTATCCAAGCTGGGATGAAAGAATTCTTAATGGACACAAAGAGACGCCCAGTAAAGAGTGATTTGCCTCACCTAATTCTGCTTCCTTTTGCCTTTTTGCAAGCCAGTGTTAGACAGAGCTCCCCAGTCCCAAGCAGCAGGCACATCAGGGAGACCTGCCAGGGACCCTAAACTAACTTGTGGTCAGACAGGTGGCAAAGGGACAATGAGGAGGCAGCAAGCAGAGAAAGCTACTGCAGGCAAGGAAGGGTAAAACTGAGGGTCCTGGGAGGGGACCCGGGAGGACAGACCCCTGTGCACTCACCTCGGGAGGCCTCCAGCCACTCCTGCTTCACACTGTAGCGGACCTGAGCCTTGGGGTGACTTTCAGGCAGGTCACAGGCGATCACAGCTGTGTTCCCTTCATCCACCTCAATCACATGCTGGCCATCAAACTTGAAATCTTTGAGATCTGCAAAGAGAGCAAAAGACAGGGCATTTCAGAGATGCTGGCTAAGCATCTCAGTGTCAGCTCACTCTCTCCCTGTGGACTCAGGACTGTTTCACTGTGGTGCTGGCAGAGGACTGCTCTGACACCAGCAGCTAGGGAAACTGGTCTGGTCTCACAGCTTTATTTTTTTTCTCCTCCTCCTTCCTAAAAAATGAATAACTTTAAACACAGTTTCTGCAGAAACCGCCTGCTCCAGGGCTGGGAAACTGGGTGCGAAAAATCCTGGCCTGAGAGTGAAAAGTGAGCCAACTTATTGCAGCACTGAAGGGCGGCCAAAAAAGGTCCTTCTGATGCCTGCTGTTTCAAACACGGCTGCTGTCCTGCTACTGAGGAGCTAACTTTGTAGTCACAATGCAGGGAGCCCAGCCTACTTTGAGGGTGTGAGACAACAGGTGGGAGAAAGTGAGTGCTGGATGCTCCCAGAGCTTCCCTGAGGCCCTCCAATGCCTGAGCAATCTCTGCTCTGCGCACTCTCGCTCCCATCAAATATCTCACAGCAGAAGGCTGGTTAACCTGGTGACACTTCACATGGGCGCAAGCAGTGCCCATGCTCCAGTGAAAAGAACACGGACTTGCAAGGAAAAACAGTTCCTCCTCTACACAGCACAGCTGCTTCCCCTGCTAAAGCAGCTGTGAAAACCCCATCGTACCAAGTGTCTCCCTACCAGGCTGTGATGGGGTTTTCCACCCTGGCCAGGCTGATGAGGGCAGCAGGATTGGAAGCACAGGGGTGGGGAGGAAGGGGAGCCAACTTTTTGTTTTCTTTGCCCTGTTTTTCAAAGCAGGAGCAGAGGACTGCGGAAAAACCCCACAGATCTGGCAGGACAGGTAGCATGCCAGCCCCACCAAGCTTTCCAGGGAAAAAATTGGTTTCCACTCTCCCTGAGCACGATGGCAAATCTTGCGGGGCACTGCAAGCTCAAAGTTTGCCTCAGACACCCTGCAGTGGGAAGGAGAAGGTTTTGTGCCAGGAAAAACATCCCTCACGTGCATTTTTACAATGCCACGCACCAGCCCAGGCGACCACTAGTGACAACTGCACATGCTGCAGTTGGTCACAGGTCACGTTGTCACATCAAGGCCCAGGTCGGTGCATCTTCCCGGGACCCAGCATGAACACACTCCCAAGTGGCACTGCTGCTAAATCTGGATGAGAACCACACTTCCCTTTCGAAACCCCACACTAAGGCAGCACATCGCATCTGTCGCCACGACACAGCCACGTGCTGCCGACAGCTCCCTCGCCCCTAGAAGCCCATCCCGGGACGTGGCACCCGCGACCTCGGGCAGTTCGGAGAGCCGGGAGGAAGCAGGAGGGCTGGCGGCGGGCGGACAGCAGGCAGCCTCCCCCGGCAGCCCCAGCCAGCAGAAAAATGTGTTTTTGTTCTCTGGGAAATGCAGCAGCGCTCCAAGAGCAAAAGACAACTCTGGCTCCAAGCTTCTCCCACCCACAGTCATGGAAAAGTGACATGAAATTTCTCAAGCAGACTTTCTGATTAAAGCAAGATCCTTTATGGAGTTTAAATAAAAAACAGCTCTCTTGGCAAGGCGTCGAGAAAGCCTCCCCGAGCGCGGCGCGGAGGGGCTGCCGGGCGGCTGCTGGGGGAGCCAGCGTTCCCGGGCCCAGATCTGAGGGAAGGGGAGGAGGTTGAAAAGAAGAGGGGAGGTTTTGCAATGTCATAAAAATGATTTGCAGAGAACATGCTTAATACTTCTGGAATTTCTTGGCATTGTTCAATTTAAAAAAAAAAATAATAAAAAGAAGGGATACGGGTGAACTTCAGAAATGTGATTAATCCTTTAAGACAAGCTGAGGAGGGGAGCCATGTTTCCACTGGATATTAAAGCCAGATGAAAGTTAACTCTTAACTTGTGAAAAGCTGGCAGTGCCTCGTGCTCCTCCTCTAACGAAAGTTACTGCTGGGGAGGGGAAGGATGCTGGATATTTTCTCCTCTTTGCTTTTTATATTTGATCAAGGAATAAAATAGTAAGAACCACAGAAATGGAAAGAGGTGGAGAAGTGGCAAAAGCCCAGCGTCTGCTTGCCCACATCATGCATATTTCTCCGATCAACAAAATATAAACGAGCACCAGGAAAATTAATGTGCGCCTTGGTGGTCTGGATTCATCACAGCCAAATTAAGATTTTGGAGCCAAGGCATAGGCTCCAGTACTGCTGGCAGGGATCTCCACACACACACACACATATGCACGTGTACATGCACACATAGACCCCAAAGAGAAGAAGGGGTCCAGGAGCCCAGAGGAAGAGCAGACCCATGGTCCTGCCAGGCAGAGCCATCTCGGAGATGGAAAATGATGACCCTGTGCCAGGGAACCCCCAGAATGACTCTAGGCTGGGCAGACATGGGGACTCCTCACGTGCAGCCCCCCCAGACGGCAGCTCAGCCCACCTCTCTCACAGCTGGGAGTGCTGCAGCCCCATGGTGGGGAGCAGGGCCTCCAGCTCTTCCTGGCTTTCCCTCAGTCCAGCCCTGGGAGACGAGGGGTGAAATTGGGGACAGAGGGGGAAAGAACAGAGGAAAGGGATCTGAGGTGGCTGCAGGAGCAAGAACCAGGTGCCTCTGGAGAAGCAGAGAAAAACTGGCAGGGGAGAGGGGAAAAACATCAGGTGGGCACCAGGACAATCTACTTTCCAAGACGCAAGTGTATGAACTTCCTGCCAAACTACTCCCCTAAATTCCTGCTCCCCCACAGAGAACAAAACTCGTTTGTTTGCCAGTGGATTTTGGCCATGGGCGGCCTCAACCAGCCTGCTCCCTGCTGGTATGGGCACATAAAGCCATCTGTTAATGCCAGTGGGTCAGCCAGGGCTGGTGAGGGGTGGTCAGGGGCAACCCTGTCCCCTTCTGTGCATGGGATGAGCTCCCCTTCACACATCCTGTTGCATCTGGCACAGCAAAACAGAGGGTGCCATGCCGGGCTGGGACAGCCAGCTTTGTTCTGGGGGCTTCAAACATGCTGCTCCTGAGTTGCTCTCCCCAGCAGGCAGTGCAGGGCAGGGGGAGTGGAGAAGAGGGTCAGCACCAGGGCGAAGCAGCACTCACCCCTTTGGCTGCCCAGCCGGCAGCAGCCATGCCCCACGTCTAACATGCAATTTGTACCCCCAGCCCAACATCCACTGCAGCTGGGAGAAACCACATCCCCTCTGGTTGGGTTTTCCTTCTCATATGGCAGCACCCAGCATGCCAGCCCATGTCCTTGTCCTTAAAAGACACGCCTGACCACAGCGAAGCAGCAAATCCTCATCCACCAGCCACCATCCGGGAGGTGCTGCGGACAGACAGACCACTGCCAATCCCAGCCGTGCCGGGATAACAGGGCTTATTTTTTTCCTGTTTTTCCCTTTTTTGTTTAGGGGGGGTGCAACCAAAGGCCACTGCTTGCGTTCATCTGCACCCGGGTCCGAGGCGTGATGGGGCGAGCTGGGGCACAGGGAGGGTTAGCCCTGCAGCTGGCTGTGCCGCTGTCATCGGGGAGGGAAACCAGCTGAATCCCAGGGCTGGGGGCCAAGCAACAAGGCAGGCGAGACAGACCGGATTAAATGAATGGGAGACCATAAATAACTTCGGAGAAGAAGCGGTAGTAAATAAAATGACGGCCCTCAAGGTAAAAGCCCTCCCTGCTGTAGGGAAGGGAGAAAGAGAGAAAGGAGGGAGCCCAAAAAGGGGAATAGGCAGGGATGGGGTTCCCCAGCATGGGGGCAGGCACCTTTTATTAATCCCCTTGCCTGTCAGAGCAGCCTGGTTCTCTCCCCCCATCCAGCCAGCACTGCAGGAGCCTGGGCACTGATGCTGTCACCACCAGATTCTTCCCACCCTGCTGGGACAGGCACAGCCCCCCTGGACTCCTGCCTACTCACACCCCCACCAGCACATCCCCCCCACTGCTTCAGCTCTACTATTCCACCCTGGGCCCACCTCATAGTCCTCACGTCACAGTTCTGCTGGCTCAAACACCACCTGTGTTTTCCTTCTCTCCCCTCCTCATACCACCTCTGCCCCCGGGGCCAGAGCCCCCGTGCCTGCTCAGCAAATGCTTTTCCAACAGGCAGCTACCCCCTTCCCTCCCTCCCTCTTACTATCGCCTCTGGGGAGTATCAGAGGAGAGGCCCAGGCGGAGGAAAATGAACGGGGCTGTCTTCAGAAAGCAGCTGCAAATTCCTGGGGGATGCCCAGCCCGACCTGGTGCAGGGTCACTGCCCATGAGCTCCGTGCACTGAGGCCCAGCTTCCCACATGTGCTGCCAGAAAGCTGAGGACTGACCTTGCCAGTGGCACCGATGGAGGGCCACAGGGCAATGAGCCTCCCTTGTTCCACAGCATCCCTGGGACACAGGTGCCCTGCACTCCCATGCCCCTGGCCACAGGGGATACACCAGAGCAGGTGGAATTTCTTTGCTGCACCCCTCATCTATTTTCTTGTTTTGTTTTTAAATTTCACATCTATCCAGGTCAGGCTTGCCCTTGTGTTTGCTGCCCTCATTTTCCATGCATACAACTGAATGCTGGGAGTTACACAGCTCTTGCCACCTCTGCTCACTAGCTTTGCTCCAGCCCTGCACTTCAGTTGCTCTGTGAGCTCCACCAAGAGCTCCCGACCTCTTCCAAGCCTTTTGCTGTCACAGAACCAGCCCCACTGCAGCACATTTGCGTCCCTGTGAATTTATCTGGCCCCACCAGAGCCCTCTGCAGCTGTACCTTTTACTCCTCTACCCAGGAGAGGTGCTGGGGCAGGGCTTCTGGCATGATGGCTGCTTTGCTACCTAGAATCAGGCACAGAAAGTATCTTCTCCTTGCAGCTGTCAGCCATACAAAGGCTTAAGGCCTGGCTTGGAAAACCAAGAATATCCCTGTCTTATCTATTCAAGCTGTCCCAGACTGCAGCCCACCACAGTTAGGCCAGCAGTGATCAGCAGGTGTGTATCTGCACCAATATGCCCCAGGCAGCCAAGTTTGAGTGTAGAGCACCAGGCCAGCTCTATCTGGACCCAAAAGTGTCCAAGTAATGCCCAAAGTGCTGGTCCTTTTGTTACTTTATGAAATCTTGCCCTTTCTGCAAATCTCTCCTCCCTTCACCCCCTAAGCTATACAATAGCTGTTTTATATCCGCTGGAGGAATTAAGTGTTAATTTCAAGCAGCTCTCTGAGCCAGGGAGGACAGAGATAGACGTGCCACAGATGGGAGAAGGAGGTATCAGTCCCGGGGCTAGGCTGTGGCTGCCAGCACTGTAGCGAGGGTTATCTGCTTGCTGTCTGTCAGCAAAGCACAGGGAGACCCCAAGGGACTGGGCACACACAGCCTGGGGCACTTGGGAGTGTTTCCTCCAAAGGAGGTGAAGAGAAAGGAGAGGAAATTGCCTAGAAGTTGGCCAGATGAAGTTATCTACACCCCTTCAAACCTAGCAAGTCACTTTTTCCAGCTACTCCAGGTCATCTTCCAAAATAAACCTAAACCTTGAAAATATTTCCATCCTCACCCTCCCACCCCCAAAGCCAGGGCTTTAATTCACATTCCAGTTTCACTCTCCCCCTGCCACCCTGAAATAATTTTTGGATGGAGCTAAGAGTTTTCTTGCAGTCCAGAAGTTGATCTAGAACAGAAGTATCAACTGCAGTGCCAACATGCCAGGGGCTTCCCTCTCACTTCCAGGACCATGGTCAGTCCTGAATCAGCTCCAAACAAGGTCCTGTAGAGGAGGTCTGGACCAGGAGTAAGAGCCTGTGACACATCTGCTACCACAGCTTTCCAACTCAGTCCCACCACCAATCCATGCTCCCTGTTATTTCAGACTACTGCAAAGCCACTGTTGCAAGCAACCTCCAGCTCATGAACATGAAACCGGTTATTTGAAACCCTCCAGAAGGTTTCCCTCCTACACCTTCAGTCCCTCCAGCTCATGAACATGAAACCGGTTATTTGAACCCCTCCAGAAGGTTTCCCTCCTACACCTTCCTGGGATGCCCACTCTCTCTCTCTTCACTCACTGACTGCCAAGCCTACCCACCTAGGGGCTCTCTATTGCCCAAGGCTGTCTGGGTGCATGGGATACAGCCCCTGCCATTCCCAGCTCCTCTTGAGGAAAACGGAGCGATGCGGGACAGCACAGCAGTGCTCCATTAGCTGCATGATCATCCAGCCTCTGGCTCCAGTTTTGTGAGCTTCACTCAACAGTGCTCCTGACCTCCCCTCAGCAGCAGTGCCTTTGCCATGGCAGGGACCAAAGCAATGGTCAAGTCCTCCTCTCTTGCACCCACATCCCCAGTAGCAATCCTGGAGGACAAGGTGGGACCTTCTGGTGCTCTAGGACCCGTCTCCTATCTACCACTGATGCTGACCAAACCACCACTGACCAAAGCAGACAGATCAGACATATTTTGTCCCAGGAGACAGAGCTAATGGTGGTGAGTTGGGGTGAGAGTAAAAAAAGAAGAGAGGATCAGCCTAAGAAGGAACTGATCAGGCTGAGGAGCTGTGCACACCCTGCTCTCCTAAATGCAAACCATGCCCTTGGTAATCCCATCCACCTCTCCCCTCCTCTTCTTCCCTCTATCAGGCCACCAGCACACACAGCCCCCTTTCTGCTGTGGAATGTGTTCTACGAAACTTAATCTCGGCATGGGGCTCAGGCCAAATCCCCTGACAGATTCGGCCCCGTGACAACCCCCTCCCACCCCGCCTCAGAGTTCAGCAACTCTCTCCTCGCTTTCCCTGGCCGCCTCCTCCCACCCAGCCTGGCCTAAACATTTCACTCCTGATTAATGTATCAGTGACAAGCCAATAGCTCTTGGCTTTAAAGCAAAGCCAGCTCCCACTTCGCACAAACATCTTCACTTCTTCATTTTCTTAAGACAGCCCCAAACTCCCCCTTGTCCAGAAGATGAAGCCCTTTCCACACTCAGGGGCTGTCACTGCCAGGGGATATCAGTCTCCTCTGCACACACACCAAAAACTGTGTGGGTTTCTGAGAAGGTTTGGCTCTCCACTGCTCTTTCTCAGATGCCTCCAAATATAGCCCTTTCTCACATTTGAGCATAACATCTGGCCAAAACCAGGTGCTTGTAAGAAAAGTTGTCCACTCTGAGACAACCCCTCCCACGCATAGGTCTTGGTCTGTCACCAGTGCCAGGGGGCAGCAGTGAGGAGCATGAAAGTTCAGGGATAGAAGTGAGTCCCTCACTCAGAGCTGCGTCTCAGGAAGACAGTAAAACTTAGCACACACTCTCCCTGCACCGGCAGCAGTTCCACAGCAGCCCAGGCAGCAGTTTGACCATCAGCACCAGCAGGTACTATCTGTAAACTCAGCCAAGAAGTCAGCAACCAGAGGAGGCAGCATGACACACAGGAAACCAACCACACACACAAACCCCACAGCTCAGGTATTTCCTGCTCTTGTAAAAACTTGTCATTGCAGGACAGGTCTGCAGCCCACCCCACAGGAGGAGAACTTCTTGAGTGCAGGTTGGGCCACAACATGACAGTCAGTCCATGATCAAAAATGCTAAAAAAGTTACCTAAGCAAAAGGAGCCCTCCCTTGATGCCAGTGTGAACACCTGAGTATGGATGAGCCTCCTAGGAAGCATGAGGGATGGCCCAAGCAGAGCAGGAGATGGCAGAGGACTAAAGCTACTCACTGGCTAATGTGACCACTGCAGGGACACTGGCAATGACTCCCTCAGGCACACGAGCAATGCACTGGTACCGCCCCACGGTGTGGTTGTTGAGAGCTGTGATGACGAGTTTCCCTCGCTCCACGTGGATACCCAGCACCTCGTCCGATCCAGCCAGCTCCCTCCCGTTCAGTCTCCACGTGAGGTTCACTCTGGGGGGGTCCACCACACATCCCAGGCTGACTGAACCCCCAAGTTTTTGGACAATGGAAGCAGGCTGCACTGTGACTTGCAGAGATTCACCTGCATGGAGGGAAAAAATGGGAATAAGAAAGCTCTGTAAGACTCAGGAAAAGAAAGGACAGAGGAAAAAGCTGCAGTGCTGTACATTTTGCATTTCCCATCACTTCTGCTTGTGCTGCACCTTCACCTTAGCTCCCAACACACCCACCCTAGTGCTTGAAGATGCACACCAGTCCCATTTCTTCTTGGCATTGCCAGACAGTGTATCTCCAAATGTATCTCCTTCTCCTCTGGAAGAGTGTTTGATCTTTGGCCAAGGCTACTGAGGAAGTAGCGGAGAGAGGAAACCACTTTGTGCTTGAGGCATGGCTACACGAAACAGCAACAAGGCAAAATAAAATGGAACAAACAGGTGAGAACAGGAACTCACTCAGTCTGGCGAAACAGGTGGCGGCTGCAAACACGAGGCAAGGGATGGGGGACATCGGCCTCTTCTTTCCACGTGTCATTGCCATCCCATGCAGTGTGACCTGGGGTGCCCAGGGAAGGGTCCCATAAGCTGCCTCAGGATGGATGCTGCAGTGGATGTGCGGCAGCGGATTCCTGTGGATGACAAGAGATATCATGGATGAAACCCTCAGAATTCCCTCTGCTTTCCAGCCCTGCCTGGTTTCTCTACCAACATCCCTAAAATGCCACAGATTCACTGAGCCAGTGGCCCGAGGAAGCTACAGACACTAATGCAAGCACTCATCTTCTCCAGCCTCTCCCCCAGGCATGGTTGTGAGTCTCCCAAGACATCCCACCCTCAGCACTTGGTACACGTGTGTACACAGACACACAACTCCCCTTCCCCATTTCTGACTTGGCACAGTCAATGAGAGCAATGCACACCGGGCAATTTTCAGGAGAAAAACGCAATCCAACAAAGCATCACTGAAGATCTTCAGTAAGTGTTGCTGCCACTTCTTGGCTGTGTCTGGAATATATTCTATCTTGAACACAAACGTAAATGAGTAGTATAAGTCCCAAGCCACATGAAAACAGAGGTGATCCTGCAGTTTTACATTCTCTTCCTGAGGCACTGGCCATGTAGCTACTGGGCATACCTATTTTTCAATCCAGATGGAACTTCTTAGGAGATACAACAGTTTTTCAGGAGATCTCTGAAAGGGATTATTCTGAAGTGAAGGGGACACTTTTTCTTCAGGATAAAGAAATGCCCAGTTCTAAATTTGTTTAAATTCAATGCAGTAAGCTGGGGACAGATTACACTAATTCGGCAAAATACATCTTTATTCTAAACAAAGAGGCTTAATCTATGAAAAGATTTCAGATTAACTGTTCTGCCTGAAATACACTGCCTATTTTGAGTAAAACTACCCTGTCTGGACAAACCACCAGGTTCATATCTGAAAGCATCAACTACCTCCAAAAAACTAGAAGTGCAAGGCCACTTGTCACAACCCAGGTTGCTGTGAAGAGCTGCACACTGCAGCATCTGCTTTGGGAAGACTCATAAACTCAAGCTAAGGCAGACAAGCCAGGTCAGGGGGATTAAAGACCTTAGTGGCTGCTCCAAGAGACACCTTAGATCTCAAGACTGAATTCAGCTTTAACCAAAGGCAATGGACTGAAGTCAAGAGGAGACTTCCCTCTACAGACATTGTAATCCAGTTACAGGATTTTGAGCTCCCTCAAGATGCAGCACTAAGGTGACCTGCAAGTCTCAAAGGAATTGCAGAATTGCTCCTATGGCATATCTACAGGAAGAAGCCCAAGACCAATGCAGCTGTGGCAGCCAGCACAAGCAGCAGTTATATTGCCTGCTCCACCTGCAGATAAACAATGAGCTCATTAGCTGCAATCACCATCCTCAAGAACACCTGGACCCTGCAGAAAGTATTCCCTACTTTTACTGCTGCTTCAGCCATCAACTGTCTGAACATGCCCTCTCCACAACCATCTCAATTAAAGGGAGGGGACAAGTCCCTTCCAGCATAACCTCCCAAATTAAACCTCCTAACTCCTGAAGTGGGGACTGACCCAGACTCCCCTCAAGACGCTTGGTGAGTTGTTCAAGGTCAGGCTGATTACTCTTAGGAAGGAACTACAGCATTTGGGGAAATGTGAGCTGCTCTCAAATGACTTTGCTTGGTCTCTGGTTACAGCAAAGGTGCAAGAGTGCAGTATGGGGCAATGTCCATGGCCAACCATGCTGAGGTCCATGTTGTGATCACAAGAATCCAGCTAGCTGGCTTGCAGGCATAGGCATCCCTGCAAACTGGGCTGTCCCTCTGGCAGCCTCACAAGCTGTCCCCTTTGTCCCCACCATGTCCCAGAGCACTCCCTGGGGTAGAAGTCATGGAGGAGACATTCATATAAAGTTGAGAAGATAGAAGAAAAAGAAAAGCCTCCCCTGAGCTGGCAATTTCAAAAGGAAGCAACACCAAGTAAAGTGACCTGCCCCTAGAGCTTTGCAAATGCCACAAAGGGCATCTTTACATGGCACTTTGCTGGCCCATGTGAGCTCAGCTGGCTGGCCGGCCCAGTGGGCTCCATGCAAGGCAGCTCTTTCCTGGGAGCCACACAGTCATGGTTAGCATGGCTGTGAGGCCAAGAGGACAAGCCCTGCTGAGAGGCAGCGTAAATTAGGTCAAGCTTGGCATGGCCCAACGTGGCTTCCAGGCATCTAGGAGCATGGAGAGAGCTCAGACGATGGGCATATTCTGAAGGCACCCACAGAACAGGTAGGCTCATCATCTACCTACTGCAGACCACAGCCCTTATACAGGGGAAAAATCTCTGGGGGCAACCTCCAGTGCCAAAGCAACAGGACAGGAATGTCCCTCCCACACACTCATCCTTCTTGATATTCACTTTCCTCACCTAAGAAGAGAGTCTCGACAATTTCTCCCACCAACCAGCACACACTGTTGTACAAGATACCGTAGTGATTGACTTGGAGAGCATCTGAGTTACTCAAGTTCATTTCTTCATTTAAGATAGCCACCAAAGCACCCTTCATTATACTAAAGCCACCTCGGCAAGTCACCACTGGCAATGGCTGTAAAAGTGCCCTAGGTCTCTCTGTACCAGAACATGCACTGTTGACACCACTGCTGATGCACAAGTTAATGTCCCACTATTTACACTCATCTGGAAAAGACTTTGAGTTAGTTTAGGCTTAAAGACACCTCATACTCTAATGTCTACTGGAGACAGAAAGCCTTACACCGATGTAGAAGGAACATTTTGGGGTAGGACTTAACCTCCTGTTCCTCAGTGCTGGAAGCCTACAGAGCTGACTCATTCCCCCTATCAGGATGGGTTTGGCAGCAGGATGGAAAAATGTTGGACGGAAAAGAGTTGCTCCTTGGAGCCCATGCTGAGGGAGGGGGTAGGCAAAGACGTTCCCAACCAGACCTCCCTGCAGCTCTGCATCACACGGAGTCTTTGGCCAGAAGGGCAAAGCCAAAGGAGCAGAAATGTGCACTAGACCCTTCGTGAGCTGGGACCACCCAGGCACATCGATGCAACGACTAAACTGGCTGCTCCCAGGTCTGTAAAAAGATGAAGAGCAAAAGGTGGGGAGAAAAAAGGGGAGCTCAAAAAATTTGGCCACGGCACTGGGCAGATTGAACAGTATTGAGCAGAGAATGAGGAGAGAAGGTGTGTTGCAACAAGTGTATAGTACCTCCCCAAACCTCCAGGCAAGAGTACAAGCTCTAAATAGGGACATGTGGCCATTTCTTTCACAGCTGAGTGAAGTACAAAAAGTAAATAGCTAGCATAAAAATAATGAGGAAAATGAATGAAAACATCAATTCCAAAAGAACTATTAGGATCCAGGGCCAGATTTTGAAATTCTCAGCTTCCACAATTGAAGCCAGATTTTCAAAAGCATTCAGTTCTTGACATGCTGAGCTCTCCTGAATAGGCAACCAACTTATTTCGATGCCTAAATGGGAGCTGACCTCTTTTGAAAATGCTGCCCTTAAGCAGCTTGCAATAGTGCAAAGCATGGAACTTTATTAATCAGGCAGCTTTCGATCTGCCTGGTGTCCCTGCAAGCGGCACCAGAGTGGGCTGCAGTGGGACAGGCAGCAGAGGTAGGGAGTGAAGGAGGCCCCAGGCACTCCAGCTGACTTCCCAGAGGTGGTGGTCCCAGGAAAGGGGTTGCACTGGGAGCTGCCAGGGTGCTGCATGACAGTGTCCTGCTCTGCTGCCTCCTCTCCCCAGGGCAGGTACCCTGTGAGGTGCCCCTAATTGCTGACACTTCTGCAGCCACCAACACCACTGGCCTCAGGAACTCCTGCTTAATTGCTATCTAGGAAAAGAAAGAGTTAAAGTAACTTAAAGTGCTTCAAGGGGGAGGGAAAACAAAAATTATTTGTTTATTTATTTTAAATTCTTTCCTGCCAGGTTAAAGTAACAATTTCCTGTCGGTGGAGCCCTAAGTCCCTTTCAGACAGACCAGTAAATCAAAGGAGGGGCCATTAAGAGAACAAAATTAACGAGAGCTTCATCAGCTCTGGAGGGGTGGTAGGGGTGTAAAATCTGTCGGCTCGGCTTCCCGCCACACACCTAAGCCCAGCGAGGCCCCTGCGAGCAGATCCAGCTTCGTTGCGGCCACGGAGGGCACTGCAAAGGCAAGTGGAAAAAGGCAAGAAAGGAAAACCAGAGGTGAAGATATAAAAGGGAAGAAAGGTGCGCGCGTGTGCGGGGGGGGGGCAACAAAGCTCGAAAGGAAAAAGGGATCTGAATTAAACACAGGCAGCAGGAGAGGTGTTTGCTGATTAGAAACTGAAGGTTTTACTGAGGAAATGCTGCTCACAGCCCCAAGCCCCCTCCTGCTTAACAAGGGCCAGCCAAGCAGCCCTTGTTACTGCCACACTGCCTGTAATTTACAAGCCTCCCAAATGGGAACCAGCCTCTACCCCGGCTCCGGGGCAGCATCCCCGCACCACACGTCCCAGCTCAGCCGCGGGAATGCAGAGGCACACTGGGACCTGCGGAAAACTCACTGATGCACGTGGGGGTGGTTTGGGGTTGTGTCGGACCTCGAGCACCTCTTCGTGCAAGGGCTGAACGGCAGGAAGGGGAAGGGGCTGCTCTGCACTGAAAGAAAGGCTGCAGCAACTTCAGCCCAGCTACCAGCTGGGGACACCCTGGGTGACTCTGGAGAATTCACTGCAGATGGTCTCTGTTTCCAACAGGTCAAGTAGGGACAATGATACTCCCAGTTCTCTGTTTTATACATTGAGACTTGAGCTCTTCAGAAAAAGCAATGTCTTACACAGTACTGTGTGCCAATTTTACTTGTAATCATTAGTTTTTAATACAAGACAGTATTTTTTTTTCCATAGAGTATAAACCACTGAAAAGGAAAATATAAACGAGCCACAGTACCCTTTTGTTTTACAAATTAGGGAATCTGAGGGCTAGAAGAGAAAGCCAACCTGGCCTAGGGTTATACAGTAAATCAGTGGCAGGGCTAGAAATCAGATTCACAGAATATTCTGAGTTGGAAGAGACCAACAAAGCTCATCAAGTCCAGCTCTTAAGTGAATGGCCCATATGGGGATCAAACCTTCACCCTTGGTGCTATTGGCACCATGCTCTAAATCAAAAGCTCTCTGACTGGTACCTCCATCCCATCAGGCAAGTTACTCTTGGATACCATATCTTTTGCATCCCATCTGAAAAATGATACTATAGAACTGTATAATCCTCTAGTTAAAAAAAAATACTGTCCAGGTGACATACCTGAGCAGGTCAGCTGCAAAGTTCCTGCATGATTCCTGGGCATGGACAGCAATCTGGGCACTCCTGACTGCTTTTCCCAAAACCACCGGACAGTAGCATCCCGCAGGACGAAATTAACTTCTCCCTACCCCCTATCCCCATTTCAAAGTATTAAGTTCACGCTGTTAAGTTGTACTCATTATGCCTGAAAGGGTTTGGAAAAGGACAAGCTGGCAGCAGGAGAGATGCTCCCCCTTCCATGTAACAGCATGGGCACCCAGTGGGGATGAGGGTGCAGATGCCATATGGAGAGGCAGGATCCTCAATAGGAAGCGGTTGGTATCAGGAATGGGCAGAGAGGCAGAATCCAATGTTACACCACTATGTTTGAAGTCAAGGAGGTAGCACAGAGTATGTGCAAACAGGGATAAAAGCTTGCCTATTTTTCCCTCTAGCACTGAGAGTGTATTAGCTCTTTTAACACAGCCCTTGACTAACTGTATGAGGAGTTCCCCTCCTCTCTCTTTTAATGTGATTAGGCAAAAAAAAGACTCTTACTGGCTGCTTGTGAGCTCAGAGGCCATCAAGAAGCCACAACAGAGAAGGCCTGGGATAAATTCATGCTTATACTCAGGAGAAGAAAAATATCCACAATAAAACCTGGCATGGCACAACCACCATACAAATCAGTGAGTTTGCCTGAGACCTGCAAATCCCACTTGAACACTGAGTGACCCTAAAGCAGGGCCACAGTTTTAATTTGAGCAAGTTGTGAGGAATTCAGCAGCAACAGACACCTCTCTAAAAAATAAACGAAACTTCCAGGTGGAACAGCTCTTTTTCCTTGAACAGAATTGCTCATGCAAACCAAACTGGCAACAAACCAAATTAAACCAAACATGCAACAATCTTTTTTTTTTTTTTTTCCGTCTTCCTCAAGATAAAGCTACTTTCCTGAACAGTTCCTTCCTACAACAGCCTGCAGCATCACCAGGGAGAGGACTGGGCATGCTGGCTTTGAATTAGCAACAGGATGCAAAGCCTTCTCATCGCCTGTCTGAGTTTTGCTCATATCCCTGAAGAACCAATGCCTGCAGTTTCTGGCACCTCTCCATCCGACGGTTTCTCTGAACTGAGTGCCACTTTCCAGCTGGCACTGATCAGGCTGACTTCACTGAGCCCCACTGAACCCCTTCACGTTGGCATTTCGTCAGCCAGCAAGCGTGAGGCTGCTTGAAGGATGAAACCCCACCCTCATATGGACTACAGGCTCCACAGTGTCACCTCGGTGGTGACACCGCAACGAATGGGGCTTGCCTTGGGCGCTGCCTGCAGCATGGTGGTCCCAGGGTGGCTGGACCCACCAGCCTGGGACAGCCCTAATACAGGCGGGCCAGGGATGCAGGGATGGCCTTGCCCCGCAGGATACGCCTCCCTTTTTCCACAGCTTACCAGGAGAGGAGCCCTGTGCTAAAACAGACTATGCATGCTGGCTTTTGCTGCCCCTTGGCGTGCCCTGAAAACAGCTCCAGTCCTTGAAAAGACAAGGCTAAAGCATAAGAAAGAAAGAAAACCCACGTCCTTTCTTCAATATCATGCTCCCCCCATGCCCTAGACACTTAATTTCCCTCCTTCTCCCCCCCAGCTTCCCCCTCCATTCTGAGTAAATTCAATTTGACAACCCTGCTAATTGGATAAACGCTGCTCCCTACGCTCCTTTAAGGCTGCCCGCTTTTCTCTCCTTGTTTTTGGAGGGCGATTGTGGCTGTTCTTTAACATGAATTCCATCTGCTTTATTTCTCCTCTGTCCATTCAAGACCCCTCCTGAATATGTATGAGGAGTTGCACCCCCCCCACCCCCTTTCTCCTCCATCCCACCTCCCTCCCTCATCACCCCCCCATCCCTCTCCCTGCCCTCTCCCATTGCCCGGGACAATAACCCCCCAAATGCCCCCTTCTCCCACCCCAGCCCTTTTTGCTTTAGATAAACACAGGCAGTGTCAAGTATGAGGAGGGGGGGGGAAGGATGGGGTTCAACTGCCAGTCAAGCCTCGGGCCCTCAATGAAGCCCGGAGGCCTACCCTAATCTGCTGCATGCTTGCCATATGGGAGCTGTGTTGCCCTGGGAAACACTAACAGGCAGAACGGAGCTTAATAGAGTCCATATTCATTGTAATGCAGTGAAATGGCTCGAGGGACTATTGCCCCTTGGGTCTGTTTTCATTCTTCTGTTCCCCCTCTTTCTTTTCTCTCTCTCTTTTTTTTTTTTTTTAATAAATTTTTTTCCTCCCCTCCTTCTCCCCCTCCCTTTTTTTTTTTTTTTTTTTTTTTTTTTTTTTTTTTTTTTTTTTTTCTTCCTTTCAAAACGACCAAGTCCCTGGAGAGCTCTAATCTGGAGAGGCTGGGGGGCTCCCCAAAGGGCTGGCCAGCCGATGGGGCAGGAGCGGGAAGGGGGAAGGGAGAGGGTGGAGGTGGTTAGGGAGGCGAAGGAGAGGTGGAGGGCAAGAGGAAAGTAGTAACTAATAAGCATGCAGCCGGCCAGCTGTCAAGATGCTGACAATACTGCTTCGGGTGCAAAGAGCCCGGCAGCCAGCGCTGGCACAGAGACTGGCGCAGGGTCCTCCCGGGAAGCTCTTGCCTCTCCTAAGAGCCTCCATCCTTGTCTGCCGAAAGCGGCACAAGCAAAAAAAAAAAAAAAAAAAAAAAAAAAAAAAAAAAAAAAAAAAAAAAAAGAGAAAAAAAAAGAAAAAAAGAGAAGGGCGCAGATGGAGCGTGCTGCACAGCCTCTTCAGAAACAAAGTGCACCTAGGAAACAGATGTTGTTGCTGCAACAAGCTCAGAACTGCTGGCTGCTCTCCGTCTCCTTCTCCCAAGCACGCGAGGGGAGAAAGTGGCCCCGCAGCAGTTGCTGGGGCTGCCCCTGTGGCTGGGACAGGATGCCTCTCTGGTCAAAACTTTTCAGTTCAACTTAACTCCCAACCTGAGAGAGCTGCCATAGTTTTAGATCTACTTTTTCTCTGCACTCCCCATCCTTCTGTTCTCCAGGTGGATCTTTAAAGAGCTAAGGAATCCCAAAGAGGGTGTACACCTGCACCACTTATCAAGGGGTGCAGGCTGTGTATTCATGGTCTTGATCATCAAATGTCATAGAATTAGCAGAATCACTAGTATCAAGGTCCTGTGTGACCCTGACCCCACAGGGGTGCAGCTCAACCTATTCTCTTGCCAAGGTTGGTGTCAGACAAAAAGGTCAGGATCCCCTCGAGAACCACATCAGTGTAGTCATGTACTTATGACAAATTACCTACTCTGGAGTGTTTTCAGTTTGCTCACACCTGCTACAAACTCAGCTCATGGTGCAGCAACAAAGTCTCACTTATCTGAGGCTCTGCGATGGGACAACCTTGGATCTTCACTGTGAGAAACACTTCAGAGGAGGCAGCAGGAAAGGGGTTCCCCACTGACACAAGTGTGATGTGAAAACAGGCCTTCAGTCTTAGAAGCAAGGGATTTACTGTACAGTATTACTTGCCTGAAGCATCCTCTCTCTTGCCATATGAAAACAATACCCACTTTATCATTCTCATCACAAGCAAAGCCAGAGATCAGCGTCAATTCAGCCGGAGCTGCAGGCAGATGCTGTACTAAACACGGAATAAGAACCATCCCACGTCCTGCAGACTTCACACCGTTGGGTAACACGGGTCACTTGATACAAGCAGTAACAAAATTTATCTATATACAACCTTTTCCTGTTTGGGCCAAGAGGCAAAGCGCGTAACAAAGAGCTAGGAATGAGGAAGAGTGTGCACCTGGACAGGGAAAGCCCAGGGGATGGCTTTGCTGGGGCCGAATGCTGCGGGACACACAGAATGAGTGGAGAGCACCAGGCCATGCAGCTGTCTCTGGTCTGGGCTCCACTACGCCAAATCCCACATCAACAGGAGCTGGGCGTCAGGTTGTTCCCCTCCCTGTCAGCAACTGCAGTGGAGGAGAGCGCTGGGAGGGACAGGCAGTTCCCACCAGGAGCTGTCATCGAACAGGCACAGATGTGCCTGTGGCCAGTTTACATTACTCAGGGCACTGCTTTTGTTTTTCCCTTCCCATCCTTTTCAAACAAAAAAAAAAACCCAAACCTTGAAGTCTGATGTTGAGGCTCTAATTGCTGCCTGGGTCAGGGAGAGGTCAGAGAGAAGGCAGCCCCAGCAGATGCAGGGAAAGTGATGCTGGGCAAAAGCCCTCTGAGATACTAAAGGTAAGTGGGGAATAAAGGTGGCAGAAAGGAAAAGGCAGGAAAATTAGATTGAGATGAGAGGGTCAGGAAAGACAAAGAAATGGGGAAGTTGGGATTTTGGCCAATTTCTTTACGTTACATTTGTCCCCATTGCTTCAGAGCTTGGTCAGGCAAGGAGCAGGCAACTTCACAGCTCACCTACCATGTGTGCATCCAGGTTCAAGTCCTAGCCCTGCCTTCCTCCAAGCATGGGCTGTCACCTGGGATTATCACCTCTCTCCCAGCTGCCACTCTTCCACTTTGCTTAAATGTGGCTTACTTAAAATAGCAGGTAAACCACCCTGCTCTCACCAGAAACTCCATGCTGCTCCAAGACAAAAGCTTAATCAACAGATGTGCTTCCACAGTGTGCTCTGGTCCCAGCAAAACAGCATTTTTCCATGGGAAAGCAGGATGCTCTCCTCCAAAGGTGTTTTTGCTCAGCTCTGCACTGTGTCACTTCCCCCAGTAGCTTCTGGAGAGCACACACCCCCAGCCAACTCTCACTCCCCAACCACAGGACACCAACATGTTGACCAGAACAACCATTTTGCCACTGATGTGGCAGCAACGCTATAAACCCTGAATCCTAGGCTATCTAAAATCATCCTACATGTAGCTGGACCAATGGTCACGAACAAGAAGAAGGACCACAAATCATGGCAAAGGTGTGACATGGAGCTGCCCTGAAAAGACCCATCTCTGGTTTATTGTTTGTCACATGATGGGGTCAAGCTTGCACAGGACAGACAATAAATATCACAGCACCCATTCATGCTGGTAACCACCAGTAGAAACACTCCCCTCTCCGTATAACATAAACCACAGCACAGAGGAATGGTATACCAGGCACACCAGTCAGCATCTGCACAAAGCACAGCGGGAGTGCTCAGGGAGAAAGGAGCATTTCAGTGTGTCTCTCAGCTATGGCTACCTCTGAACTGGGACCTGGATGCTCTTGCTCACAGAGTAGATCACAAGCCAGAGAGACAGCAGCTATGGATGCTTTTTGAGAGCAGCCCATGTCTTCATATTCTTAAGCATAAGCCTACTTTTGAGTACCAAATTAAAAAAAAAAAATAATCAAAATCATCTTTGTCTGGGAACAATAGAAAAATCTTGTCCATGTCCAACCAGAAACAAAATAGAATGAAACAAATAAACCAACGACCCCTCCCCCACAAACCGGAAAAGTCCACAGAAACTGCCAGCAACACCGTTAAACCTTCCTTGGAGGAAGCTGCTATGGGGAAATTTTCCTGTTGGAGCAGAGCAAAGACCTGGATAGTTTTCCTAGCTTTTGAACTTTCTTCCAGTGTGTATTTGAAGAGCAGGGGTGCTTACAACAGCTGTAGTAAAAAACTGACCGAGCTTATCTTAAATATAAGCCAGTGGCACAGCAGAAATACCTGCTAAAACAATGCATCCTCTGGATCATAACAGAGGACTTGATTCTGCTACCACCAAAATCAGCCTGATCTTTGCCATGACTTCAATGGGAGCAGGCCCAGAAACTGCATTAACAAGTGCAAGGCTAGTTTAACACTGCTGACATCAAAATCCAGAAGAGCACACAAAAGAGACAGGACAAAGTACTTGCCAGTAACGTCAATACAAAGTTTAATCCCCAGATGGCTGGCTTTAGAGACATCCCCATCACCACCATAAAGAGAAACTGCCTTCTAGTTTGCACTCCTTTCAGCAATGACTTGTTGCTGGGATGCAAAAGAGCACAAGCCCATTTTTCTTGTCCTTTGAAGATTTCTTTTATAAATTTGCGAATAAATGGAAATTTTTACTCTCCATAGCTGTCACTTAACTGCTTTTCACTAACAATAATAATTTTGTTTATGGGAGCAGGTCAAAAGCCTGTAGAACTCTCTGATGGGACAAATTTCCCCTGCAAGACATGTCACTACTAAAAAAACATAAGAGGAAGCTCAAGGCTAGCAAAACAAAGGGACAGAAATGACTGCCCACAGAAAATGCTCTGTCTGGTGCCAAACACCCAGGTGGGGTGTGGGTACTCAGCACCGAGTGCCAGAACCCAGATGGGCTGAGCCACAGCCCACATTTGTGCCATGACCAGCAGCTGCCACGCTGCTCCAAAACCACATAGAGGCGAAAAATGATGGGGGAGGCACTCACCGTACGGTCTTGGGATGGGTGACAGATTTCCCCTGTCCCAGCTATGGACAGGGTAGCATCGTTTGGGTTTTTTAAAAGATTGTGTCTGCATGTGATTTGCCTCATCTGCCACCCCAACAATAAATATACCTCTCCAAAACTAATGGTCATGTTGAGGACTGTGAGCCAAACCCGGCAGGAGATGGAACAAGACCTCACGTTACCCTGCAGAGACAGAGGGGAAGGGCCAGCATATGGTTTCTCCCTGTCAACAAGATGATGCTCCATAACAAAAAGGTGGCAAAACACTGATGCCTCAGGGCCTGGGAAGGGAGACACACCTGCCCATGCCTCAGCCAGACATTAGGACACACTGGCAAGCACCATGGCCAGTGCTGGCCAAGCAGCAGCGCCTGCGATGACTGGGCACAGCACAGACCTGCCCCTGGCTCCCCTCTTTTCACCCTTGCCCATTCGCACTCGTACCCACATTAAAAGCAGGAGCACAGAGCCGAAGGCACCTCCCCTGGCCTTTCACACAACAAGCATCAGCAGCAATTCCAGCTGTAAAGTTTGCTTTCCTTGACGCACAGTTTACTTTCTCCATTCCCCAGCATCCCACCCCTGCCACTTACCCCTCACTCCAAAAAGGCTCTCTCAAACAGGCTTAAGCTTTAAACAAATAAGGGCTTGGCAAGCAGCAGCCTGCTCCTGTTTCCCTCCCTACCACCCCTGCTCTCCCCCCGCCGCCTCCACCTCTGAGCCGTGGCGCAAGCGGAGCTGGCGAGCGCCGCGCAGGCATAGAAAACAAACACGTGGAGCAGAGCCAGCTGTGAAGTTGGATTTGGCATACACTGTTTGCAGAAGGAATCAAAGCACATGGGAGAAGGGGGAAGGGGAGAAAGGGGGGTAGAGTGGGGACTAGGGGTGCCCTGGCCTCAGCAGGAGAGCGTGACTCCGTTACAAAGCCCTGGCACATGCCTGAAGGAAGGTCTCTATGTATGGGTGCTGATCTTGTGCCCTGCGTGGATGTGGAGGGGAGAGACAGCCCTACAGCCACATTACCCAAGCTATTTGGCATCACACTTCCCCACTCCCTTTCCTAGCAAGATGAACTGTTTTTGCACGCGCTTGTCCTCCCTCTCAGGTAAAATTACTGTGTTCTGATGCAACACATGAAAAATAAATACACTTCTACCCCTCGGGGCATGCAATTCTCCCCCTTTCTTTCTTAGGGTTTCTTATTTCTGATGCACACTATGCTCCAGGGCCCCACAGCACAGGAAACCCTGACCCAAGTGCCCCATCACCTCGGCTGAGATTACAGATGTTGACGGCACACATTTACACTAATCCCCCTCCAATTGTCCCTTTCTGGAAGGGTTTCAGGCAAAATATCCCTCCTCTCAAACCCAAGTTCCCAGGAGATGTCAGCTCAGGTATTATTTATTATTCTGGCCTCACCAGTCTGGTCCAACCAAGGGAATTGCACTTGCAGGCTTTAGGAATGGATCACCCATGGCCTTATATAAACACTGGATCCACGCAGTTTTCCTCACTCTCCCACCTCTCCCAGTCATCTCCATACAAAAAGAAACAGAAGCCTATGCACTCTGCCTGGTTTGGGGTAGAATCCAGCAATTTGACGTGGTTTGCTTGTGGTTTCCACCCAAACCCGTAAACCAGCCCAGGTTTGCCTGGAAGGTCCTCAGCTGTGTTTGGAAGCTGTAAGAAAAGCAGTAGTGCCCTACCTGGTCTTGGATCTCATCCAAAACAGGCCAGCAGCTGGACAGATTAACAGACCAGTCTGACCACCCAGCCACCTGCAGACATGTTTTCACCAGTCTTGTTACCACCCCTGAAACACAGTAAGATCTTTACCCTCTCCGGGCCAGCTAGGAACACCTGTCCCTCAGCATCGCTCCAAACCACCACACTGACAACAAGGGGCAGTATTTGGATAGTGCTCTTCCTGGGAATTGCATTATGGACCCCTGATCATTGTCAAGGAAGGTAACTTACCTTGGAGAAACCTTGCAATTGCCTTTTTGCTCTTGGGTGGAATTTACTGATCCATGAAAGCCATGGATCACTATAAATAAAACATTGCTCAAAAACAACCATCCCACTCCGAACTCTTTCCCTTTTGGAGGCGAATTAGGTACTGCAAGACACAGAGGGACAGAAACTCACAGTCTTGGAAGTTATGATGCCACATTTCTGGATTTGCTTCCTCTACTGGACAAAACATATCCCTACCTTGTGTCTCAGCTTTCCAGGCTGCAAAAACAGGAATAACAGAGCCCAGCTGGTACAAGCAGTAACCAGATGAACATGAGTCAGACAATTTCAGATTCTCAGATGAAAGGTGCTAGACAGGTATGTAGTGTTATTATCTGTACTGCTTCCTGGTAGCCCCAGGATTTTTAGATTAGTAAAATACAGATGTCAGCATCCTGAGGATACTGCCTCAGTAACTGAACCAAGCAGGGAGGGGCAGGCTGATTGCAACAAGGGGAAAAATATGAATATGCACCACACACAAAATATTTTGGTTAAGGGAGACAGCAACCAAGATATTATTGACAACAGAGAACTGGATAATTCAGTGGTGTTTGTCAGACTAAACTTTCTGTAATCACAGACTGCAGGGAAAGTGTTTGTCAAGCAAACATTCAAACATGCAGCTGCCAAGAACTAAGTAAACAGAGAAGGAGAAGCAGCAGAGCCAATGTGGCACCATTTGCAAATACCCCATGATCAGCAGTCACAGGCCAACTGAGCCCATCAGTAGGCACTAGTGAAGCCAAGGGGCTGAGCTACTGCAGGAGGACCCACCACCAGGCTGGACAAACAAGGAGCAATTCATGCCTTCAAAATGAACAGGAAATGCAGACCTGGGCAGGTATGGGTACAGCAGTCTGTGTGGGTTCAGTGGACACTTTCCTGCACCACACACAAGCAACCACCTGGGCAAATGAAATGAAGCCAAAAACTCTAAGCTGAAGAGAGTCCTCGAAGACAAGGAGCGATACTCAATAGCTATTGGTGTCATGCATTTAAGTACCACTTTACCTAGAAACCTGTGGTGGCAGTTGCTGTGCCTAGGAGGAGCCAGAGACCAGGGCCAAACACACCACAGATCTAAGTGCAAGCCAGCTGATCCCAGCTCGGGGGCACTGAGCAAGTGAAGGAAAACACTGGTCTTCTGCTTCCCACCCAAGTGCCTGTCCGTCGGTCAGTGCTTCCCACCCATGGTTCACAAGGCTGCTGAAAAGGGCACCTGGATGACTTACAGGGTCCAAGAAAAGGGGTGAAAAATATGCAAGTTCAGACACGCTGTGCAGTGAGTTGCGCACATGAAATTTCCATCCAGGCCTGCTGACTTCCATGGGAAAGCATTCAGGATTGCACATCCAAAATGAAGCTGAAACCCATCACAGGCAATCCTGCACACTTGTTTTTTATCCACATGTCCTTATTCTTCCCTGCTGCATCCCAACGGGTGACACCAGAGTGCCGCTATATTCATTTCCTACAGATCAGACCTCTCTTGGCAGTCTAGAAAGAAGTGTGCAAGACACAAGGCGTGTTTCAAGGCCAGCACTGGATGCATCACTTCTCTGTTAGTCACAGGTCATGGATGCACCCACAGTGGTGCTGCTATAACCACCCCTTGTCATGTTTGCAGCCCGCAGCAATCTGCACAAGTGATCAAAAATTCGCGTGTTGCAGCCAAAGATGCTGCGAAGAGGAAGTCTGTGGCCCGCAGCCCAAAGTTACTGACACCTTCTTTGTAGCAGATGATTGTGTTTATGTTCAGGAGGTTCATGGAGGGATTAGGGAAGCTGTTATCCCCCTGGGCCAGAGAAAAAGGACTGAGAGATCAAAGGACCAAAGAAACTGCTGGTCTCCACAAAGAAGAGGCTTGCAGGTTTGGTTCTGGTGAACAGTGACTCTACCTGAGTTTACACAAAGGGACTTTATGCATTTTATGCATACAGCACTGGTCCGCTCCAACTCTGAGGGAAGAGGGTAGTCTTTCCCAGTAGAATCCCACTCAGATTGAAGATACTGGACCTCCATACCAAGAAACAGTCCAGCACCACAAACAAAAACCCTTGACGTTTTTTAATCAGGAGATAAATGAACTCCTCTGGGGTCCTGACACGAGTGCTCCAAGTATTTCTAACCTGGAAGATATATTAATGAAGCGACAAAGTTGCCTTAACTTTTCTCTCTTTGCTCCCTTTCTGTATCCTCACCCTTAGTTTGCTACTGTACAACAGCCCTGGGGCAATGAAATCAGCAACCTACACACCATGCAATATTTATGGCCCAAGGCAGACACACATATAGCAGCAGCACAAGCCTATGGAGGTTTTCCACCCCTCATGCCCTCTAAACCCACATTTTCCTTACATGAGACACTGGTTCAAACCAGAGAGGAGGAACCAGTGCTGTGATCTCCCAGTGGTCCCCAGCAGCACAGGGCTCTTTTGGTCAAAGGACAAGGTGTTTTCTGAGCATCGTGAGGCAGAAGTTCCCTACCCCACAATGGGAACAGCTGAGGCAGAGTTTAGCAACATCCCAACTCCCACTAGGTGCTTCTGGCAGGACAGGAGACAGCACAGCAGTCCTGACCCCCTGTAAGGAACATACTGATCTTTCTTTTTCAACAGCAACTGCACCAGTGTGGGACCCTCACTCATAAACAAGTGCGCATTGCTCATACCCTCATTAGGGTTTCCAATAAAAACTTTGGACTGTTGCTGGTATTTAGTCACAACAGCAGACTTTGGCTTGAGACCATTCAGGTCACCTGGGCCACATAACAGTCTCATTTTAGGTCCAGGAGTCTGGTGTTTCCCTGCGTGGCAGAATTGGGTCGACAAAGGGTTAAACCTGGTATAACCTCAAAAATCGTTCTGTGCTTTCTGCAGCAAGAACATCTTTGGCAGGGTCCCCATCTGGGAAATGACATCCGTCCCCCCTCACTTCCCCCTCTTCTCCCCCTGAACTCAGAACAAAGCACTGCACTGCCCAACATGCTCCTCCACTGTTTTCATCTTGGTCCAAGCGCTTCTTGCGTTTAAACTTCTGCCAAAAAAATGCATTAAAAAAATATAAAAAAGGCATGTGTGGGGCAGGGGGAGAGGAAGCAGAGAGAGTAGAGGGAAGTCATTAAAACTGAATCTTGATTAGCTACCAGTGGTAGAAAAAGGAAAGAGAGGAGAGGAGATTTTTCTGTTGTGATATGCATCTTGAAGCTGAAAGCTGTAGGCCCACAGGAAACAAGACTTCTCCACACAGTCCTCCACCTGTGACCAAAACTAACTTGCTCTATCTTTCCCATCCACCATGTGCTGCGCCACCACCATCAGAAGAGGCATCTTCTTCCTCAAAACAATTTCTGCTAATCACCACACACATTTCTCACCGTTCTCACAGCTGTAGCTCTCACAGAGCTTCCCCACCCTGCACTGAGCCCTGTTGGCACAGGGCTGGAGGACAGAGCACAGCTGGCCTGCCCTTGATGGCCTTTCTGCCTTGGATATCAAACACAAAGGCTTAGCCATTGCAAAGCCATAGGGAATCCTGGAGGAAATGAGCCTGGAGAAGATGGCTTGTGCATGCTTTGTGGATAAGCTGGATGGGCCAAATGAAGAGTCCCAGACTGGCTCTGCCTCACAAAGAGACATCCTCCAGACAAAAAAAAAAAAAAAAAAAAAAAAAAAAAAAAAAAAAAAAAAAAAAAAAAAAAAAAAAAAAAAAAAAAAAAAAAAAAAAAAAGAAAAAAAAAAAGAAAAAAAAGCACATTGGCCAAAGAAGCATTTAAAAGCCAAACAAAAAAACCCAGTCCAGTTTGTAGTCTGTAAAAGCCGAACCCCGGGACATGCAGAGCATGTTTTTTGTTCCCTCAGCACAAAAGCCCTCGGTTTCCCCTCCTCCTCATTCCAGCATTTCCCCATTGGGGGTGTCAGAGACAGTTCAAGGCCTCCCAGCAGTTCAGACAAAACTGGGTCTTGCTGCCCTGAGGACAAGGGGCCGGGGTCTGTAAGAACTGGGGAGATTCGGAGAGCGGAAGAGCTGGGCAGGCTAAATCTGCTGCCCCTGGAGGATGGCCAAATGGTCACCCCTCCAGCATCCCTATGAGCTGCCACAGGCTGGTGCTTCCCTCTGGGGTTTGGCTTCCCAAGGTGTGACTTTGGCTCCCAGGCTGCAGGGTTAGGCCACTGTGATTCCCCAGGGCTCGCTTGTGCTACAGCTGGCACTCTGAGGGAGAGATTAACTCCTTTTTTTAAGTATCTCATTACTGTTATATTTTTAAACACAGCTGGTTGAAAATTTTTCAGCAAAGCCATAAATAAATAAATACTTTGAGGAAATTTCCTGCGATTTGAAAACTTTACGGACTGGTCTAGCCTTTATCAGATTATATTCTCTTGCCAACATGCACAAGCTTCACTTGCTTCTGCTTTCTCTCCTATAGGGACCAAATTCACTGAAACATCAATAAAATGTGAAGATTTCACTGGCTGTACTGTTTGATATTTCAACAAACACCCTCCTGACCAGCACAGCAATCCCATATTCATTTTTGTCCCACCTGGTGACCTTTCATTTCCGTTGTAATCAGAGGTATCACTTCCCAAGACCCAAAAATCCAGACACTAAAAATGTATCCCCTAACCCTGTCGGCAAAACACGTCTTTTCCTGCTCCTCAGGAGAGAGATGACTGAACACAGCCAACTGGGACTGACCGGTTTTCCTCTTTCACAGATGATCCCATGTCTCTTCAGCTACAATGCCCCCATCCTAGTCAACCTGGTTTAGGAAGCATTTTCTACAGCTGTGGACAACAGTCAAAATCGCCATCTGTCATGACATCCTACATTAAATAAATAAGAAGGACAACACCACCCACTACCTCCCATTAGCAGATTGTTAAGGACAGCAAACAGTCACCCACTTCTGGAGAAGCCTTAATACAGGAGGAGCGTTTCTCTTCTAGTTCGTCCCTGCCTGCCTGTGGCAGACAAAGCCTGTTAAACAGCATCTGTACAAGACTCTGCTATTACATAAATAGCAAATAAAGTCCTGGGTTCAGCCGAGAAAAGGTGTCCCGAGCATGAGGCTCTGCACATGGAGCAATGGAAATGCTTGCCCAGGAAAGGCTGCCTCTCTACAGTACATCTCATTTTACCAGGATGATTCCCATTTACACCCCCTTCAACCTTGAAAGAGATGGCTTGGAGCTCCCAGCCTCCTTACCCAAATGCTAACCCACTCCTTGTAGCCCAAAAAAGGACACAAATTCATGAACAAATCACTTCCAGTACTTTTTTTCCAGGCTATTGTTATGTGACTGCATTTGGAAGTAAGGGAGAAAAAACAACTACATGACTGTGGTCAAACTCTGGCCTAGAATTTAGGAAGAAAAAAAAGAAACCTCAAACCCCAAACCCAAACCTTTTTTTATATGTTTAGTCATTTTTGGAGAAAACTGTAAGCAGTAAAGAGACCAAGAATAAACAGTGACACCAGCTCCTAGGCTTTGGGAGGTGACAATAGGAGTTTCTAATCTGTTCTCCATCTCCCAACCTATTCTGTTCAGCCCAAGATATTCTTAAATGCCTAAATCTAAGATTAATAGTCTAATCCAAGAAGTCTACCTCTCCTTCTGTTGCAAAGGACTAAGACGTTTTTGTGTTGAGAAGTGCTTTATCAATTTAGAAAGCCTTTTTGATGCAAAAATCACCTTTGCTTGAGAGGTGCTTGTATGCATCTCACAGGAAAAATCAGGTCATGCTCTCCAAAGACTCACCAGAACTGGTCTGGGAAAACATGGCAAAATCCTAATATTTGCTTGTCCAGCAGGAAAAAAGAATCTAAAACTACATCTGGATCTTCCAAAGATCCTTACATTACTGTCCAGTAAAGGAACATAAGGATTGTCTCATTTTACAGAGATTCCTTTAAGACCTCAGCATTAGGTGCTTTAGGAAAGCCATCCTCTGCCTCAAGGACATTTATCTCTAATTGCTTACAGGGACTGCCAACGCTTTCTTTGAGAAGGGAAGTCTGTGATTGTCCCATAGCATGAAATATCCCTGGAAGAAACTTTAACTGTTCAGTGTAAAGTTATCTGTAGACCCGCTCAGGCAGCACCTACTCTCCACAGTTAAATGCTACATTAAATACTGTCACTTGTTACAGATATTAGAAGTGGAAAGGAATTAGGTCTTCCCCCCTCTCTCTAGCGACTGGGAAAACTCAGCTATCTAAAGGAAACACAATTTCAGACTGACCATTAGGGAAACGATTGACCATTTCTTAATTTGGGAAATACTATGAACTCTTTTAGGAAAAAAAGAGCACTCAGTTGTGAGAAAACGCTGCTCCATGATTTTAGATCCAGTTGTGCAGCTGGCACACTCCGCTCCAGGATGGGTAAAAAAAGCTTTTTTCATATCGTCACATCCACAATATGCTGCAGGATTTAATAGTCCCTCATGAAAGAGATAAGCTATATAAACATAAAATGTTACAATGGGACAAAAAGCAGCTTCAAGAATTCCCTCTGCAGGGGAACAATGACAATTTCCCTCTGCATTTCTGGCCAACTGAAGTTTTTCTGTTTCTCTGCTTTGCTCTTCTGATAACAAACATCTGTTGGGAGCGTCCTTTCCCGTGCAAGAGCGGAATGCAACCATCACAGCCTTCAGGGTTTTGTACCCCAGCAGAGCCTCTAGAGACCCTCCCCTGCAGAAGCCACAGATAAAACTCTGCTGGTCTTACCCATCAACTACAAAATTCTTACATGGAAAATTACTCTTTATTTTTGCAGCTCACAAGTAGTTAAGGAGACCTTCAGAAAAAACCAAAATGAGCCTCTAGCAGAGGTGATCTCTTGAGGTCCCCCAGATATGCCTTCGGAAGGATCTTTATTTTAGGGTCTTCCTTCCCAACCCTTACCTACCACCAGCTTTTACTCATGTATTTCTTCAGCAGAAAGCTCTAGAAGCCCAAGTCGGCAGGCTCCCAGATGAAGCTGACCATCTGTGGCTCATTAACAGCTCACTGAGCCCGTCTGGCTCGGTGCCTACATGCCCCGTGCAGATGCTGGCACCTCAGCACATGCCATGTCCGCCAGCCCCCCTGAGCTGCTTCTCTGACTGCCCATGAGGAGACAGGACAGCATAAAGCCCTCCCAGCCCGCAAAACCCTGTGAGATGGCAAACGCTGGCACAGACTGGAATATGTTGCCTTCGAACCCTCAAGCCCCAGTCCAGCAGCTGGGGGGAAAGAAGGGCAGGGGAGACAGGACGGTGTTTCTCCAGAATAACCTCTGGGGAGGCAGCAGCCCTGCCTGCGTCTGCAGGCAGCCACTCTGCCCGGGCAAGGGCTCCCCAGGCCCGCTCCGACATGCCAGCACTCGGCACTCGCCTCCGGTTGGAGAGGGCTGGGAGCACCTCTCTGGCAGTGGGATGGCGCCTGGGGAGGCACCTCTAGTTGTTCCTTATCAGCCTTCCCCAAAACAAGTAAGGGCAGGGGCATCCAGGATATGGCCCAACAAGCCTTTCTCAGCCCCGGCAACTGTTGCTGGCAGCACAGGGACCTCAGGCAGAGGAGGGGAAAATAAAGACAGAAAAGGGAGGGGAAGGAGGGTGCAAGGACCTAGCAGCAGCACCCATATCCTTTGGGAGGCAGCACACACGCAGGGAACAGGGGCACTCTAGAAGCCTTAGCTGCAATCCTGTTCTCTCCGGGGTCTGAGGCAAAACTGAAAGGGGTGTGTGTGCTAGGAGAGAGGAACAGATTATTTTCTGAAAGCATGAGGAGGCATGGGTGGCACAAACCCATTTCTTGACACCTTCTCCATCCCACACCCTGTCTAGTTCAGCTGGACAGAAGTGAAGGCAACAGCCTCTTCACAGTCTTTCATTCACAGGGAGTGACCTGGGATCAACAGAGAAAGAAAAAGCCATAACCTTGCAGCTGTCTGACATCTCCCACCACTCTTCCACTCCCAAGGCACTGACTGAGCCTTGTAATGGCACAAATACCTCATCTAAGATCTCTTCTGTAATTCAATTATTTAGCTTGCAGAGGGCAGATCAAACCCACTCACAAAATGGAAGAGTCCTGCTTCAGATGGGCTCCTGTCCCTGCAGAGTAGAGCTTGGAGTCATCTCTTCACTCAGGCACAAAGAGCCAAGGACAACACAGTTCCATTAAAAACAGTATGCTTAAAAGCATTCCTCTGAGCAAAAAGCCTCCAGCTGCAGTTCAGGCTGTTACTCAGACAGGAGCAGGATATGGCCATGAGCAGCCCCTCAGGAGAGTTTGCCCACAGCTTTCTGCAAACAAATGGGTACCAGAAGAGGATGCATACGCATCTCCACCTGCTCCCCCAGGCAGTGCTCTAAGACAAGAAAGGAGTGTTGAAGGAACCTGCCCAAGTTTCACTGAAGCACTCCTACCATTCTTGAGCAATAGATCCCAGTTAACCCATCAAGCCAGCTTTTGCTCATGTCCTGCCATTGGTGTCCCCACAGCTGTTCCATCCTGGCCTAGCTGTGCCTGCAGGGGTCAGATTAGCGTTCAGGTACCCCTGGGTGTCCCCAGACATACCCTCAGTATGGCTGGCAGCTCTCAGGAAGAGCAGCTCCTGGTAACCCAGCTGTCCCTCATCGCTGTTCCTTCCAGTGTAAGGTACCTCTGTGCTGACCATGGAGATGTGAACATCTCCTCTTGCACCTGGGCCCAGTGCAAGCCACGGACTTGGCCTTAGCAGCATCTGTTAGAGTTCATCCTTGGCTCGTGCACTGGAAGGCAATGCCTCCAAAGAAGGAGGAGCACAGTCCCAGACCCCCTGTGGCAAGAAGGCACACAATATTTATGTAACGATATTGTTTTACTTGAGATTGCACGCTGCAAGCAAAACACTTTTATTACACTGGTTCTCTGCTCTTCCAGCTATCTTTCAAAGCATGATACCACAACTGAAAACTAGCTGACAGGAGAGAATTAAAGACACAACTGGCTCCTTTCCTTCCCCTTTAGCCACACACTCTTGCTTTCCACCTGCCACCCCCTAGCTCCACAAGACCATCTGCCCACCCCAATGTAAGGCCTGTCACAGAGGCAAGATGTCACCAGCAACACCTGCAGTGCCACGTGTCCCATGTGGGAAACCACTGACTGGAGCACATGTAGCCACGTCACTCTCTACCGAATGATGTGAGCTGATGGCTTAGGAAGATGAGGCAACTCTCAGCTTCAAGGCAGACGACCTTCAGTCAAACCCTAGTGATGCTTGACTTTGATCTCCCCTTCTGTCAAGCTGGGAAAGGTGAAGGAAGGAGCACAAGACTGAGTATCAGCCAACATGGGGGCTTTACTAAGCTCCAGTCCTGACCTAAGTCACTCCAAGGCACAAGTGTCCTTTTCAGGCTCTTTATTTATCGTCTTTTCTGCAAAGAGCCTTGCTGGTTTGAATGGGGATGCAGAAACCATCTCCCACTACAAGTTAACATGGTACCTATCACAGCTGGGTCCCAGCCTTGGTTAAAACTGGTAGATGCAACTGTAATACAAATAATAATTTAGATTTTGGAATATGGAGATGGCAGAAGATGGCATAGCAGGCCTTTCTCAGGCCTTCATCCAGAGAGTCAAGAAACCTCTACTTATCTTCAATGCTGAAGCTATGCAAAAACTGGGTTTTGCTCACATTTTTGTGGCCAATGAAATGTGTGCTTGTTTGCTTGGTCACTAGTTTGGGAAATTTTTTTTAAAGGTGGTTCTTTCAAGTGGCTCAGAGGTTGGGGATGTCCAAAGCTATCCCCAGGGAGACAGATTATAGGGTCAGGCATCAACAGTAAACACAGCTTGCCACTTGCTCTTGATGTTGTTCTCTTTGTGCTCCTATTCCCTCCTCCACAAATCTGAACTCCATGCAGTTGTGAAGAAAACCGGACAACTGTATATTTAGCAAGTATGTTCCTGCCTAAATTGCTACATGATGTAAGGAGCTGACCCTTGCTCCCACAAAAGACCACAGGCTTCCTGATGCCATCAGCAGGATCCCACAGCTTGTACTGCACATTTGCACACCAGGCAAGTACAGCTCTGGTGAGAATTCAAGTAGACCAATGCCTGTCCTATGAGACACAGGGCTGGCTTACCTTGCTGTAGCCGTGTAAACCATCCCTCTTCCCTAATGCTTCCTGAAACTGGCTGCATACCTCCCTGCCAAGAGGGGAGTAGGGTCAGCAAACACATACCCAGGCTCCAGCAGCTCCAGCTCTATACCTTAGTACTGACCTCTCTTTCCCAGTATCCGTCATGGAGCTAATGGGCTGCATGGTCATCAAGCGCAGTTGACCATGGTCCCAAGACCTTCTCCCTCTTTGCTGGCTGGGCAGTCATCTCTGGCAGGGTCTGGAGCTGGAATGACAATGTGCTAAACTACTCTTGCAACCTTCACAGCAGCTCAGGCACCCAGAAGAGCAAGGTCCTCAAAGGCATCTAAGCCCTCGTGCTGCCCTGGACTCTTTCTCTCTAGCATTACAGAGGTGTTCAGGCACAAGCTGTACATGCAAACAGGAGCTCTACTCCTCCCCAGCTGGAAAGCAAAGACCTTTTCTCTTTAAGCCACTCCCAGATACCCCAAAAGTGATGAAACAGT
Source organism: Empidonax traillii (assembly GCF_003031625.1). Lineage (NCBI taxonomy): Eukaryota > Metazoa > Chordata > Aves > Passeriformes > Tyrannidae > Empidonax > Empidonax traillii. The sequence continues at coordinate 233,370 of NW_020955239.1, read as the reverse complement.
GATGATGGACAAATCCAGAGCAGCTGGCGTGCCTCTCTGAGGAGCTCTCTACGCGCCCCCTTCTCACAGCCCTGTCTCACCCTACAGGCCCCCAGCTCCAGAAGTGGCTGACAGCTACAAGCCAGATACCCTGCTTGGCCAGCCAAGGTGTAGGGAAGTCCCCATAGGGACTCAAGAGCTACTAGATAACAAGCCCTTCTCCTCCTGCAAGGGTCCCACAGCTCAGCTGTGGTCTCACTGGCCATGCCACAAGGCCCCCGAAAAAGTTAGTAATGAGGTGTTCCTCACTGGATTCAAACCCCATTACAGTTGGATAATTAGGGCATCTTGCCCTCCTTCTGCCCAGATGACTCTGGCTTAGAAACTGCACTTCAACTGCTTGCAAGCCAAGATGTGTCTGATAGCCACTCCTGAAATAGAGTCCACTTCCATGCAGGACTCGGTGGTCAGGACTAATCTGGGCAGCTGCTACACTGGTGACAGTGGGACCATCCCACAAACCCACCAAGTGTGACCCTGTACTTAAAAGTGAGGAGGAGAGCTGTCTGATCTCTGAATGCACAAATCTCACTGACTCTCCACCACTACAATAAAGTCAGCTCAGGTATTTTTTAAATACCCCATCCATCACATTTTTGAAAATACCTCTGGACACTGGGACTCAAACCCACCCCTTCAATCTGACAGGGCTTGGGTTTGTTAAACAAGCAACTTTCTTATGGGGAAATAAAAAATAATCATTCCCATCACCATTTTGGGGGGCCCAAAGGAATCTCTCACTGACAGCAGCAGGCTCTAAAGAAGAACCAGCTAGTCCTTTTACTACCCGTGGTCAAGGAATAGCAGGAACTTTCCTGCCCCAGAGGGGACTGCCATCCTGCAGAGCGCTGGAGCGATGAGAATGCTCTTCACGTCAACTACAGCTCAGGGAGCAACTTGGGACAGAAGGCACTAGATTAAGTTTCTTCAGCATCCAGAATACTATTGGCCTCCAAATAATTGTCTATTTGTGTGCGTGCATGCACAAGAATCCTCGTTCCATGGCCTGTCTTTGTGCCAACGTATTCCAAGTGTTGCGACTCTCTGGGGACAAGGCCCATACTTGTATTCAATCTCGGCTTTGGCTCCCAAACACTAAGGTTTCAGATTATGTTTTAAAAAACATTTTCTCTGGCAACTGGGCTGCTAATGGATTTGATGTTTTTGCTCTCGCCTCCTCCCTACCTTTAAAAGCTTGGCACTAAAGGGTTTCTTTGAAGATAAGGCCAAATTTGCAATTTAGGGGAAGGAACTTCATAAAGTAGATTTGAAGGGACGGAGAGGAGGAGGGTGAGGGGAAAAAAATCCAACCCAGGAGCTACTTTGCCTGTTGAGATGTACACTGTACAGTATTTAGGATTATAATGGCCTCTCTGTACCACCACTGGCTAGAGCCAGAAACTCGATGCAGCTGCACTGCTACTACCTACACTGGACTCCCCGAGGGTCACACTCAGAGAGGGGCTCCTCTATAGCCCCACATCCAGCCTACCCTCCAAACCAAAAGCATCCCACAGCCCTTACAGAGCCCACATCCATGCAACAAGCAAGGACAGATGTTCCCCAGAGGCAGCCCCCCACTGAGCTGTCAATGCCACAGGAGGCTCTCTGCTGAAACCAGCACGGTCCTTGTCCGACAGGTTTTCCGAGGGCCAGCAAATGTATGGTCTCTCTTGATCTCCAGCAGACCTATTCTCAACACCACAAGGAGGCAGGGAAGTGCCACTTACAGGTTTTGCAGGTGGAGAGCTGAGGCAAAGAGCAACCTGCCCCAACTTGGGGGGAAATCTGCAGTGTAGTGGAGACCGACATGCATCTCTCCTCACATCGCAGGCTTGAGCCCTAAAGCACTGGCATCACTAAGCCAGGTGGCTGCTCTCCCTAATAGTATTAGGATAAATTAGAGTGACATTATCAGAGGAAGCTGCATTTTGCATACAAATCCTGTGTTCCAGGCCACTGTATCCACATTTGAGGTTTATTTCTAAAAGACTACCTCAGTACGTTTACATCACCACAGTCTTTCTAAACCACACTAAACTCAACACATTAATTCACAGGGCTCTGCCTAACGTGTCCTTTTGTCAGTTAGAAGAAAAATAAAAAGCATTTTGGTATTTGAAAGCTGACAACACAGTTCTGACAGGGATATTTACACCCTCTCCCTCTCCACTCACGATTTAAAGAACAGCAGAAGGGCCTGATGCACAGTGTTTAAGACACACTAGCTTGTTCAGACTCGCTGACATTGCAATCAGTGAACGCATCCCTTGCATTTGGCACGGCCCCAGGGCTATGGCTGTTCATAAGAGTATGACCTGCTGGCTAATCTCCTTGCCAGAGCAGACCTTAGAGAGCCAAAATGGCATTGCCACCTCAGGACTCGGGGTGAAAGACTTACTGCCTGTGCCGAGCACAGAAGTTAATGAAAAATGACCTGTTTCCAAAACACCATCTGGCTCTCGCATACATATATACAGACACCACAGCCCAAAACCTCCGGGAACTTGACAACAGTGGGTTTTCATAGGGGCAACATGCTGTGGTGTGGTTTGGACTTTGCCCAGCAAGCCTCCAACAAGCTGCACAGGCACAAGGTGCAGTCACCATCCTCACATCTAAGGGGAGCTCAGGGAAGGGTTTTGGACACAGGGCAGCAGCCTCTCAAGAGCAGCTGAGCAGAAAGCAAGGATAAAGTTTGGCTCTCACCTCTGTGCTGGCACAGTGCCCACAAGGAGGGAGAAGAAGCTCGAGCACGTCCCACACGCTCCCTGAAGCACATTTCCCTCCATCAATGCCACCAGAGCCAAAATAAATTGGCAGTGCCTCTTACTCAAGAGCTCCTACAACACACAATGGCAGCCCTGAGAGCCTCTCTCAGGCACCCTGTCTGTGCTGTGCCAGGTGCTCTGCTAACAACCCCACTAGGCAGAGCTGAGCCTCCCATCCCATTTGTCCTTTTGCAGGGAAGAGAGACCATTTTAATAAAAGGAGCATGCAACATCCTCAGGGCAGGGATCTGTTGTTCCCTGTTTAAGCAGAAAGCCCTGCACCGCCTGCAGCAGCTTTGGGACTGTGTAAGCATCAAGAAGGTGTTTTCCCTGAAACAAATATCTTTCTGAGCTTTTCAGCCAACTTGCTTCCACTGCATCCATACTCCTTTTATCTTAGCTTCTCATGGACACTCCTACAGCTGTGTTGCTGGAGCACATGCTCCTGTGGAGAGATTTTAAAAGTGCAAACATGCATACGAAGCAAATTTTGAAAGCTTCCCATCCTGCAAGCATTCCCTCCAGAAAACTGGCTGCAAGCACTGTGTTCAGCCAGTGAATCAGAAGATATGATGTCAAATGATTCGAGGCTAAGAGAAACTAAACCAAATCCAGGAAATTGAAAAAGATGCTTTTGATACCTTTCGTGGAACAGTTACCCAAAGTACATTTAGTAAAGTGGAAGATGGCATTTGCCCCCATTTCACCTAAGGACCTGCAATTCATTAAGTCATTATTCACCTTAAATTGTTCTTGTGGCCTAGGAACTGGAATACATAACAACCTCTTAAACTGAGACTGACCACAGGAGCACCAAATACATGGCAGCAGGTTTTTCCCTCAGGATGTTTTCAGTCTAATCAGAACCAGGAAGTCTCCAAAGATTTTGCAAGAGAGTCTTTTCCTTGTGGGATATCCCATCCTAACTGTAGACTTCTCACTGCAAAGTTTTTAGCCCAGGAGGTAACGGTTTAAACCAAGAGATTTGCAAGCCCTGGTCCATAACATGCCAGCAGTCATGCAAGTCATCTTTGCACACTAAAGAAGTCCAAGGCAATTGTGCCTCATACCTCTGGAGTACTCGGCACCTGATATTAAAATGAACAACATACCACCACTTACTGTCAAAGGAACTTTGGTTAACCTGGAGTTATGTTGACCTACTGCTGTTGTAACATCTTGCAGGCTGAGTGACTAAATTGAGCCCAGCTGAGCCTGAAGTGTCTGAAAACCCACCTGCAGGCCAACCTAGGCTAAAACAACCAGTGTGGTCCCCCAACATACTCTTCCCTGGCATTGCTCCCTCTCTTTATGACGCACAAAAGGCAGGGTATTGGGAAACAGCCTGGGAAGAGGGCGATTATAGAGGCACAGAGGTGCCTCTCCAGCCCTGTGGCAGTCCTGAGGAGGCTCAGTATGACAGAGAGCTCTGCTCTGAGAGGCATGAGAGTGGATACAACAAATACATGCTTCCAACTTAAATGTCTTTCCTGTCCTATCACCCATCTTCTCTCCCACACCACAGGTAGTGCTTTTCATGTTGTGCTTCTTATCAGACTGCAAGGTTTCTGTGCTCCTAAGGGCATCTGGCTCAGGGAGAGGCCAGGAAACACCGGTGAGTAGATCTGGTGGTGTTTCAGTGAAGCGTGGTCATTCAGCAACAATGACAAGAAAGTACAAAAATTCAGAACTGCCCGGAATGGATCAATTTTCTTTACTTGGGAAAGGAAGCTTCTCCTCTGCATCACTGGGGAGAATGGGGACAAAGCAGGCTGCTTGCTTCATAGCCCCTCCTGCTATACTCCTTGCTTGGCAGGAGGCTCCAGCTGGCTCCTGAAGGGGCAACTCTCCTGGCCTTAGTCAAATGAAGGAGTTGCATCCTGAAAGCACTGTAGGACGGCCAGTTTGGTACTGAAGGCTTGGAGGGATCTGGCTGCTACTAGTTTTGAGGGCAGAGCAGAATTTCAAGGAGTGAGGTGAACTGGGCAATGTCCTTCAACAGGGCAAAACTCCAAGCCAAGAGTCCCACGCTCAGAGGGCTGGAAAGACCTCTGCAAACACCAGATATTGTGTTTCACTCTGCAACCTCAAAGAACCTCTTGGTCAGTACAAGGTACAGAAAAGGTGCATTTTCCAGACTGCAGGGATGCAGAACACCCATAAGACCTATATGCCATTTTCTAGCACATATCTATAGAATCATGCACCTCTAATACTTCTTCTTGGTTCTAAGCAGAGAGGAAATGTGTGTGCTTTCAGCTATTTGTACTGAGATATCTCTCAAAGTTCTGTGGGTGTGCGTGTGTATGAGAGGGACAAAGCTGAACTTGCCTTTCAAACTCGCAGAGGACCTTTGTGCATCCTTCAGATGAACCTGGCTCATACTCCCCAGCGGGAAGCAGGGAGACCTGTACTGTATCTAACTTCAACTCTCACAGCAAACACCTACTGAGACCTCTTCTGCATGGCACATACAGGATGAATCCCTCTAATTTTATCTGAAGGGGAGGATTAAGAAAAGGACATGGAACAAAACTCCATTTATTCCTTGTAAAAGAATATCATGCACCCAGCAGGGAGCTCACAGCTCTCCCTAATTGTCCTATTTACTTCAGAAGATCCCCAGATGACTCCTATTAGCTTGGGAAGTTATTTCACCTTCATTTCTTTAGGTCACTTAAATAAACAGAACAAATCTTTGCTGCAAACCAATGATGTGTTTCTGCTGAAATCCCTCCCTGAGCCATGAACCTCAATATCCAACCCATTAAATCAGAGTGTCTGCCATAAATGTATATAGGCATAAATCTGGAAGAACTCTCCCCTAATCATATGCACACTGAGTCAGTTAGTTTCAAAAGAAAAGAAAGCTAAGATAAAATTCTACTTACAAAACGCCCACATTCTTCTAATATTTTCCATGATAGTTTTTTAGCCCATGGGAAAAGAAACTTAAATGGCAGATTGCAAATGAACATATCAAAAAGACACTGTGGTAGCAATGTAGAAATTAAAGAGAATTGGGCACCAAGAAAAACATTTAACACATGCTGGGAATTACAAACGGGTGCTGAGTGCGTGTATGGATTCCTGTTATCCTACTCACATAATGCTGCAGAGAGGTCAAGAGAGTTTCTTTAAAACAAACAAGGGCAAAAAAAACCCCCAACTTTAATAGACCTGACCTGCCTTTTGCACAATGCCAGTGAAATAACACTTGGGGTACCAGAATTAGTTGGGGAACTGCCCAAAGATATGGGATGTATATTAAATACCTTTTGCCAGGGGTATTAGTTTAAGTCTATCATTATTTTTCAAAGTAAGTATCAGTATCTTCACTTTAAAAAGTCTCATTTGGAAATGGCTACAAATTCAGCATCCCACTTTCTCCCCAACACATTTTCTATTTACAGTCACTATCCAGAGGACCTGCCAAAGTTGCAGTCCAAGCAGGGAGGCACGCGTGCACAATTCCTACAACATCCCACTGCCGGGCAGAAAATTACTCTCCCTGACCCAAATCGCTCCTCATCCTTGCACCACGGCTAAAAACTCTACAGTTGCGGAAGAAAAAAATTTTACTAAGAGACTACCCACCCCCACTTTTCTTTGCAGCAGCCCCTTCACAGAGCACAAACCGAAATGCCTTTGCATCTGCCAGAGCCAGCTCTTGCCTCCAAACTCCCATCAGCTTTTGACAAGAGTTGGAGCAATGGAGGATGAATGGTTTACTTTGCACAGCTTTTCCCTTTCCCTCCCTCCTCTACTCACCGTCCCTCCCGGACTGCCTGCAGCGAGGACGGGGCAAGGTCCTCGCTTTTGAAGGACCAAGCTTTTGAAGAGTTTCAGGCAAGCACTGGAGCACGGCAGTGAGTGTGCGTGCACTGGGGCCCTCCATTAGTGCTGCCGACCCGCCGAGGAGGAAGAGCTGCAGGGAGACATCCGAGCCCCCCACATCTCACCTGCCTGAGCCAAAACAAGCCCCGGGCTGGAGGGGACCAGCAGGTCTCCCCTACTCCCTTGTCACGTCTCCCGCATCCCTACGCAGACCCCCTTCCTCGCATCCCCGCACCAACTTCCCAAACTCTGCCGCTGCCTGGAGATGGATGGGGGAAAACCCTGCGCCCCATCACCCGCCACCACCGTCCGTTCTCCCGGCCCCTCGCCAGGGCCACCAGGCCCGGGCCCCCTTCTCTTCACTCACCGCGGTCTCCAGTGGAGCAGGCGGGGGGAAACACAAAGATGCCCCAAACGAAGGGAAGCAACAAAGAGGCTTAACTCCAGGAGCTGTGAACTTCCAGGCCGGATCTGCGGGGAATTCACTACACACACACACACATACACACAGAAATAAAAGAAAGAAAGAAAGAAAAAAAAAAAAAAAGAAAAAGAGAAAGAGCGGGGGAAAGCCTGTTTTGGGGGAAAGGGGAAGTGCGGGGCCCTTGGTTTGGGGGTGGTGGTTGTGCTTTTTCTGCGGGTTAGCGCTGCGGATGGGGGGCTGCGCTGAGCTCAGGCGCGGCGGGAGGAGGAGGAGGAGGAGAAGGAGGAGGAGGGAAGAGACGCCGGGATGCGGGAAGCCAGACCCTCCATACGGGAGACGGCTTTTGGATGACTGAACTCCCAAACAATTCCCTGCTCCGGCTACTCCTGCCCCAGAGCCTCCCTCCTCCCCTCCCCCTGAGGAGGAGGGAAGAAGAGGAGGAGTCAGAGGAGAGAGAAGACGCGAAAGAAAACCCATTCTCTAAAGCCAGGCAGCGGCCGACCTCCGTCCCCTGTTCCCAGCATCCTCGTCCCCCCAGTAACACTAACTGGGAGCCTCTGTCCCAACTCCTGCCCCCTCCCACCGGCCGCTCTCCGCCGCCGCCACGCTCTCCCGGGCAGGCGGAAGCGGGAAAGTTGGGATGAAGTTCGGGCTGAGCGGAGGGAGGGAGGGAGGGAGGCGGCCCTGCTGGCCCGGGATGCTGGATGCGGGGTGCGGGGGCTGCGAGGCCGGGGCGGCCCGGGCGCTGGGGGGTCGTGGGGGGGCACCGCTGACCGCAGCCGCTCCAGCGGCTCACGGAGCCCCCGGGTGCCCCTCCCGGGTGGCCATCCCGCCTTATCCCGGCTGTGGCGGGGCCCGGGGTAGCCATCAACTGCAGTAAAAACCACAAGAAAAAAAAGGTCTTTTCCTCCAACCATCCCTTTCCGGCAGGTGCCGGCTCTCACGGAAAGTGTCTCGGGCACAAATTTTTCGGAAAAAGCAATGGCATCGCTCCCTGAGGTTAAACCAAACCATCTCCTGCTCACTGGGTCTCCCCACACCAAAGGATGAATTCATGACCCCAAAACTTAAATTTACCCAGAGGTGCTGGGAAATCTTCCATCTTTCAAGGACAATCAATAAAGACTATCTTGAAACAAATCTGCTGTCACTGAAAGGTCAGGATAGGTTTCTCACAGCTTTGCCTTGTAACAGAGCATAGATCACAAACATAATCTATAGTTTCTTTCTGAATCTGAAGTCCTTCAGTCTTCAAAGAAGAAAAAGAGTTGCAGTTTTTCATCTCGTCATCATTAGGTTTCAGAGTTATTCCTGTTTATTGGCACTGTAGGAGGGGTCTGATCTGGATTACCGATTGCTCACATATGAGGATGATGCAAAGGATTTGGTGTTTTTTTCTATTTGGATTTTGGTTTCTTATTTACTTGGTTTATGACACGGGTACTGATAAGATCAAAACTGATTTTTCTGCAGGATTTCGTGAGTTTCAAGGGAATGTGTTTTGATGGCTTCTTCAACTTGTGTTTGAATGGGTAGGCTTATCAGGTTGGACACAAAGGTTTATCAGGTTGAACAAGAACTTCCTGCCTCTGAAATGTTAACTTTGCTAATTATCTTCTAAAGAATTGTTTCCAAGATTCCAAGTTTTTCCTTGTTTTGCTCAGTAACACACTCCTCAGGTGCTAAACCCATATGTAGACACCTCACTAAGTGGCCTAATTTTTACAAGTGCTAAGACCTCTAGCACCTGCTTTGTCTGAAAAACAGTGGTTTCCTAATTTAGAGCGGTCATAAACTCTCCTAAATTAAAGCAGGAATTTAATTAGTCCTGACTAGTTTTAGGCTTACAGAGGTAGGAAGAAAGAGGTGAGGGAGAAGAATTAGAGGTACCTTTTGCAAAGAAGTGCCCCGAGGCTTGTTTAATGCTGGGGGGGGGGAAATATTGCAGCCCTGCAGGATTACATTCCCTGTTTATCCCTGGGGCTAAGGAAAACGGTGGGTGCCATTCATACACTGCCATTCATACACTGTGATTCCCACCTGCCTCCTGAAAGAAGTGCCTCGGGAGGAAGCAGGGTGCTGGTTTGTGCAGCCATATCCTCTTGGCATCCCTGGACATGCCAGTGCCAGTCCCGCTTTCAGAAAGGTCTCTTATTGCTGTGCTGGGAATGCCTGCTCTAGGCTGGCACCCATTTATATCAAACTCCCCACCAGAACTGACTTCTGGAAGCCACTGGCCTGTCTGAAGGTTTAACCTTTCATTTAGCCCCAGTTCCTCAGGCATAAGGAAACTTTTACTCTGGGCATTGACCAGGCATGGCCTGTGGCTGGGGGGGTGGGGGGGGAACTGTCTCCTTCTGGAGATGCCAGAGCTCCCTGATTCTCAGCTATGAGCTTGTGCGGATCAGCCCCGACTCTCTCTGATCCCAGACGAAATTCCCACTGCTGCTGCCGTTGGATGCAAAGGCTCCTCCTTGGGGCCGCCGAAACTCCAGCTGTTTGATATTGTGAGGAGCAAGGCGGGGGGCACAGAGGGACTCCGCATGAAAGGGCGAGCTCAAAGGAAACCGGACCCTGGCATGTCGGTATGATACTCAGTGGGTAACAGGCTCAGTTAAATTTGCTCATTCAGCCAGCTAAGAGGGAGAGTTTTCTCATCTGTCCTGCTATGTTTAATTCATCCACACATGCCTCCCAATTACAGCAGGAGTAATAAACAGAAGAGGATGTTGGGGGCGGGGGGAGCTGGCCAAGCCCAAGCCACCAAACCTAAGCGCCCCTCAAAAAAATGTGAGCTACACACTGCTGGGGTCTATCACCCTGGGAGGAGCTCATCAGCACCCCTGGCTCCAAGTCCTTATGAATTTTAGCCCATATTCTAGCCTGAGTTCTGTATATTTTTCTCCAGAAATGTATATGGCAGGAGGTATGTTGCAGAGTGATGCTCTCAAATGTCCACGTCTGCCACCTGAGGTAGGCAAAATTCCTAGCAAAAATCAATGCGGCATTGCAGCATCCCTACCTCCATGGAGGCTCTCAAGCTCGTGCCCAAGCTTCTCCAGCTCTGCCTCTTTGCGAAAATGAAAAATTGATCAGGGGAATTGGGCTATGAAGGAAAAGACTAAATGGATAAAATGCTCCTTCTCAGAGTAAGTTCTGGCCATATTGTGGGAAATTCATGGTGAGTTTGGTGAAAGGAAGGATGGGGAGGTAATAACTAGCTCAGTCCCAGCAGTGGCCTGATCTTAGGGTAGCAACCATGGTCGAAAGCAACCAGAAATTCATCCTATGTATGGTGTAAAGGAGTGGGGAAAGACTCACATCACAAAAGGGATGGGAACGGAAAGCCCCTGGTTCAAAGGAGTTTCAGCATGAGTTTTACTTTGTTTACCCTCTTGTAAAGCTATTTGTTACTCCGATAATCCATAGGAAATGGGATCATTTCTCTCTCAGCATGTCAAATTAAATAAACAAATAAAACCTTGTTTGGCTGGTGAGAAGCTTAGAAAGGAAAGTGTATTTGTATAGGGATTCAAGAACTAAGCATCTTTCAGGAGCAGAAGATTAGGAAAGAAATCAGAGAAACAAAGGGAGAAGTGATTCAGTCATCAAAACTCAGAGAGCCAAATTAAAGAGGGGGGTGGGATGGGAGGACAAGAGATAGGACCTGTCTATATTAGGAAATCTCTACTGGTATAAACTAAACCAACTCGATGTCAGTTTAGTTTTACCACTAGGGCCAAAGTCAGGGATGTACACTTGGTTGTGACATGCTCACCCTGATGTCAGACAGAAATATTGTATGTTCATTGACATTTCTTTTATTTCAGAATATATATGTTACCCCTCATGTGCAAAGCAAGCACACAAGAGGAATATTCTGAAATAAAATCAAATAAATCTCAGTGAACCGGTGCTATCTTTGCCCTCTGTCAGAGAGGGGTAGGCAATGGGGTAGTTTTATTAGTAGAGTTCCTATTTCAGACATGGTAAAAACAATATAAAAGAAATAGCCCCACAAGGTGTCATTCTCCTTTTGTGCAGTGATAGATATATAGGGATGAAATGTGTTATATATGGGTACAGCTGTTTCTTTGCTCTGTGCCACTTACCTACAGGGGATGTTGTAAAGAACTACCATCCTGTTTGTAATCAGGTCATTGATAGGAAATATTTGGAGAATCAGTGGGCTCCCAAGTCTATGAGAAGACTCAGTTCAGGTGCATTTGTTTCCTTGTCTTAAAATGTTCAGGGATAAGCAGCCAGAGAGATCCTCTTGTATTTGACAAGCGTTTTACAGAAACACTGAACATTTTGGGTGATGGACAGGATCTTTAAGAAAAGGTTTTGTTAATGGGAAATTATCAAATGCAATAGATAAAACTTTTTGCTCGAGTAAGAAGATCAGAGAAATGCTCTACATAAATAGTTCCCCCTTACCCCACCAAATCCTGCTTTCCTTCCTCAGAACTTAGCAACAACTGTCCTACAGTTTAAAACTTCTAATGCAGTGAAAACAAATGCAACCATATTTGTGATCATGTCCAACACCTCTCTGCCAGTGCTGGATGTGGGAAGTCCTAAGACTGGATACAAGAGCACCACGAACCTGCTGTGTGCAGAAAGAGGTAGTGCATGTCCTCCTGCCTTTGGGTTCATTTCCAAGATCCATCTCAGAGTAATACTAACAAATGCTCCCCTTATGGACAGGAAGTAAAAATAGGACTATGCTTGTCATCCTCTGCAGTGACAACATTGTTCTGTGCTACTAAATAGGTGTTGTGTTTTATCCCAGAGAAGGTGACATTTCAGCAGCAGTCAAGCTTATTCAAGTCATTGAGTGGAAAATTATTTGGAAACTTTAGGATGCATGTACAGCAGATAGTCAGGGCAGGATGTTATAAAATAACACCCTTACAAGTGGAGATGGGAACTTGGGCAGTAGGTTCTGAAAATAGGACTTTCACGGGTGAGATGTGTTAGATAGAATGATGTCAAATGAACATTGTGAATCTCAAATCGGAGGAGATATATAAATATAAATATATAAAGGTGCAGTGTAGATAATGTGTTAGTGTATGCATTCACATTACATGTACGCACATAAAACTGCAGCATTCCCAGCTCCTCGAAAATCAAAGGGGTTTTTTTGGTGTGTGCACACCTTCCGCTGGAAATCATGGCAGAGTGTGAGATGTTTTAGTGGCTGGGCAGCTTTCACTGATCCTTTTCCCCTGCTATTCATTTTTAGCTTAGCAGAGGTTTGTTGGAAAAAGTAGTTTGTTTCTTCTCATGTGAGATTTCTCTGTGGAGATTCTGCATGGAAACCTAGTGCTACAGTAGTCAATGGGAGTCTTATTCCCATCAGTACAGACTTGACTGTGTTCAGGATTTCACACTTTTTATGATTCCCTTAATCTGAGGTAGGTTGTTGCGGGTTTACAGACAACAATGAAGATGGGAAGGCATCTTAAAGGCATTCCAGGTTAATGCTGAAGACCAAAAAGATCCCTTTAGCTGGAGTGCAATCCCTGGGTAATTACACGCATGGGAAATAGCTACCTGTCATGTCTATCAACAAGGGAGCTTACATTTTAAGGCACACAGATCTCCCTTTACATCACATTCTGTCTTTGTTGTAGTCCATTTATTCACCTATTATTTACCTGTAATCTCTCCTCCTTTACCACTTTCCCACACACCTGCTGCCTTTCCATCTTTCCGTTTCATTGCTTATGGCTTGTTCTTCCCCTGTCCTCTGCAACAGACCTCAAGCAAGTCCTTAACTTCAACAAGTGAAAAGGCTGGGGATCCCCAGTCTCCTGGGCCCCCATTAGCCCTGCATCTGTCCCCATGCCCCCCAACAGCCCCCCTCCCATCCATCGCCCACATCCTGAGCATGAAAGCCGGCCGGATTAATCCGGCACAGAGCACATTGTGTGTGAGTCATGACAGGCTCACTAAGGCGTGCAGTGCTGATAAAAGGCAGCTCTGATGGGCTCTGTCAGGGATCCCAGAGAAATAGCGTGGAAAAAATCTGCTAACCCACATCCCAGCCTGGCAGCCAGGACCTGGAGACAGCCAGGCACCAAAGGGAGCACGGGGAAGCCCCCGTGGCACTGGCAGGTCCCACTCTGGACTCAGCCTGCGGGGAAATCCGCAGTCCCAGGCATGAGCTGGTGTTTCATGGGGCCCTGGGGTCATCTGAGAGCTCATGGAGCCAAAGGAGGGCTAGTCCAAGCCCCCAGGTCCTAAAGATGCACCCTAGGGTAACCTCCGTCTCCCCAGAGAGACCAGCTGGACAAAGGACATTTCCTGGCCTCCCAAGCAATGTCAGAGGTGTCACCCTCCCTAAACCTACCTTCTCCTGCTATGGCCCAGCAGCTAGCCCAGCTGGGGGAGCCTGCAGGAGATTGCTCTTGTCCAACTTGGAGGACATGTTTCTCAAAACTGCATTATTTTACCTGCCTGCACTTTCCCATTCTTTTTTCATTATTCTTCATACAACCCTTTTATATCATCTTCATCAACATCTCCAACTCTCTGGTGTTAAGCCTTGCAGACACTGATGCTTGAACCTTTCTAAGTTGCCAGGTTATGTATTGTCTATCTGCAGTATCCTCTTAATACTCTCATCTCTACATTTTTTGTGTTGTCCACTGAATACTGTCACCCTAGTGCTATCTGCAGGCAAAAAAAGGCAAAAAAAAAAAAGAGCTGCTCTTCCAGATTTGTGCCTCTGGGCATATATTACTTGCTTTGCCTTTTCATTAGGCTGTGCACACATACACTTCTATTGCATTTTAAAGAGCAGGATAGCAAAGCACCTACTAGTCGTTTCTTCAAAACTTTAGGAACCAGGTCGTCTTTTAGAAAAAAGAATCATGGCTGATACCAAGGCCACAGTGCTCAGGAATTTACAGTCTCTGAGAACAAGGGTTAGATGAACTTTAAAAGGTTATGCAACCTAGTGTTTCCAATCCTTTTTCAATCCAAAGAGCAAAGTAACCTTTTGGGGAAGAAAAAAGAAAGCAACACATTCTTTCATGGTGTGATACAACGCAGCAGCCGGTGGTTATAGGCAAATAAAAATCAGGCAAAGCTTTGAAATTCTGCATTTTTCATTTCTGCCAGCTGCTCTTATTTGTTGCCATTTCATTTGACTGCGTGTGTTAGATATTGCATGAGGCATGAGTGTATGGGTGGGAATTTGGAGAAGGGTGCTGTAATCCACTTTCAGACTGCCTTCTGAAGCCTTGCAAACCATCAGTGCTCAAAATACTCATGATCTAGTCTGCCTGCTGCATGCCAGACCGTGCTAAACTCAAAACCCATTTAATCCCCTTTTCTGATTGATGTAAACCATACCTAGAAGCTCCTTGTGGAAGGCAGAACACTGGCTTAGGGAATAGATGTCAGCTGTAATCTTTTCTCTACAACCTAAATTTTACTCTGATATAGTTCATCCTAATACTCCTGATTCTAATATTTTTGGACCACCCCTGCTTAGCATTTACAGGTCTTTGATCTTCTCTGTTGGTCAGACAGATATACTGGGTCTGGGCCCAATTCTCCCTCAGTTAGTCGGGCGTAAACGCCTCTGAATTCACACCAGCTAAGATGCAATGTAACATGAGACGTGTGTGAGGCCCTTTATTCTTTCAGCCTCCCCTCATAAATCAGCTCCCGCAGCAGCACCTGAAGTCATTTTCTCAAGACCAAAGCATGCATGGAGAGAATTTTGTCAAGAGTCTAGGGAGATCAAATGGTCTCAGAAGGTTTGCTATTCCCAGCAGCGCTGCAGGCAGCTCAGCCAGGGTTGCTGAGGGTGAGGACCATGCATAGTACAGCTCACTGCCAGGAGGACTCATGGAGGGGACACATTAAGCCACCAGAGAAATTGTAGTTGCATCTGATTGTTGCACGGACTGAGCAGTATGGTCCCAGCCAAAGGATCAAGCATAATCATATTTCTGTTTCATCTCAACTGAATATAGAGCCAGTTTATCTGCCCAAGAGGTTTCAAGTTATACTTTCTGGTAGCGAAACTTTCCCATGAGACTGAACTGCTAAGCAGCTTGTTTTGGTGTTTCTTGTGAGCTGGAACAAGAGTGAAATCTCCTCCCATGAGTGACTTGTGCAGCTCCTCGCCTGTCTCTCATGATGAAAGCGACAAAGCCAGTAGATCCCTTGCAGCTCTTATAGTGTCTGTTTGAGGGATGAGCCAAATATTGATCCCAGCACGGTACTGTGACCGAACACATGATGCCAGGCAGTACCGAAATTGCTGAGTGCAATTGTGCTTTGGTGCCACCATAGCCCCCTCATCTGCCTCTGCCACTGCCTCCACTTCAGCATGTCCTTGTCCACTCTCCTGTTCCACATAGGGACAGTGCTCTCTCTGGCTCAAGAGTAAGAGGAAGGACTGGAGGCAGTGCTTTCAGAGGTATGATGTTTATAGGGTCATACTACATCCCAAAAACATGTGAGAAGTGGAAGGGGAGAGCCAGATTAGAGGAACATATATGCCAGGAAGATAGAGAAAATGGCAGCCCTGAGGCCCCCAGTATCACCTCAAGCTGCTGTTCCTTGCAGATGTGTTTCCTGTGGGGTACTTCACATTTTTTTAATCTGGTCCCAAATTCTTCCACCTAGAGTGCCTCCAAAGATTTTTACCAACTAAGAGCCAGGCTCCAGCCCCCTGCCTCCTGCTGAAGGCCTGCTAACTGCTGCTCAGAGGACAACAACCTTCCCATGGGAGAGTGGCTGGGCTCCCCAAGGGGGAAGAACAACATTGTTGGTGTAAAACACTGCACAGCTTTGCAGTTTAGTTCTTGATACCACCCTAACAATCACTGCAAAAATAAATATCTCTACTCAAGAGATATTCGTGTTGAAGAATATTTCTGAATAATATATTTGGGGAAAACCAGAAGCTACTTTGCTTTCTGAAAGACAAGTCTGGCTGGTGTCCTGTGACCTTTCAGAGCTGTGATTTTCTAAGGATCCTGAAGGAGATGAATTTCCTTATTGAACCTCAGTGGTATCTGGGGTGTGTGTTTCTTCTCTCCCTTGAATATTCAAACAAGTAGTCCTCAGACATCTCTCTTCTGCTTGTCACTCTTTGCCCTGTTTGTTTATTTTTTGCACTTCTCACAGCCCGGACAAGGCAAACAGGCTAGTCTATTGTTGGTGCGCATCTCTTTCACTGCAAGATTTGTTTATGTCTTAGCACAGTGATGCAATATTTGGGTTGAACGCTTCAAGGGGAAATGTTTATAGAACTAAAAAAATATTTCCATTTGATTTGTTTATAGGAAGTTTTTTCTTGTGGTCTTGGGTTTTGAAAAGGCCTTTGCATGTTTTCTTTTCCGCCTCCCCCACTCCCCCTCTGCGGATTTGGAGTTTGGTGCCAAATTCAGACATGATAATGCCATGAGTGACTCTTTAGGTATTTCTGCCATGCTCAGCACTACACCATTGGAGTATCTATATTCTTGCCTCCTAGATCTTCTCAACGATGCCATCCTTCCTATGTACTGAGGTTGCCAAAGCTTCTCTGTGGGGCTGAGGGTTTTCCAGCCCTACAGTCCAACAGCTCCCATTTGTTCCTGAATTATGTCTGACCTGGGCCAGTCCTCAGGCAGGGCAGGCTACACTAACAAGGGAGAGTTGGAAGAGTTAAATGGGAACATTGCTTAGAAGGAAAAACAAAAGAGTAATAGGAAAGGCATCTTCGTGTGACCGAGGCTTAACCGAAACCAGGCCTTCTCTGCCTCAGCCAGGAAAATAAGAGTACGTGCAGGCAGCCACCGGCAGAGCGTGCACGGGTGTCCTCCTCCGCCTCCAAGCATGTAGGCAAGGCACAGCCACTCACAACCAGAGGGAGGGCAGACACTCGCTCATGGGGCACCCCCAGGGCATGTGGCCTTCCTTGTCCACTGCTCCTGCACAGCAGCACCTGGTGTAAGGTGCACTTGCTGCCACCGTGGCACTCACACCCTTCATTGCACATCTGCTCCTGCCTTTCTGCCCCTCTCCCATCTCCTTGGTGTTTCTCACCAGAGGAGGCTCCCAAATGCTGTTTTACACTATCCTTCTCCAGGCACTGCACATCCACCCTGTTGGAAACAGAGTACCACAGGGCTGCCTCCTTGTCACATTAGGCTGATGAACAAGGATGCTGAAAGGATGAAAGTCACAGTTTCTGCCATCCCTGTGGCTTTGGCCATAGCTTGCTAGCAAGGGGCATGGATGGGGCAAGAGGAGTTGCAGGCTTTCTGTCATGACTAGCGATTTTGCCTCCTTGTACCAAAACCAGAAAGAAATGTCACAGGGTCCCTCCAGTCACTGTCCTGCTAAGCTAACCCAACATCATTCATTGGCAGTCTTGTTTCTCTTGACAGGATAAACCATCAGCACCTTTACCTTGTACCTACCAGGGGGTAATCAACAGAGAACAGAGAAAATAACAACCTGTCCCAAAATCTTTGAACCAACAAATATCATCAGCCCTCGACATTTCTCCAAGGCACTCCCACACCTTTGTCACCACCATTTCAGGACTGGAAATCTTCAGAATAGGGCTGGCCCCTGGCTGAGCCCAGGTGCAGGTCACTTTCCATGAGCTCATTAACCAGCAGGGCTTCACAGACCATCGTCTGGCAACAGCTGGTGTAGGAAAAATTAGTTAGAGAAGTTTCCAGCTACTTCCAGCTGCTGCCTGCACAGAAAAAACATGAGATCACTGGCTGAGAGGAAGCCTTGGCTTCCCCAGCCCCTGGCCATCAGCAGGTGGCCCCTGGGAAGTGGAATGGCCTGTGCATGCTGTGGCGCGGGGGACGTGGCGTGGGGGTACAGGGATCAAACACAGATGAACAAATAAAAGCCAGCCCCCTTTGCTTTGCTGGCTAGTGGGCTCTTCTGCAAGAGAAGACTGTGATTGGTGTTTGACTTTTCCCCTGAATGTTCCTGGCTCAACAGAGGCCATTTCAGAGGCATGCCAGCCGCCTGCTGCCAGCAGCCCTCCATAGCCCTCGGGGTCCCTCTTCCCAGCACACTTCTCTGTCACTGTAAGGGGCCCAGGACAGCCCCCAGCTCCCTCACTCCCACTCTGTCTTCTCCCTAAAGCTGAGATCCAGCAAAAAGAAAAAGCAAAGGTAATGAACAGGCTGGCTCTGGTCCCTTTTATAAAGTAGGGACTGGAGGAAAAATGAAAGGTAAATGCCCAGCCTGTTTTTCTGTAGAGATGACAGGGAACAAGTCTACATGTTTCCAGCTTTGTTCTGGAGCATAAAAGTGCTTTCAAACTCACCCTGACAGTCACCTTCTCTAATGGTCAGTAATCTCGTAATCCCTCAGAGACATGTTCCATGTTGGGCCTGTGAAAGAGCAGGACATTTCTGGGAACACAGAGGCCATGCTTTGAGTACATTTGCTCTGTCCTATTAGTCTGGCACTGAGACTGCTCAAAACTCACAGCCTCATGTGCATCCCCACACCCTGGCTGTAGCCTGGAGCAAGCTGGCAAGAGAGCAGGGGAGGGTCGTGTCTCTGCTGAGAGCAATACCAAGGTTTTCCTCAAAGGTATCTACAAGGCTGAGTGAAGAAAAGTAAGGCAAATATATTTTGTACTGAATCCTGGCTTGATGAGAACTAATTTATCTGGATCTTGTGTCTGCAAGACATACAGGCCATGATAACTAATATGTGCTAGTCTATCTTGGCTCTTCACATGTAAGACAGACACCAACCACATCATCATGTTATTAGGGATTTTAGTGCACTGGGAGCCAGACAGAGGGCAAGGTAGACCAAGTCCACTTACGAACACCATAACCACAAGCTTTGGTTTGTGAGAGAGAATCAGAAGGGATATCACCCACAAACTGTGCCTAACCATACACCTTCATGCCATCTTGGTACCTTCCTGGACACGGTAAACCCCCTCCTTCTAAGAGGGCAGGTCTGTGGGGTCACACCGACTCGATACAGCAACAGTGTCCCTCACAGATGGTTACTGCACATCTGTTTGTACGTTGCTGTTGGATGCATGATGGTGGTTCCTAGCAGTGGTAGAAATAGCTTATTTATTCTATTTGGCATCTATATCCATTCCCTCTTCTCCTCCCAACCCATAACCCCCTCCCCCAAAAGCTGAGCTAATGCCTTCCAGATGAGGTGCTAGAAGCTGCTAATTGCACCCGGATCTGTCCTGATTTGTGCTTCAGTCAGCAAGGCACCTCGCTAATGGATCTGAGACTTGGCAGTGGGCCTGGGACCAGTGTCAAAGGAAATGGATGAGAGGGAAGGAGAGAGCACAGGGTTAGAGGGAGAGCAGGGAGACCCAGAAAGGAAAACGATCCCTCCTCCTCACAGCAAGGGGCTGAATTCTGATAAGGGCTTGTGGTTGTGCCCCAAGGCAAGGGGGTCATATGTGGGACGGCAGGCAGCAGAGACATGTTGCCTTCTCCTGTTTGAGAACCCACGTCTGTGCTGGGGGGGTTGTTCCCTGCTCCTGGGGGGAGGCTTCTGCTTGCATGGGGGCAGCAAGGCAGAGCTGGGGCACACCTGGGCTTTACCAGTTCCCAGACTGGTCAGGTCTGAAGCTTTCCTAATGTGAAGCTGGGACACAAGAGCTGGGAGCCAGCTGGGAGCTGAGATTGAGCTGCTTCTCCCTGTTGATCTGGGGCATCTGTCACACATCCCTGGTGGCTTCCAGGAGAAGAAGAGCCAGCTGAGGTGTTTGGACGTGGATCAGAGGTGGAGAGGAGAGAAAATAAGAGGGATGGGGGTTGGGGAGGTAAGAGCAGGCAGGATAAGAAAAGGAAGAGGCTTGGAGAGGAAATAGAATGGGAGGTACTGCAAAAAGCAAGGGGCAGAAGGGAAAAGGCAAGGAGAAGAAATGAAGGCTGGAGAATAAGGAGATGGTGTATGGTATGTCGATCTTGCTCCTGTACAGCCTGCAACAACCACCACACTGTGGCCTGGGGAGGCTGTGCTAGCAGACAGGGCTGCAGCCTCTCCAAGAGCCCCAGGGAACGATGCGTGCTGTCCTGCCTGGGAGCCCTGGGACCTCACTGCAGTCTCAGGGATGAAGAGCTCCCTATCAACACGTAAATGTCTAGGGGCTACTCCTCAATGTCTCACCAAGCTTAACTGCCCAAGGGGCAGGTCTATTTCTGGACATGTGGACAACACCAACACAAAGAGACTCAAACAAAGTGCACAAGTGGCCAGGGGTCTGATTGGGCATGATGCAGGGCCATGATGTCACTCCACAGCACGGTCCTGGTGGCCATGGAGAGGTAAATGGTAAGGCTAATAGCACGGGGACTTTTTTCTCTTAGTAACTCTTCCAAATGATCTGACACCCCAGCTTGGTCTGGAGTGAGAACCTGAAGACCTCCAGTGCTACATCCCCATGACTTTTGCTTCAGCATCTCAGCCTGGGGCTGAAGAAAAGACTGTTGCTGAGTCCTTGCAGATTAGATTGAGGGTGGCATGAAGCAACCTCCTTTCTGTGTGCTGGAGACTCCCAGGAAACTGCACAATGGTTCCTCTCCATCTTGAGATACCCCTCCAGCACTAAATCCAGTGTCTAGTAGAGAAAATGAGGGCCAGAGAAGCAAAGTAACATTGCCTAAGGCTCCACAAAGAATCCAGGTGCCATCTGGGAGAGATGGAAAGTAAGGCTCAAGAGCAGAACTGCACCAGATAACTGGGAACAGAGAAGGTGTTTAAACCCACACCAGTGATCTGGATAAATGGGCACTTGGTCTCAACAAGTCCTTTTCTTTAAAAAAAAAAAAAAAAAAGCAAACAGGGAACACTTTGGTGAAAGGAAGCGATCAAACAACCTGTGACTGCCAGGAGGTGTGTTGCAGCATCTAGTAATTAGCATGATAATCCTGGGAAAGATGCTCCAGGTGGAGGAGAGGTGCCAGGCTGAAAGCGGAAACAGGACAACCAGAAGCAACCAACTGCAATGGGAATCTGGTTGGTTGGAACTAGTAAGGCACCGTGTTAAACACCCTTTGGCTTCGAGTCCCATTTTCATCAACTTTGCAATTCTTGGCAAAGATCGGAGGGAGTTTCCACTAGACTGTGATTCATTTAGTGAAACCTGATCATGGCCAGCAGGGGAGGGAAGTAGACAGACAGACAGACAGACAGAGACAGTGCACTTTGAGTGGAGGCAAGGCTGTCAGGGCTCTGTAGAAGGGGCAGAAAGAGACCTGTTCTGTCTGATAGGAATCTCGGTGGGCAATCTGCTGGGGAAAGAGGTAAGGAAGTAGAAGAGCAAACTAATTACAGACACTGTGTGTGCTTGTATGTGCCTACAGACTGATTAGCTCATGTCTCCGAAGCACTTGGAGATGGAAACCAGTTAATTATCCTTATTAATTTTTCCCCTTTTGTGGTCCTAGTTATTTTTGGAGACCATTTTAAACACAATGCACCACCCAGGTGTTGGCTGCCCTAAAACCCATTGGAATTCTCTATTTGTCTTTCCCTTCCTTACACAAAGGACAAAACAGTCCCAATGAGAGTGATTCCTTCTTCCTGAAACAAGGACAAATAAAGAAAAGAAGAAGAAGAAAAAAAAGAAAACCAACATATCCCATGCTGACATGCCCATATTGCATCATACTTGCCTGCTTCTGTGCTTGCTGGGGGCCAAAGGCAAGGTGGGTGCCTGTCTCTGCACTCATCAGGACCCTGGGATACTGGCAAGTCAATACCCAGGTGCATAGGAAACAAAAGCATAATTGCTATGCAGCTTCTTCCAGTACAGGTAAAACACGGATTTTGCTTCTTTCCAATTTTGTTGCTGTGGGTATCCACCAAAGGACACTGAGGGAAACCCCAGTGAACATCCTGAGGCCATTTCTGACATCAGCAGCATTTCAGGCTTCTGCAGTGCAATAGAAGTCAATTTCTGAGGCAAACCACAGAAAAATCTGGCCTTAAATTTCATCTGCCACCTACTTCCCTTGTTCCAGATGGAGGACATGGACTCTGGGTAACATGTGAGCTGTTATCTTCTGACATTTGTGACCTTTCGGTTGCTTGGTCGCTGTGCAGGCAGAGAGGCAGCAGCACCCAGCAGCCTCTGCCCCAGGGGATGGGTGCACAGCCTGATGTGCCTCTGGACTCCACAGCCCCCCAGCCCCCAGCCCTGCCTCACTGCTTCTGTCCTGTGTGCCCAGATGTTTGCCTCAGCCCTTGGCTGCTCGCCTCAGGGTGGGGCGGGGGTCATGCAGTGGTTTTCTGGACTTCAGGTGCTGCAGTCCTGGGGCTTCCTTGCAACTTTGCAAGAAGTCCGCTAAGAAAAATCTTGGGTCTGGCTGTGGAGAAATGCCTGGCCTTTTCCTTCCTCTCTTCCAGTTTCTTGCTTCCTGGGGCCAGGGCACACCCTTGACAACCAGGTGGGAAACCACAGTCCAAGAACTGGAGAATTAACAGGTTTTCAGCTCTATGCCAAAGCATTAAGTGCTGGGAAACCAGACCATGCACGCCATGTTAAAATAAAGGGATAGCTGAAGACTTCTAGACCATGACAGGTTTGATCTGGAGTGTTTATTTTTTGGCAGGAGAGACTGAATGAGGCCGGGGTAGGGACGGAGCATGTGTTTTATGTGCCAGAGAGAGCACGTCTCCTCTGAGTCAGCTGTGTTCTGTCTCCCTTCACACGTAGCCCGTCAGTCCCATTATGGTGCTATGCTTTGCTTGGTGGGCTGAATGCAGGAACATCTGTACCAGGTCCACTGCAATGTGATTTATGAATCCTCTCTGAGGCACCATCTTTTTCCTCCTCCTCTTCCTTTTGGGGACTTGGGGATTTAGTTGGTTTGGGGGTTGTTTTTCTTAAAATAAAGAGCACTTCAAGTTCATTTAAGGCAGAACCCCTTGATTTACTGTGCTTTGGTTTCAGAAACAAAAGACTTCAGGGGGGAAAAAAGAAGCCATTTAGGTTTTTGAGTATTTTTTCCTGTTATACCTCAGCCTCCCTGTGTGGACAGAAAGCATGCTGTGGTACAACACCAGCACTTGCCTGGCACCGAAAAGGACCCAAATCAGTCTGGGCCACAGGTGCTCTGACAGAGTCCCATTTTCTCAAGCAGGGGGTCAGTCTATCCAGCAGCAGATCACTCTGTTGGGCTGCTCCTATACAATGTGGAGTCTGCTGTGATCTTGGGACCCAGCAAAGACAGAGCAGGATTTGGACCAAGGTATAAGAATTAGTGTTACACATCTACAGAACAGAATTGAATGAAACTGAAGGACAGCTGTCAGTAAGAGAACATTTCTCTAACTCATAACTTTTCAGGTGGCAGAAAAGATGCAGAAAGAAAGATGTCTTTCAACTCCTCTCTCCCAAGATCACGAACCATTGTTTATGAAACTCAAACAGTGTGGCAATACATCTGCATAAATTTGCAGACCTGGGGATACCTACCCAGAAAGGTCCATTGCAGGCCAAAACAAGGTATATTGGGGAAAAAATTAGGATTTCTTTATATCATCCTTGTAAAAGTGAGACGAATAATTCAAGACTGCAAGTAAGAACTGGTTTGAGGTATCCAGAGAAGGACTCTGCCCCCAAGGACTGCAGCCTGTACATCTCTCCTGTTTAGCTAGTCACTTCTTCTGACACCAGTTCCTAAAGATCGCACTGTACTTCCACAGCTGCTTACCTTTCCTAAATCTATAGGGCATGGTACTAATAGAGTATCCTGTATAGAAGGGTTGAGTCACAAAATTAAAAATTAGGAGCATGGCTGAGTTCCTATACACTTTGAGGAGCCGAAACTTGCTTGTTTTTTTTTTTAGAAGTCCAGATTTGGCTTAACTAAACAATAAACTTATTTGTTTCTTTCTGCTGCAGCATATCCTAGCCTAAAAATCCATCATCTGCACTTTGCACACCTTTCATAAGTGAAAAATGAAGTGGTCAGATACATATAAAATTAGGTAAAAAGCACACTCACACTTAGATAATTTTATTTGGGCCTCTCAATATCCTATTGACAGGAATTCAGAGTGTCCAGGAAAGCATCACAGGAAAAACCTACATGGACCTCTTGCTCTGTAAGAAAACTACCAGATACACAAAACCTTCTGCTAAACCCATCCAGTGATACTACTCAGGGTGTCTTGCTGCACTGGGAAATCAGAGAGCCAACTTCAACAGCTAGTGCCCCCAAATGAGTCAAAACCTCAAGAGTAACTTCATACCTACAGTTCTGCAAGCAAGTCTTGCAAGGTTTACCTACAGCCAAGCACTTACAGCTTCAGAGCAGAGCGGGGCTGCTGGCTCCTTAAAAACTGCCTCGAGATGAGGCACAACTCTACACATCACTCAAGGGTCAAAACCAGAATCCACTGGGATTGGATTATCTGGGATATGGATATCCCCATACTCTGACCTTTTGTGGCCACTAGAGCACCAGCAAACACCGGAACACTGCTCAGGACCCTGCTTAGGGCACAGGTGACTGAGAACCGCCTCCACTTCTCCCCATTTGCACTGGAAGGAGAAAAATTGAGAACAGAGGGGATGCAGACAAAGGCTAGCTGTATGGTCAGGGGAAGAGAGTGCCTATCGTGAGGAAGGAGATTGCTGATTTATTTTGCCCAGTGAAATGCAGGCTGAGAATGGATATGATTGTTCTTGGTAAACACATCAGAGGGATAAGCACCAGGGAGGGAGCAGAGCTATTTAAGCCTTGGAACAATGTTGGCGCAAGAACAAGTGGGCATGCTCCAGCCAGGAATAAATTGAGACTGGAAATAAGAAGAATGGTTTAAGCCTCAGAGCTGTCAAGTTCTGGAAGAGCCTACTAATTGGGGTAGTGGGAGAATCTTAAAACTTGTTAGGATTGTTTGCATCTTCACATTTGTGCAAAAGATTGCACGATGTGATTGCTGACAATAGCAAGGGATAAGACATGGTAAAATAGGAGATCCCTTCCAGCGCTACATCCCTACTGCGAAGCACTTGGGAGTGATTTGTTTCTCATGTGTCCATGTTAAGGCAGGAGAGTTGCAGGATCCTTTGCCATCCAGCCCTGCGGGTAAACTCTTTGCAAGCCAGTTGCAAGCAAGGAGACAAGGATACTTTCTCAGATGGCTGAAGATGATATGATGGTTGCTACTAATGAGCTGTGAGGAGAAACGTGTCTTTTGTCCCAGGAGGAATATTGCAGGCATCGCACCAGGCCACAGCCAGGCAGTAGGGCAGAAACAAACAGCAGAGGCAAAGAGTTGAAATTCCAGAGGAGAGAACCAAGTGCAGGCATTTTCTCATTAGAGAGCAGGGAGCTTCATGTCTTCTTTGTCTCTTCAAAAGCAATAGAGGTTGAACAATTACCAGGGAAAATTTACATAACCCTTTCTGTCATTTGGGGCCATGGCAGCTCTGCAACAAGCCGTAGGATCAGCTAAGCCACTCAGGCAATGAGTCAGTCTCAGCAAAACAGTGGGTTCCTTCAGTCATATACCTTCATCTCTTCCTGAGGAGAACTCCCCAAAAAGCACAACTAACCACCCAAAGCCACGGTCTTCCTTGTTAGAGCCCACTGCTCATTTCAGCATCTCCCCATGGAAAAACAGTGCTGGCAGCCTGTGGCAAGCCTTGAAAATCTCACAAGGTCCACCCTGGTCCAGAGGCTGAGGTATGAAGCAAGGTTCTTTACTGACCTATTGGAAGTCCTGCAATGAGGGAGCTCCACAGCAAGAAGTGGCAGCCCTGGGAGCTACAGACAAGGAGGACTCACTTAGCAAGTAGATGTCGCAGGCTTGAAATCACCTGTCTGTGCTCACTGTGAAGGCAAAAGCCTGCTGGCCAAAAGGATTCCCACACAAGGCAAAGGGGGTAAAACTGGGCTGCCCCAGGCAAAGACTGAGGCATCTGTCTTCCCTTGTACCTGGGATGCTTCACCTCTCAGCCCTGTTGTGCTTCCCCAGGGCTGTGTCTCCAAGCCATCAGCAGGCTTCCATGTGTTAAACCCCGTGTTAGAAGCAGCCATACAGTAAGGAACGGTCAGTCCCTCTGCCTCAGGGGAGCCAGCCAGCAGAGCCTCTGCCAGGGTTTGTAAGCCAGGAAGCAGATTAGCACAACTCAGGGGGGCTACGCACAGTGCCTGACCCCCGTGTTCAGCTTCCCTGGGTGCCTTTCACTGGAGGGGCACACACTGGAACCAGTCCCCACCTGGCTGGGCTGACCTGTCCTCACCAGACTGAGGCAGAGCCCAGACACTGTTCTTATGTGTGTCACCAAACAGTGGTCTTATATGTGTCAGTTCAGGAGAGAGGCTACTGACAAACTGTCCAGCCAAGTTATTCCTCTCATCCTCCAAAACCAATGGCACCTGGGCAAAACCAGAATGCCACAGCTCTCAACCACTCCTATGATTCCTGTCAGCCTCCTGCTGTGGGTAGTTTAACTCTTGGTCTCGCTTAGTTGCAGACAAGCAGATGGAGGGGTCCATGCTCAAAAAACAGTGGCCTTTCTCATCCTTGGGGACTCTACCTGAGACAATGGGGGCAATAATTCAGTGTGTGTGTAAGAAGGAATAAACATTACAGCAGCTAGTTAACACATAGGCACACATGGGCATGATAAGATTGAGCTCTGAATTCCTTTTCTTTAGTTAACTCTACACACACACATGCAAACTCCCTCCCTTCTCCTTAGGAAACTGAAAGAAAGGAAAAGCAATAATAAAATATTTCAGATGAGAGAGAAAGAATTCTCCATGATTGAGAACATTTAATGGGAACCAGCTGCCTGAGCAAGACCAAAGGCTGATCCTGCTGGGGTTTTGTTGACAGTGTCGCTTTCTATAGGTACCTGCTGAGGAAAAGGGAGGGATGCTCACAGAGGAGGAGAAGGAAGGTGAAGGAATGTGTTGCACAGTGTTCTACCTCCATGCAACCCCATCTCCCCCTTTCCCTTTTCAAGAGGCTCTCCAGGCTCTTGGAGAAGAGCCACGATAGGACAAAATGAGAAAGCATGAGCAAGCGTGCTGCGGAGCATGTGGGTGGCTCTATCTGAGCAAAAAGGGGTGGATGGAAGAAAGGAAAGAGGAGCCCAAAAGTTCAGCGCATGAAACAAAAGCCAAGGTTGGCTCTCTTTCCTGTTCTTCCTTGCGACCAGACAGCTGCAATTAAGATGTAACTGATACACTGAGAGCTGGTCCCTTATGCTCAGGCTCTCTCACCTCCGCCTCGCCTGTCTGCCCACAGTGGCAACAACTGCCCAGACATGAACCCAGCAGAGCTCCTGCATGGCCACCACATCCAGCCAGAGCAGCCAAACCCTGCCAGAGCAGAGCAACCCCCAGGACAGGGAATGTGGACTGGTTTCAAGTTGCCCTTTCTCCTGTGGGTAATAACTGGCTCCATGGACCTGCCCATGCTGCGATCTATGTGTTCAGGAGGTGAGGGGACCCAACCCATGTCCTGCTGCCTCTGTGGCCCCAACCCCTCTGGAAAGAGCCATTACTCCTGCAGGATCTGATGCACTACTTAGTCCTATGCTCAACTGGCCCAAGGCCATGATCTTGACCCAAGCCTATTGTTCAGGGTCCTGTGCTTTAAAGGAACCACTTATCCCTATACCCAGGGATATTCATGCCCAGTTCAAAGCTTTGGAGATCAGCATCAGGAAAGTCTGTCAGCTGCCTGCCCTTGAACACTGAGGTTTGTGTAGATCAGGGCTCCAAGTGCACAGAAGGACAGAGCTCACATTTACACACTGAAAAACATAAAAGTTTTTCAAAATACTCCAACATTACTCTGAATTGGGTGATGTACTCTGGGGTAAATACTGGTATGGAAGCATAATGCTTCACTGGGCCAGCTAGCAATTCTTCTCCATCTAGAGACAGAGATGTCACCTTTCAACTAGAAGTGGTAGGTCATGTTAGCAATGTTTTTGCTCAGCTTTTCCTGGGCTTTGTACTCTGTTCTCCATGATTTCTGTTCACAGCTGTTAACGGAATTGTATCTCAAAACAGTTTCCTTTAAAAACAGAAGCCAGAATCCCCTGTTTCCCTGAATCAGGAGTTAAGCCTAACCATTATGATGCACTGTGCACTCCCCCTCTATGTACTTTAATCAAGTGGGATTATGGCACCAACTTTTGGACTCTAAAGATCTGTACTTTCTCACCACAGGAGAAAGCCCTAGTCCTGGAGATTTTACTGGTTCAAACAGGCAAGCACAGTCAGGAAAAACACCAATGGTGTCACTGGGAAGAGAGGTGGCATTTCCACCTGTCCTGTACCTTCTGCTTTCTGAGCACCTGAGATGCCAGGGTTTAACTAGGCAGTGCCCACAATCCCTGCCACACTCCAAGAGGGCTCCAGCGCCTTTGTTATTTTTTAGCAGGGCTAACGTGATGGCAGGGGAGGTAATGCAAACCTTGTCATGCTTCAGCACAGACTACAAGTTCTCAGCACAGCAGCAGCTGCAGCTGCAGGCTGGCGGCAACACTACCTGTCGCAGAGCTCTGGGGAGGAGACACCTTAAGAGCCTGGAGCTGAGAAGAGGGAATACATTAGCAAGCTGTGGCACAGATCTGATTTTCCATTCAATAACCCCACAGTAACTCAAGGAGATGGTAAATTGCAACTGCAACAGCTCACTAGCAGCCTAACATTTCCTCATGGTGCTCCCGAGGTGCGGAAAGATCTCTGCAGAGTGAGGCCCATGAAGGGGGAAGCGTGCAGCAAACGTTTTGGAAAATTGCCCTGTAGCCTCCTTTGCCATTACCCTTCCCCTTAGCAGTGTGTAAGCCCCTTCTTTTTGGTTCAGCACACTCGTGCGTGTGGGGTCCCACAGCCACAGGGGCAGGAGCTGCTCCTTTCTCACCTATAACTTCATCTGCTGCTTTTATATCCAAAAAGAAAGCTGCAAATAGACCCCAAGCTCCAGTGCAAGGACAGTTTCCGGGCTTGGCTGTCTCTCCCCAGAGGCAATCCAGCCTGAGCCCCAGGCTCTTGCCATAGAGTCCCTAGAACTAAGCGGGACTGCTGCCAGTTTACATTAGCAGCCAAGTGACCATCTGTTACAAAGGCAAAATATGATTATTATGCTTAGGTGCATGCAGTCTTTGATGTAGTGCCCAAAGGTAACAATAAAGTATTATTAAGTTTTCTCAATTATGTGGATCGTGACAATACTATGACAAGACTGTTGGAAACAACCTTCAAAACGAGGTGTGGGAATCTAGCAACACCCAGCCACATGTTGCTTCTTAATCCTAGTCCCACTGACGTTCATGAAACTTCAGCTAGTGTAAGGGATATGTGCCACAGCTGCTGATGGTGTGGGATCCAACCCCAGGGCAGCCTCAGCAAGAGGGTTCGAGCAGAATTTGGGAGACCAGGACCCTGCCCTCAGCAAGCCCATGCTGCTGCCCCACACACTGGCCTCGAGCAAGTCTTGCCTGCTCCTCACACCTCAGTTTTCCACTCCCAAAGGCAGGTGTGGATCAGTTCCTCTTGCACACTGCCGAGCATCCTCCCTCCCTCCCTTTTTAATCGGGATTTGTATGTGGGTTTCCAGGCTTCCTGGCTGTCCCGTCTCCTCTTTCTCCTGCATTGCTTTGATGTTAATTGTCTCCAGGGCTGGAGCGCTCCTTGGCTGATTAAGTCCAAGAGTCCTCCCTGGTTTTGTTGACCCATGAATGGGGGCCTCTTCAGTGCTCAGTGGAGTGCGGGCTCATTGCCCCTCCTCCTCCCCCCCATTCGGTTTGATGGATTAATCGTGCTGTGTAAAGGAAAGTGGGGTGGGAGGGGAAACTGAAGCAGCGGGAAAGGGGGGGAAGGAGGATGGGAGAAAAGGAGCAAGAAAGAGAAGGACCTTCAGCAAATGCTCGACTGCCCTTGCTTAAAATAACACCGTTTATTTAAGCAGGTCAGGCACACAATGGCTTGAGAGGGGCTGCTACTCAGATCATGGGACCCCGTGTATGCTGAGTAAGAGGCTGAAGAGGGTGTTAGCCAAACTCTGAAAGCTGGTCTGTTCTTACCCGATGTCTCCATCTCCCCCCAACACACACACACGCGCGCGCGCACTTGCACCTCCTCTTTTCCTTCCCCCTCCCCTTCATACACTGCAGTCCCTTGCCTTTTTGGCAGCGGTACGGCTCAGAGCCAGGAATGGTGGGGCTCTGAGAGAAAAAGGGTCCTCCAGCCACTGCCCTAGACCTGCTATCCTGGTATTTGCAAAGCTTTTGGTAGAAAAACATGCCTCCTGCTCCTTTTTTAAAAAAACAATTGGTTCCATTCAGAGGTGAGATTCAAGTAACTGGGGCAAAAATAGCAATATCACTGTCAGCTGGCTGAGTGGGCTGCTGACTGTGTTAGACTTGCTCTTTGTTCCATCAATGATAGAGCACATCCCTCCTCCACTATCCAGGTGCTGGGCTGCCCACTACCCAGCCTTGTTCATGGTCTGCATCATCCCTTAGTGTTCCGGTTCTTTTTTTCTTCATTCTGACCCACAGAGGGGTGTCTTGGTTCCTTCTGACCAGGGATGGCCAAACCAGGAGTCAGGAAGCCCAGTGGAGCCTCACAACTGTCCTGGCCCAGGCCAACTGCATTGTCACTTGCAAGTTTGCTCTGGTGTCCAAGCCTGGCCAATGCCAGCAGCCTTCTGCCCCTCAAACACATGTACAAAAAATCCATAGGGACTGCATGCCTCTCCCTTCCCCACCTCCTCCTGCTCCAACATCTGTGCTGTCGGAGCTGGTGGGTGCTGCCCCTCTCCGCAGTTGCATCCATAACAAATGTAAGAGTCAGGCTCAGGAAATGAAAAGGCTGTCCCTGAGGGGGACCTGTGCAATTTTCCAGCCTCTCCCTCCACTGCTGCTTCCCCTTCTCCATCCCCCTGGCCCGACTTCCCCTGGCTGATGGCAGCAAGGAGCCGTTGGTGTTGGCAGGGTGCTGCTGGCTGCCTGGCAGGCTCTCCCAGTCAGCTTGCCAGGCTTTTCAGGGCTCACTCTCGCTTTCCAGAGGCTGGAAGTGCAGAGCAGTAGATGGGCTGCCTTGGCAGCCTCACTGTTTCCAAACATTGAAAGGCCGGGAGAGAAAAGTCTGCTTCTCCCGGCTCACCAAAGCCACCACCACCGTGGACGCTGGCCAAGTCTGCCTAAAAATAACTGCAGTGCTACCGGACACATGTGCTTCCAGGGGAAAAAGTGGGACAATACGCCCCAGGGCAGCAAGGATGGAGCAGAGCAGGGCGGAAGAAGAATTTGGGGCCTTTCTCTCTATCCTCCCTCTCACCAAATAAAGCTGCCTGTGTTGTCCCAGCAGTGCTAGTCAATAGCAACCAGGGACGTCTCTCTGTTTGCACAAGTGGGTTCCAACCAGTACATCTCAGATAGCTGCAAATTGCCTTTCCCCAGCTGGGAATGCCTCCCTTCCCATTGTGCTTGCATATTAAAGAGAGTGTGGCGGGCATTGTGATGCTGGTGACCCTGGGCCAGTGCTGTAGTTGCCTGAAGGCAAGATCTCCCCTACCTCCACCTCTACCTCCACCTCTTCTTCCATGAGATGTGAGATCTGCCAGGCTGTGACTGCCTCTTGATCTGGCAGCTGTGATCCCAACCAGCCCACTCAGCATGTAAGTAAAAGTATATAAGTTGACTAAGGAGAAAAAAGCATGTGACTGGCACAAGAGCAATTCTGGCCGCGAGGAATAGCACCAGCTGTGCTGCCCAGCTTCAACACAGGGGTCCCAGGGTAGATGCAAATACACTGTGCTTTTAATCCACCAGCCCCTGGGCAACCACACTGATGGCTCCAAATCAGCATGGGGCAGCTCTATATTTGATGCCAGGTCCTTCCCACACTCCCATGTCCACTGTTTTCAGTGTAGACAGCAAGTCTGACTTCGGAAGCAACTTCTGGGCTACCCTCCAAGTGCAATGCAGATGCGCTTGGTATAATGCAGATGCGCTTGGTATAATGCAGGTATCCCCTGCTTGTAAGGATACCTGCCACGTGTTTCTGCTTGAAACACGAGAAGGGAGAGGAGATGTAAAACCATATGTGTGATCTGGGGCACTCTCTTCCATCCTGCTGTGGCCAAGACATCTCCTTGCCCCAGCTGGAGGACCAGCACAGACAAAATATCCAGGTTCCCCTCTTGGCAGAAGGGTGAGGGTAACTGGAAAAGCAAAAGCCATATTTTACCAGAAGGAAAAGGCAAAATCTTGAACACTCTGAATGTTTCCATAGGTTAGAAGAGGCTCCACCAGCCCAGGCTGTCCATGAAGCTGTAACACACCTTCTCTCCAGCCTGCACCCTCGCTAAGTGTTTCTTGGTGGGAGATAGCCAATCACAGCCAAAGGTCAAACAACTCTTCCAAAGTCTTCTGGATCTGCTGGGACACCTTACTTTCAGAAAAATAGTGAAGATCTAAGCGGAGGTTGGGTGTTTCTATCACTGCAGACAAGGGTTTCTTTTCTGTAAGTCAAAATAAGTCAGCAAAACTGATGTGAATTTGCTAAATGTTTCAGGTGACGTAAACTTTTGAGCCTTTGGCACAAAGAAACCTACCACAAGAAAACTATGTTACAGCTGAAGCAATTTACCTTGCTCTAGATCTGGGGGGCTTTGGGTCTTTTTGGGCTTTGGATTTTTTTTTGTGGGAGGAAGAGAAGAGGGTTTAAAAAGGGTTTGGCACAGTGAATCTCAGTCCCAGCAGATGCATACTTGTTTGTCTATTTAAAATCAGGACAATCCAAACCCGTTAGCAGATGTAACTGAGTTAAAGCATGAACATGAATTTAGAAAACAATATGAACAATCATTTGTAAGAAAGGCAGAATCCAAGTAATTGATATCATAAATCCCTCAGGACATTGTTGTGGGATATTTGTCATCTCGGAAAAATTCAGGATCCCTTGCTTACATGACTGCACCTACTTCTGAGGCAGAATTTTGGAAACTCGTGCTCTCAAATGTCAAAGTGTAAGTTAAAGCAGACACTATTCGGCATTTGTTCTGCTCCCAAGGTATTTCAAAGAGTGTTTGCCAGATCTGTGAGAAACTGCTAAGCGCTGAAGCTCCAGTGAATGATGTTTTAATTTGGACTGAGGGCTTGAAAGAACATCTTGAAAGACTTAGACAAGTCTTAAAGAGAGTATGAGAAAAAGACTTAAAACTGAACTATAAAAAAAGCTCTATATCTGATGTAATAAGTTATTTAAATGAGGCATAAATTGAGCAAAGATGGTTCAATTGGTAACGTGCATAAAATGTTGAAATGTTTAGCTCCGTAAAACGGAGTGGATTTGTGGCAATTTATGGAGATGATAAGCTGGTTTTGACAAAATTCATTCCAAATGCTCAGGGAGCATCTTATTTTGCAAGGTGGTGAGCATTTATTTATTTTCCCCTCATCTAGAACAACACTTAAACACATGCTTGATCGTGCTGACTTGGCTTGCTCACTTCTGGGGTGGGATGCTACACAATGCGACTCTTAGAGGAAAGATCATCTCTTCATCCTGTACTGGGGACCCAGAAGAGTCTGTCAGAGAGCCCTCATTTCACTTGCCCTTACCTTTGCTCTATGGGTATAAAATAGGCATAGGTTTCCTTGTCTGTTTTTATTTTTCACAGGAGCTTTGTGAATCAAACATCCACTGGCGAGGAGGTTTGCCAGGACGCCGTGAAAAAGCGGATCATCAGCCAGGGCTACGCAGTATGCAGAGTGGAGATGGCAGAGTTGCATGGGGCGGTGGCCATCGCAGCAGGGAGGGTGTCCTGCCTGGGAAGAGGGCACCTTGCGTGGTTGGGGCACTGCTGGGCCCACTGGCTGGGTGAGTGTGCACAGCATCTGCATTTGAGAGGAAAAGTGAATTTGGAAACCCAGGCTGAGAGCAGGCTTGCTGCTGCTGCTGCTGCCCTCCCCGAGGCAAGCCATCCCAGCCTCCCTCTCGCTGCTGAGCGCCTAATAAAGACCACATCAACACACTGAGCATCCCACTGCCACCACCTCCTCCTCCCCAGTTCAGGGCTGGGACGGCTCTTGTCTTGTCAGAGTCCCTAAAGGTTACTTTTCACATAAAATCAAGTGCACATATGTATAACTGCTACAAAGAAAAACAACTTTCAACAATGAGCCTGCAAAAAAGGGGAAAAAAAATCCAAATCCCCATTCCTTATAGGGTTACTTCTAATGCAGGCAAGAGGGTGTTTAAAAGCAGACAAGGTCTCGCTAGCAGGAGGGACTCCTCCCTCGACCCAGGTTTTTCTAAAGTGGTTTTCCTCCAAGCAGCACATCACAAAGCCATCTTCTCCTTCCCCCCCCTCCTCCCCAGCCCAGGTTGTAAAATAACGAGTTTCTTGTTATTCTTGTTATTGCTGAATGGCAGAGGTCTGGAGCCCCGTGAAGGGAAGGGGGCAGCCTAATTAGGGAAACGAGAGCCATCCTTAATGAGCACTCCTGACTAGGTGGGGATTTAAAGAAAAAGGAGGGGGCAAAGGGGGAGAGAGGTCAATTCGTACAGCTTTCTCTTCCCTACCCCCACCTCCCACCCCTCCCCTCCTCCCTGTAAACCTACCGCAGTTTGGTGTCTGAGCATGGGGGCTTCTCGATATCATTATCAGTTATTAAACTGTATTTTTCTCTTCTGCCTGACTTCACAAGGGATTAATTTCATGTCACTTCCTTTGCTAATTTTATTCTGTGAGGATATGTCAAGTGTTTGAATTGTTAGTGTCCCTGGACCTTACTGTGTCCTTGCATGTGGAGTATTTTCTGGTTGATATCTCTTCAGCAGGATGGTGCCTGAGCAGAAGTGACAGCCAGTTGTACCAAAACCTTTCAGCAATTCCCAGAATGGCCTGTTGGGTGTGCAAAACATGCTACATCTGCTCCACAGATCACCGGTGTGGTTCCATTTGTGATTCCTCTGGACAGTGTAGACAATATTGATGCCTGCACCTATCCAGGTGAAAACTGGGCTCTGCTTGCATGGGCGGGTGGATCCATGGGCACAGCAGATGCATCTTTGCAGATAGATCTGTCAGGACCTGTACCTACCACTGTTGGACATCTTTGTCACTAGGAACCATGGTGTCAAGGCAGAGAGCACAGCCTGATCATCAATATTTAAGATGCCTCAGATGTAGTTCTGGTACCCTGTGAGTCAAGATTACTAGTTGCTTGCTACATTATCCCTTCGTAGGAATAAATCTCTTGAGTTCCCCTGAGTTCATCCCTTCCTATATGTACATTGGCAGGAGCTGAAAGATCCGTGTGTGGAAATTCAACTGCAGAAACTTTCTCATTCCCCACCCAACCTCTTGAATTTCTCTCCTGTGCAGCTTTCTCTCGCTCTGCCTGAGCTGTAACCAAACGCCCCCGCTCTTCATGAGGCTTCAGCTCTCGAGCCCTCTCTGCTGTAGACTGGCCTTGCCTCCATCTCCTTGAGGGAGACAAGCAGAAGGAGCAGGTTGTGAGGTGCCCCCCATCCCAGTGGATGGTAAGGGGTGTCTCCCAGGGGCCTGGAACTCAGAGGTGCCCTGGGAGAGGCTGTGAGCACATAGGGATGGCTGGGTTTCTGTCTGCCAGCCTTGTCCTCCTGAACGTGCCCCGGGTCGGCATTAGGCAGTCACCTCCAGCAACTCCTGTGATGTTATTTGCAAAGATCTGTCAGAATCCATGCCCAGTTAAATCATCACATGCTGAAATGCTTAAACAGGCTTCCAAGGAGTGAGCTCGCAGCCAGAAGCGTGGGAGGAACGTAGTCTGACAGAAAGGAAATAAGCAGGGAACATTTTACCCATAAAAGCACTTTGCTTTCCCTTTGCTTCATAAATCAGCTTTCTCTGATCTCATCCAAAAAAAGGCAGTTAATTCCCCACTTCTCCCTGCCTGGGAGATGTATTCTTTTCTGTATTTGGATCTTGCCTCAGAGAAATTAAGAGACCTAATTGTTTCCACTGCTCCTTCCAAAATCAGGGAACAAAATAACATCAGAACTAAGGCCCTGGGCCACACCTCCCAAGGTGCCAAGCTCTTTCCTTTGGGAGGCAGCAGGAGCCCAGTGCTCTCCCTACCTGCAAGAGCCAGGTCCCTGAACTTGGGGACTTTCCTGACAACATCTGGCAATGAAACCTTTGGCTTGAGCATCATTGTCAAAGGCCAGGTAGAGCCAGATGAGAAATGAGCACCCCACTCTTTTTGGGGAGAAGTCACTGATGGGGTGTTCCTGCTGCCTACGGTGGAATAGGTCAGGTGAATAATTATTCACCAACAGGAGTAAAAGATTTAATCAGCCAGTAGTGCATGGCCCCAGAGTAAAGACCTGTGCCCAGCCGTGCAGATTCCAGCTCCTGTGTACTAAGCACACAGCATTCCTCCAAGCCTACCAGAAATGCGGCGTTTTATCAGATCCATTTCTCTTCTTTGTTTATGGCTTGAGGATGCCAGGGCCCCTCTGGACTATAGTTTGAACTTATTTAGCATTTTTTGTGGGTGAATTTCTTGGATTACCAAGAAAGTCTTGGCAAAAGAGCCAGTTCCTTCCTATTCCTGCCCGGACATGTAGGCTTGCTGCTACTCTCTCATAGCAGAAATGACCACACACCTCCACAGCAGACGGCCTTGACTTTACAGCTGCCTCTGATGACCAAACAAGAACAGGGCCTGAACAATAAATATAAAGTAAATTTGACTTCCATTGACACCACACAGAGGGTGTGCTCAGCTTGTACTCCTGTTGTTCCCCTGATTCATGCTTTCTCCACCTTGACCCAGGCACTGTACTCTACGCATTTCTTGGTTATTCTATAGGAAAGCAAAAAAAAAAAAAATCAAAGACAATATGGGGATAAAGGGGACAGGGGTATTTCTGAAGTAGTGGTGTTTTACAGGGAGACTGTAAAAGGCAGTGGCATTAGATGAGCACCCCCCAAACAGGTGAAAGGCTGAATTACAAGCTGAAGGAAATGTACATCTGGAAAGTCTTGAAATAAAAGCCTCGCTTCCTCAAGCTGTTCCCCAACAACCATCTAACTGGAGGTCTGTCTCTCTACATCTCATCCATCTTAAGTCAAAGGGACTCAACTGATGCGAAATTATGGCAGGTGACAGCATGTCCCTAGGCATGCAAAAACATGCAGCTGTGCTACAGGAGGTCTGACATTAACACTGGCATGGAGAGGATGCCCGCCTGGCATCCTCATGACTCTGCTATGGTACTCAAATGTCAGGACACGTTCCTGCAATGGTGACATGCACAAATCTACCTCCTCTGGTGGTTTGCTGAGTCCTCCAGCACAGAGCTGTGGTTACTATGGGTATGAGAAAGACCCATTAACAGTGTAGCACTCAGGGCCTTTGTACAGTGTTTTTGTAATAGGAGAAAGTTTGCACAGCTTGTGGGGAGGGATTTTAATAGAATATTAAACCACTGTTGCTTCTTCATCCCAATATATGGTTGCCAGGTCTCTTACCCTTTCCTTCCCTACCCTTTCTGGGCTCTGGCCACACCTATAAAAGTCTAGAAAATCTCTGCTACAAATCACTTTGAGTTCATTATAATGAGATAGAAGCATGTTGAGCACAATGCTCACTTTAAAGGAATTTTATGACTGTTGCTGATCCTCTGGGAGAATAAGTTGGCATATTGTGCTTTAGGAATGTAGTGATGGGCAGTGGATGTTGGCAGTGGCTCTATATCCACCCTGTCCTGAGAGCCCCAGGTTTGCCGTGGCTCTGCTCTCAGGAGGCTCACCACTGTGTGGGAATCCCGGGCAAACACTCCCTCCATCTGCAAATCAATCAGATGCAGTGCTCAGAAATCACCCCATTACATCCAGAGATACGCTACCACATTGATTTTGCCAGATTTAGGATGAAGAATGTGAAACTGACTGTCTTATACCCTGATAGCTCTGTAACTCCTAGGCTAGGGACCTTGTGCAGAGCCTCATAGGTCCATAAATGAACAGGCTGTAACTGACCACTACAATTGCCATTAAATCTGCATTTACAGACCACCAGGTCATAGAAACCATTCCTTAAAATGTGTGTCTGTGTTTCGTGTTCTGGGGTGGAGCACTTGCTGGCTTCATTTTTTTGGTGGATTTTTTTGCCTCATGAAAAAAGAAAAAAGAGCAGCCAACATCTTAAAGGCTCATTTTCTCCCCAGCATGGAATGAACCTGAACGGCCAAACCTCAGCATTTTTCACAAAGTGTAAGCCTTGTTTTGCAGCCAGCTGAAGAGGGAGTGGAGCTCGAGCTGAGTGTGTGGGTGGCTGTGGAGGCAGGTGAAGGTACATGGAGAGCCTGCACATGCACAGCAGGTGCACAAAAGTGTGAAGAGAGGGAAAGCATGGATGTCATATGGTCGGATGTATGACATGCTTGCACATACATGTAGGGGTGTGTGCACAGGTGCACACATGCATATATAAATGCATATATTCATTTTTGTATCTGCCCGAGAGGAGCCTGGGTGTGCAGATCTATGTGGAATCGAGTATATAGAAATGGCTCCTCAGTTTAAAGACTTGGCAGGAGAATGGGGACATTTGCTGAAAAGCCTCATTTTCTGTGCTGAGTTTGTCTGGGGGACTGGGCTGTAGGTTGCTTCTGAGCCTCCCTCTTGTACCTGCTCTCAGATCCTCTTTTACATTCTAACTTTCCTCGTATTTGCTATTTCTTCCTTTCCCTCTGGCTGGCTCCTTCTTGTACCTGCTCTCAGATCCTCTTTTACATTCTAACTTTCCTCGTATTTGCTATTTCTTCCTTTCCCTCTGGCTGGCTCCTTTTCTGTTATTCCTTCTTCTCATATTTCCTCCCTCCACCACTTTTTGAGATGTTTTTCTCCCTCCCTTTCATTTCTTCCTTCTGTTCCTCCTCTCTGGGTCTCTCCTCTCATTCCTCCCACGCTGGCATCCTCTCCTTTCTCTGCCTCCCCCTGCTCCCCCAGCCTGGCTTTCCATCCTGCCTCCTTCCCTTGCTCTCCCATCTCACATGCTTTTGTTTTCCCTTCCCTCTCCCCCTCCGCTCGGCCTCTCTCCCCTCTTCTCTCCCTCCCGCTTCCTCACTCCCTTCTCTCTCTGAAATAAACTTCCCCGTGTGAAGCCCCTGGCCACCTTCCAGCCTCTGGTGAGATGAAGGGGTCCCTGGCATACGCTCAGCTCTGTGCTCCATAGGGCATTGTAACCGCTGGTACCAAGGCTATAAAATCTTTAGTGTCTCTAGGAAAGATGACTGTAAATTCTTCAGAAGTCCCACCATGGGTGTAAAGATTCTCCCCCCACACACCTCTCCCCTCCTTCCCCGGGCCTCTGTGAAAGGAGCTATGTAGTAAAGCAAGGGGCTCACTCCTCCCCTTTGCTCAAGCCTGGGCTCTGATCAGGATTTCAGCAGAGCATGGCTCTCCCCATTGACTTCAAGAGGAGATTTCAGTACCCTGCAGAGCAGAGAAGCAGTTCTCGCCGCTCTTTTGGTCACTTAGGTATTTGACTTTATAAACATGATTAAAAAATGCTAAGAAAGCGCTGAAGAGAGGGAGGCCTCCCCTCTAAACGTTGAGCAAACAGAAACACATGAAGCATTGTTCGGCTCTGAAAGATGAACCAGCCTCGAGCCAGCAAGGGAGTGTGGGGAAAGCAGGCAGTGCATTAAAAATAGGTTAATTCTCTCATATTACAGATTTGCTTGAAGATCCCAAAGGGTGTTTGGTTTTTTTTTAAAGCTACTTTCCAACCTGATGAACACAAGCAGACCTTCCCAGGGGTATTCAGCAGGGAATTTAGCCGAGGCTTAGCAGACGCAGCACAGATTCCAGCTTTTGGCCCCAGGGATGTGTGTTTAGCAAGAGTCAGACATGGTTACTGTCAGGCTGGTGGGTAGACGGGACTCAGATGTGCACAAAGAGCAGAACAAGCCATCATGACACTTTTTATCTAATTCATAGATTTCCTGGCGCTTGGCACAGGGAGAGGGAGCAAAAGGCTCCAACGTGAAGAGCCATATGGCTGAAGCTTTTTGGTACCCCCACAAGCCTGACAGGCCTCTCATGCCACACACAAAACATACAAGGTGCTCCCATCCCCACACTCCCAGTCACTGCCGGCCCCAGAGCAGGACATCCCAGTGGGGCTGTCATCAGGATCAGCAGAGACAACATACCAGCCATGGAGAACCCACTGGGCGACAACCCCAGCAGAAGAGAGTCTGAAGTGTCAGTGTGATTCTCATTCTCAGTGTGAAAGACTTGACAGGCTCGCAAATATCGAACTCATCCTTCCTACTTTGGCATGTGGCAGGAATGGTAAATTCCCTGAGGCTTCCAAGTTGGTGCTGGAGCTAACGAACCCATCCTTGCCTTCTCTAGACTGTGGCACAAGTTCATTTTGAAAAATGCAGGGCGGGGAATTTGGGGCATTTGTGTTCTCATCAATTACTGTCCATAGTATTTATCATGAAGGGGAAGCACTGAGGGGAAATGGAGGGGCAGGATGGTGTGTGTAGGAGTGCTCACGACTGCAGGGGAGGCAGAGGGAGCATGGGCTGCGAGGAGGGGCTTTGGCAAAATTGCATTTGTGAAAACTAGTGGAAAATTCTGCAGATAAGGGGTGCTGTGAAGTTGGCAGAGCCTTGAAGAAGGCCATCCAAAGCACCTGGCTCTTTGGTTGCTATTCGAATAGCAGATTTGCCCAAAATGGAGGAAAGCATTGAGTGGAAGTTGCATGGGTCTTTTGTTCAGCTTCTCCCTTTCGCTTCCCTTTGCCAAGACCTGCTCCCCACGCTTCCTGCTGAAGAACTGCAAAGCCATTTCCCACCTCCCCACTTAACTGCAGACAGTTACAGACAGCTCCTTTCATCTCCCTTTGCAGCCTCCTCCTCCCAGGGTGCTTTAAGCGCAGCCAAGCTTCCTCTCCAGTTATTGCTACCTCCATACCCTCTTCAGAGCTTTTAGTGTTTCTGACCTATTGTTTCCATGGCATTGTGGGGATCAGCTCCACTGGGTCATCTCTGGCACTCCACTAATATGCCAGTTCCTCCAGCCCTGCTGAAACCTCGTGTGCTTAACCCATTGTACAGCAGCAGGCACTGATATGCCCTGTGTGGTCTGGTGGTCTGCTCTCTGGGTCCTGGTGGGTACAACAACGAGACTGGAGACAACAGGACCTAGGCTTTATTCCCAGCTATGCCACTTTTTAAAGGGGAGATGCTTTAGACTGAGCCACATCTTCATCTGTGCCTCAGTTTCCCCAGGCAGAAAACAGGGTGACATGCTCGGATCGCTTTTGGCAGTTGATCTCCTAGTTAGGTACCGACTGATGCATATCTGATGGCCTCCTGCTCTCCATGAGCTCCTGCAGTTTGAAGCTGAGATGTCCTGGTCTGAAAAGGCCTAGGTGTGACAAGCCAAAACAAAGAGGGAAAGGCACGTACCTGGGTCTTAATACCAATTATCCCTGCCATGGGGTTTCGTGGAGTGGTGTTCCTCACCCATTCCGTGCTGCCTTCCATAGAGAGTGTCACTGTGACATCTGAAGCCTTGTCTCATTCGTGAGACCATGCAAAAAAGCTAGAACGACTGTCCTTGAGATGAGGGAACTCGCAGCAGAGATCACAGCATCATCTAACCAGTGAGACAAAGGGAGATGGCCATGGAGGAGGGAAGAGGTCATAGGGCTGGGAGAGAAGTGGGATGACAGACCAGAAGCACCATGTAGAGTGACTGGATGCGGTCCCACAAAAGGATTGAAGTGTGGGGTGGGGGGGGAAATTGAGAGAGCTCCCTCTGTGGACCAGTGCCATCTCTGTCCTGCTGTTCAGCCCAGAACGTGTGGTGAACTGGATAGTGCTAATGGCAGAGGAAGAGAGGGGCTGCAGTTTACACCCTTCTTCACCCTCCAGCAAATCCATCCTTTGGGTTTTCTCCATACAGCCCCGCCTTGCCAGATACTTTGGCTGCTCAGGCCTCGGGGAGAAGGTGCAGGAGGAGGAAGGGGGCGGCATTCAGGTGGCAGCATTTGTTCTGCGTCCTCTCGGTGGCCCTGAAACCCTCCAAACCTCATTTTTCAATAGGCCACCAAAACAACCACTAGATGTTTAATGACTTTCGATCTCTCCTGCCCCAGACTGGCTTTGAAACAGTGACTCAGATGCCAAAGTCCCAGTAGCGAAGTGGCTTTTTAATGACACGACTTGAGCTCGAATTCCAGGCACAGGGGGAGGCTTTGACACTGCTGTTTGTTTTCTTATTGGAGAAGTTCAAGAGAAGCTCAAGGCTTAAAAGCAAACCCTTGAAAGCAAAGCATTCCTAATCACATAAAAGTGTCTGCGCAGGCCAGGGCTGAAGAGGGGGCTTGTGACTTTAATCTTTGCATATCCCTTTCTTTCTTCAAGCATCTCTCCCTCTCACAGACGGGGACACACACACGCACACACAAAACTCTCCTCAACGCCAATAGTATAATGCTCCAGGAGAGGAAAGCAGAGGAAGAGGAGGAGGAGGAAGCCGGCCCGCCTGCCTGCCCCCATGCTGAGCCTGAGCAGACTTTGTGAGAAAGCTTCTCTCCATCTGCAGCCCAGCCCGGTGGGAGTCAATTAATTCTGAATAACCTAAACCGACAGAGGTATTTGCATTCACAACCTGACTGATGACCGTATAAAATTGATTTATGAATTGAAGTACTTTCCCTCCCCTTATCCCCGATTCAAGCCATAATTGATTATACGTGCTGCAGCGAAATTAAAGAAAGGAAAATTAAAAAAAAAAAAAGAAAAGAAAAAAGGGAGGCTCCACAGACGCTGCTCTATATTCTCAAGGTTTCCTGGGATTAGCCGATCTATTCATCACTTATTTTTTTTTTTACTTAAAAAGTTGCTTCCTTTACCCTCTTCACCAACTTCTTCCCCCACCCCACCCCGCCCCCCCCAACCCT
The DNA here is from genome assembly GCF_003031625.1 of Empidonax traillii. Lineage (NCBI taxonomy): Eukaryota > Metazoa > Chordata > Aves > Passeriformes > Tyrannidae > Empidonax > Empidonax traillii. Next base: position 190,349 of record NW_020955239.1, on the reverse strand, counting down.
ACCCCTCACCACCACCTCTCAGCGCAGGCAGCAAAACAGTGGGTTGTACCTCGAGAGAGATGATGAGAGGCACAACACCCCCTCAGCAACATTCCCACAGTGTGATGGTGAGAGGACTTCAAGCCTGACACCCTTCCAGGGCAGAACAGACCCCTCCTAAAAGACATGGAACCTAATCTGGAAGTCCTCAAATCAACAGAACCTCAGGCATAACTTGCTGCCTTGTAACTGCTGCACTGTAGACCTTTATGGGGCAGGGACTTCCCTTGGCCCTTCCAACCAGTCACCTCTAGTAAGAGATGCTTTCTCATGCTCATACAATGCTCATAAAATGCCCCAGAGAGAAGTGCTGTGTGAAAGCAGGTACTATTGGGCCAGATCCACTTGCCGAATGTCAACAGGAACTGCAAAAAATCTTGCTGGAAGCAGCTGAATGATGCAACTCCCCAGATTTCCTCCTGGCACTTAATATATTGAGATGAGTCCCGAAGCATGAGAACTGATGACCCTTTTAATCTTTTTTCCCCTCATTATCCACCTACTCATCCCTATCTGCGATTCCATTTTCCTTATCTATTCATTGTTTTTCTTCCCATTATCCACATGGGAACCCAGAGGAGCAGACCAGTGGTGGAAACATAGGTCTCCTATTAGTCCTGCTCTTTTTTTTCTCTGCTTCTTTCTAAATTCTTAAATTATTTTATTTTGTTTTATTTTAAAGAAATGAGTATTATTTCCTTTCTATTAAGTGGGAAGAGGCAAACAAAAACCCAGATGTAGCTCAACTCAGATATGATTTCACTAAACCTCATTTGCCCAGAGTGCTCTGTAAAGCTCCCAGACTTCTTGAGCATGTAAGTCCAACTTCATATCACTTTGTGGAGTTGCAATGCTCATGGTTCCTTTTCACTTAGGAAAGTATTTAGACCAAGTCTTTCAAGCATCTGGACACAGGTTGGCAATGCCATCTGCGTGCTACCTCCAATGAAGGAAGAAAGACTGATCTAAGTGAGACAAGGTGGGGATTTCTAATTTGCCCATTCCTAATGTCTACAGGTTCAATGGGGAGAGCTCATTTATTTCAACCTCCACAAAAAGTTGTCTCTCTCTATTTGGATAATGCTGAGCAGAAGAAAAGGGCTCAGTGAATAAACATCAAACAGGACCACTTCCCTTAATAGTTCGGAGACATCTTCCGCAAGGAGCTTATCCAGGGACTTTAGCCTAGAAGCAGAGGTGATACTGTGGGGTTCAAGCAGAAACTACTTTGCTTGCTGCTAACAGGCTCTAAAAGGATGAGGAAGGGGCAGGCAGGGAGGAATCAGTGTGCAGGGATCCAGCTGTGCCTCCTTTGCTGCAGCTGCTTGACTGCCCCTCATGTCCTCCCCCACTGCTAATGCCTTTGTCCTTCACTGGGGAGACTTCGCTAAAAGTTCAGTTTTGCAGGTGTCTGAACTCATTGTGCCAGGGACAAGGGGAAGGCTGGGGGAAGGGGGACCCGGCTGTGTAATTAAAGCCAAAAACCCTGCACAATGCCGGAAAGCGGAACCTTAACTGGCATCTCCCATCGGTGGTGGAGGCTCTGGGCAGAGCCCGAGGTACGCAGACAGCTTTGGAGCGAGATTCAGGAGATCCTACCAAAAATCACAAAAATTACAGTGGACCCTGGAGGCATAGCTCCACATTGCACGAGTCAAACTCTGTGCAGAATAAAACCTGCTTCAGGGCAAATAATGCCTTCATGCTGTAGTCTGGGACATCATTTTGGGAAAGAGCTGTGTATCTGCTTCAGAAGTCTACAGGGCCCTGCTTCTGCAAACTTCTGTGGCCATCCCACCTGTCAGCTCTGGTCTGAGGTGCGCAGTTGGGCTCTGCAATGGTCTCTGGCCCTCTCACAGCTGCAAAGCTTGTCAGAGACTTGCTGTGCTGTGAGTACCTTTTGCACCTTGAGGCATTTTGCTGGCTCTGGAGGTGTCCTCCAATTAAGCCTCCCATTTCAAACAGCAGCAGCTCCAGCACTCAACAAAGGGCACTATATATGGGCTGGGACCATAGGCAAGTTTCTGCTTTCTCATCAAGAATGCCAGTCCAAATTAAACTTATAGTAAAGATTGTCTGTGTCTTGAGGAGGTGATAGGCAGCAGTCCCACCATCAGCTGGGGAACTCCTGATCCAGCAGACACCAGAGGGTGACGGCTACACCTACACTCGTGTGTCTCACCTGGTAGCTGCAGATCAAAATCCATGATTTTTTAATTCCAGGTTAAGACAGTGAGCTTTGGGGTGGGAAGCCAGCAACACAAGGTGGAGGTGGGCAGCAGCCCTGGCAGAGGACAGCACTGCCCAGAACCCACATCCACCCAGCTCCCTCCCACCTCTGCCCCAAGGAGTCTCGCAGATGTCAGCCCCCAACAAAAGCACGCATGTGGGAGGGACGTCAGCACAGATTTACATCCAAAGGTCGCCATGTCCTGAGTGGTAAACGGGTGGACAAAGAAGTTAATCGAGGAGTCAAAAAGGGCAACCTGAAGAGGAACGGCAGCTGGGAGTGTGGAAGCAGAAACCAAGGCAATTAGCGGGAAAAAAAGAGGGAGAGTTTTGCATGCCTTTCCGATTTTTCTACATGGAAAGAACTACACTGTATTATCTGAAACTGAATTATTTTTACTGTCAGCTGAGAGAGAGCAAACAGGAGGCTTGAACTGATGCCTCCACCAGCAGTCACAGCCTGTCTTTCTTCCCACACAAGCCAGCGACCCCTCTGCAGACAAAACAGCCACCTGAGATTCCAGAGCTCACAGGGAGAAAGTGGTGCCATCCCTGCTCACTCCTGCACAGACAGGCTCTTCTATCACATATCTGCTGCAACAACGTGTAAAAGCACCCATCAGAAAATTGATTTTAATTCCACACTGGGTGCTCTGTAAACACGGAGTTTAAAGATAGTCAGTACTGTCTAGAGCTCGCAGTGCAACTATCACAAGTGGCAACAGGTTACTAAAGCTTGCAGCCAGGCAGGCAATGCTGAACTGTTGTTCAAGGTACAGACTAAGGTCATGTTCTCTTTCAAGCTGAGTCAATCTTTTTACTGAGTTCATTGGGAACTCAGGCTGAAGCCAGTGGCTGCTAAATGGACCAAGCATCATGTTTGGGGCATGGAGAAAGCAAGACCATCATCCATGTGACTAAAATCAAACCAGAAAACCAAAAAAGTTTCAAATCTATTGATAAATATATATGATATATTTATGATAAATATATGATAAATATACTTCTTCGTGCCTTTCTCTACTTCCTTTAAGGAAACAGCAACATGAGATCCTGCTTTTCCAGTTAGATAAGGCATTCTCCTCTTTTAGCAGCACAAATTGATCAGACACCTTTTGATACCATTAACTCACACCAGCAGAGGCAGTAGTCAGCTACTGGATAGGCACCAGAGGGGCTGAGTGCTCTGAGCCAAGTCCCCTGCCTGCCCAGGGGTTGCCCTGCTCCCTGCATGGCCCACTCTGGCTTCATGGGAAAACCTTACCAAGCTGCTCGCTGCACAGCACCTGGATTGCCACAGTGACCTATTGCCAAGCAAAAACTGTTCATTGTCGCTGGAGAACCAGCTCTCCTTTTGCTGTAATACATAGTTTGCAAGCAACAGAAAGGAGGAGGACTCACTGCTTCGCCCACAGCTTGAAGAACATTGTGAATGGGGTTACTTCCGAGGGCCTCTGGACTTGACCTGGGAGATAGCTTGGCATCTCTCTTCTAGCCTGGCACCTCTCTTCAAGCCTAGAAGGACAATAAGCTTTGCTCAGCAAGCAAACTTGTGAGGATCTGGACTTCTATGCTTTATCTCCACACATAGGGTGTAGCAAAAGTACAAAATCTACTTAAGTGAGGAAAACACAGAATGAAAAATGCATTTTGCCAATTGACCAGAATCTACTTGAAATAGAGAGATTAAAGACTGTGACCAAAAAAAAAAAAAAAAGTGCCAATTGGTCAGATACAAGTAATGTAGCTCAACATACGGGTAATTGGTTGTCATCTGGCGGTCTTTATAAAACAAAAGATCAGACTAGCTGGTCTAATGATACCTTTTGGCCTTCAAACCTATGAACTGATGCCCCATCTTTCAAACACTCATTTTCTCCCTCAAGAGCTAGATGCAGATTAGGTCTAAAATATAAGTGTCCCATGTTGCCACTACAATTGTGCTGGGCTTGCTTGGTAGTCTCACCCTTGCCCTGCTGTCCTGGGAGTTGTTTCTTCTACACTTGTCCCCATTCGGTTGCTTCTGTTATTAAATTCCACAGTGACAGACCCCGGAGAAATGCAAGCGGTTTATTTATTTCTTTCCAGCTGTAAATGTGCAAATGCTTTTATCACAGATTGTCTCTGAAAATGTCACGGACAATAGGGCATTTTTGCATGAGTCAAGCCAGAAGCACAGAAATGTCTCCTGGACAGTATTTTGTCTGCGACATGGGTACATGTTTGTGCAACTGGCTTCAGGACAATGACAAAAATCCAGCCCTTCCTCTGGTGGGTATCTAAGTATCCTCAGGAAGGAGTAAGATGACCACGGGGACAAAGCTGCCAGGTTACACCTGGGAGGGGAGATTTCTTTGCCCATTTCCCAAGCCCAGGAAAAAAAAAAAAAACCACAGTAGGGGTTTTGTTTCTCGAAGTTGCAGCTTGGCGGCCGTGCCAGCAGGTCATATTTTACAGTCTGGGCCAGGACAGGATGAAAAACAGAGATCTAGTTTCTCGATGGCCCTGGGTTTACACCGAAATCCCAGCCTGCTCCCTCCTCGCAGCGCTGACGGCCTCTGAGAGCGCGGGGACCTCGCTCCTCGCTCCGTCTGTGGCTTTTTCGTCCCCCTGCCTCCCCTTTTCTCTGGGAGAAACTTACTTCTTCACGGCGGCTTCTCTCTCCGCCTCTCCCCCCGCCGCCCCGCTCAGCATCCCCTCACCTCCACCACAAAACCGCCACACACACGCACGCACGCACTTGCGGGCAGGCACAAAGGCTTTAAAAGCCGCCCTTTATATCCCCCCACAGCTGCCCGCGCAGCCCCTGCTCCAGCGCTCGCCCAGCAAGGATGCGTATTCTTCGGCTCCCAAAGGCCCCCATTGCTGTCAATTAGTTACGGGACGCCACCGGGATTCAAGGCTGACAGCTCCGGCAAAGCAGGAGAAATGGACTCAGTGGGGAGCGAGGGGGCCTGCCCTCTTTCTTTCCCCCTCCCCGCGTCTTTCTCCCCACAAGAAATACCTTTCTCAGCGAGGCTTTTTAAGCCTCCCCCCCCGCCCCCAATCCCACCGCCCGCGCACATGCAGGGACATGCACGTCCGGGGATGCATGGCGCCGGGAGATGCGAAACGTGCTGGGAGAGGGGCGCCGGCCACCGCCGACCTGCCGAGATAGGGGGTCATCAATATCTCTGCATGTTTCTTTCTCCCCCGCCTTCATCTCGGTCTCCAGTTACAAATCCCCCCCCCCCCCCCCCCCCCCCCGTCTCTCAGCTCCCCGGGATGAACGTAACATCTTATTTCTCCTCGACTTTCCCACCCAGGCTGGCTTCTTGGAAGGGGAGGGGTGGGACAAAGTTAAAACACGACTCCGCAACAAGTGTGGGTTTCACACGTAGGCATTTTTATCTGCTGTTGCCGGGCGTTCTCAACTCATCTCTCTGTGTGTAACCTGAGGTGAAACGCAGCAAGCTCAGAGAGAATGGGGGAGTAAAGCCAGGAGGGGGATGCTGACCCAGTGATTTCACGGCAAACGTCGGTGCTATGAGATGTAGGAAAGAAACAAAGGCTGTAATGGTTTGGGAGTGAGGGACCTCTTTAGCCAGACCGTGGAAATAAGATATATTTCAAGAAAAGGCATTCCCACGCTTTCAGCCTTGATATTTGGTATAGAAGAAAATCCAACCCAGGCATTGGCTTTGGTAATGTGAAACGGGATGTGTTTCATGCGAACCCCAGCTTTGGCTCCTTTCGTAAATTCCAGTTGGAAATGGGGCTCACTCAATCCTAACTCGATTTCTATGTTTGTATCTTTCCTAGACATTTGGATAATATGAAGGCTCTTACGCCAGCTGTGGATTTGGCCCAGCCAAAGTAGTCTCTGTGGATCAAAGAGGGATAACAAAACAGTACTTAGATAATTTTTTCCTTGTCTCTGCTATAGGCTGTTTGTGTGTCTCTTGTCAAGTCACTTCATCAAGCGCCCACCCGAGCCATAAGCAGCTTCTCTTACTGTCCTACCACGTCTTCTGCCTGGAGGCACAACTAAGTCAGGGTGACTGCATTTCACACGCCTTCTTGGACTCAAACAATCCTTTCATCTGAAACACTTGAAGATAAGAGCAGCTCGGATTCAATTTCTTGGACCAAAATCCTTCCCTGAAGTTTGGATCCTGACCGGACCCAACCCAGAAAAAAAGCAGTCTTTTGGTTTGGCTGCATCTGAAGCCTGTAGCTCAAGCCCACACGGCAGAGTCTTGCACAAACAGCTCATCTCGAGAGACTTCTGCTTCCTGGAGAGATGAAATCTTTCAGAAACACCATAAGAAGAGATTTCAAGTCCCTAGGAAAAAAATCCTCCCCTCTGCTCCCACCCACAGTTTGGCACTGACATAGAATCATGGACCCTTGCCTAATCCAAAATCAAATTTAGACAACAAGCTCTAGGCTATTAGAGTGGGAATGAGAAACCTACACTCAGAGTGGAAAAACCCATGGACATCCATGAAGGCTGGTGGAAGATGCTGGGGGACTTGTGCGTGGCTTAAATTGGGTGTGCACTGTTATTTTCATGCTGTGGGTGGTGGAGAGGGAACAAGGCAGCAAAAAAAACCTTGGTGTTACAAAGGGCAGATGTGGTAAATAGTTCACAGGAGAAGCTGACAGCCTTCTCAGGCCACTGGAGGAATAAGCTGTCCAAGGAACAGCTTCTAAATGAAACAGCCTCCGAGCAGTTTCTGCATCAGGACAAAGGATAGGTTTATTTTGGATGTGCTAGTAAAACTGCTGTCTGCAAGCCATAAGGTCATGCAGCTAAGGTCTGGCTGATGTCTGGTGAGGAAGCATTCCTCTGGGCCTCCTCTGTCAGTGAGCAAATGCAGGCCTTGTAAAAAGGCCCATTTCCTTACAGAGCAGTACTGCAATGAGTGAACTCCCACAATGAGTTCAGACCTGCTTTTCCTGCAGCTTAAAGTGTTGTTCACATAACGAGAACTCAGTAACAAAATGTTGTGTACCCTGAGCAGGGGATTGGTGATGGTAAGGATTTGTCAGATGAGGGCACATGAGAAATGCACTGATTACATCTCATATTTTTTCCCTTGTGCAAGGCAGAAGAAACCTGTTGTCGGGCACCATCTGGCTACTGTATTGGTAAACTCAGAGAGTGTTGCATCTGAAAAGATTAATTCTCTTTTCCCTCTCTTGACAGGATTCTGGTCCGTGTTACTGCTGATGGTATGTTATACATTTTTACAACCAACCTGAGAAGGCACTGGCTTCCGCTGCCGTTAATCCAGAACTTGAGACTTTTTCTTTGTTCATACAACCATGTACAATGATCACATATTGCTCCTTTAAAACAAACCTTGCTAGAAAGGAAAAGTTCAAGGGACCTGTGTTTGGTAGCTGAGTTTTGAACCATGTTGACTTCGGGACCATGGACCTCAACATGCCAAGCAAAGAGCAGTAAGAGAGTGAATTTGAAAGGCTGAACTGGAAACGCCAAAGGATGTCTCATAAATAACGGAAATGCATTAGCAGCACTGAGGTCGGTTGAAGATGATGATGAATGGGAGATGGTGAAGAGTGCTTGCTGGGAGGCCGCTTGGGTCACATGTGCTCTCATCACAGTGACGAAGAATGTTAGGGCATGAGAAAGTCAAAATATCTACTTTAATGAACACCTGTTAACCAGGTGAAACAAGAAGGTACCTCCCCCCTACATGCCTCCTTTGCTCTCTATAGAGTACCTTGTACCTGAGCTGCCAAAAAGAGCCTCTGGTGAGAGGTGCTTGTCACCATGTCTAAGTGCATCACTGACGGAGTCAAGAGATCCAGTTCTGAGGAATGAGCAGGTAGCAAACTGACAGGATTTCCTGCTGCAGTCGACATTGGGGAAAAGGTAAAGTAAGGAAAAGGTGAAAGCAAACTCTGGGATGAAATCCTCCCAGAGCAGCCCCAAAGAAATGCTGGCTTTCTTCCATCTTGCATGCTAATGCTGAAACATGAGTTTCTCAGTCAGGGATGAAAGGAAAACACATGTCTCATATCACACAGGACCCTTGGGACTGGGACAGGGGGTAGGAGGATTTGAGGCAATAAAGAAGATCTTTCTTCTCCTTTCCATTCCCATTAGCACTGAGCAACACACAGGAAGAAAGAGGTTTGATGTCTGAACAGCCAAGCACTCTCCCTAGTTTTCCTGATAGAGGTGCAGGCCTAAGAGAAATATCCTACCAGTGGGATGGAGTACTGCACTGGTCCTACTTGGCCAGGTGAAAGAGACTTTTACCATTTGCTTTAGTTTGCAAAATTGGAGTCTGCACCGAGTCTGTAAAGAAATTAAATCTTTTTGAAAGGTGAATTTTAATCCAAATTTTGATAAACAGTTTTGTGGTCTGCATTGGACTAGCTTGTTGTGGTGCTCCCTCCTGAGATACCCTACGGATTTACTTCTCAGACTCAGCAGGTGGGGAGTAGGGGCCTGCTTTGCCCTCACCTTAAGACTTGTAGCTCTGATTAAAATGCACAATTGTGAGAGATCAATAATTTATTTAGAAATGCAGTTTAAAGGGAAAGGCTGCACAGATAGCTTTGCCTGATCTACAGCCCTTGAAGAGTGGCCCCACCTGGGAGATGGTTCTGTGATGAGGAGGCAGAGTTAAAAGAATCAGGGTACAGGTCCTGCCCTACCACAGATGCTCTGGTTGACCCTTTGCAAATTACTTAGCCAAGGACAGTGTTTCGTGTTCCCCAGCTGTTGTAACCAGGGCTGGTTGTACCCAACTGGCTGTGACCTCACCTGGTTATAACCCCAGAGAGTTTTAAGCATGGTAGAGTAGCAATGCCTCAGCAACTCAGGCTATGAGTGTTACAGACTATGCCACTCCAGCAATCAAGCAGAGCTGCATGGAAATGCCGTTCTGTATGAGCTTTGGGCTTGGTGAACACAGCAGTGATACTGGGCTGCAGAGCTTACAAACAAACAAACAAAAGCTATAAAATTTAATAGCATAGAGATACAACATGACTCTCCTTTCCATTTCATACAAGATGAATTTCTGCAGGGTCCTCTCTCAGACACAAACATCTTTTTATTGCAAAGCAGGGCAGGAAGATATTTTTTGCACTTTTTGAGCCTGGGGCTTCACTAAAAACCTTTTCCCCTTTTATGCCATATTACCACAAAAATTTAAAATCTGAAAAATAAATGTTGCAAGCCAACAATTTTTTTCCCCATATATAAACTATTGTGGCCAAACATCCTTTGATCCAAGAGATGAATCTGTTTCTCCAAGGTTTCTGGTACACAATGTGCTGGCCAGTTTGCAGTCTCCCTCCCACCCTCACAGTAGTGATCAGCCTCAGTTGCTCTGACCCACTCAGCATGCCGTGACTTCCTCAGCAGCAGAAAAAAGCAGCAAATTTATTTTCATCAGTCCTTTTGCAGTCGAGGAGCAGCCCTTCCATGGCCAAATGCATCCGTCAGGTCTCTCCCGAAGTCTCCGCTCTCCGCCGGTCCGTGCATGGCTGTGAGTGCCATCCTGAAGGCATCAAGCGTCCCGGGCTGGCAGGCAGCCCTTCCTGGTGCCAGTGAAGGATGCAGGAACAGGTGTGGGTGTCAAAGAATATTTAATGCCACATGGCTTAATCTGGAAAGGTTTGAAGTCGGACAACCCACCCTATGGTGTGCAATTTAAAAAGGCATGATCTCCCTGGTTCTTCCAAGGAGCGATTTGATCTACAGGCATTTCAAGAAAGAGAGAGAGAGATTCCCGATATCAAAGGGTTCTTTAATCGGGCAGAAAAGGGCATTTATGAGAACCAGCTGCCAGCAGTTGAGGCCAGACAAATTCAGACTGAACATCAACGTGCACGTTTGCAACTGTGAAAGTAATTAATCTGTAGGGCACACTGCCTAGAAAGCCAGCGGTGGCTCAGTCACCAGCAGGCCTGAAATCAGGACCAGATGTTTCCCTGGAAGAGATGATATCACCTAGCCAGGGATGGCAGGCACAAGGAAGGGACCAGGAGGGCCCAGGCTGGAAAGTCACAGTCACCGCCTGTCCACTGGCCTTATAGCCCACGTTCCATGCAGGAATGTGTATTTATATGTATATACACGCACACACACAAACACATGTGTAGCCCCAGTACACATACAGCCCCAGTTGGCATAGACCATCACTTCCTCAGCCAGAGGTCTGCTCTGTACTCTCTATTTATTTACCCATTTTGGTCTTAGTGCTGCACAACTGCCTGGCCCGAGCTCAGGGGCCAAAATCTCCACAGCATCCCCAGTGCTTAAACGGACAATGGGCCTGGGGTGGGGGGAGACCAGCTGGACTCCTGCTCACCTGGCGGGGAGGGATGCCTGCTTT